>NW_006921597.1:20704761-20727544 GCF_000298275.1 Orycteropus afer afer | reverse complement strand
ATAGATCAAGTAAATATTTAGTAGGCTTGCCATGTATTTCACTACGAGGAACACCATGAGCAAGTAGCCAATGCCATAATTCCACACGAGTCAGACTATTCTGATTAGTGTTCTGACTCTGCTGTCCATTATGGTAACCACGCCCACCTTGCCTTTGTCGATTAACTTTTGCCATTTGGCCCCTACTACCACAGGCTCCAGTCAGCCATATAGTATGTAAGTGTCTTAGTTCAATTAGGGCAGTTCCCACTGTCAAATCAGGTTTACATAAAATAGCAATCACAGCAGTCTTCAAGGATGGTGGAGCCCCCTTCACAAATTTATTCCTCACGGTACTGGTGAAAGACGTGTCTTCTGGACTCTCCATTTCTGGCTCTAGGGGTCTAATCTGATAAATCCATTCGAACAGGCCAATTTCCCTAAGCCTCTGGATACCTTCTTCTACATTAAACCAAGGCAGGTCTGGTACTTCAACTTGACTTAAGGTAGGCCACTGCATAATCCATGCTTCAGTAAACCAACCAAGTAAAGTATTAGATCCTTTCCTAACCTCTCAAGCTGAGACATTGAATGAAGAATCCATACTTAGTGGACCTAAATCAATAAACTCAGACTGATCCAATCTTACATTACTTGCACCATTATCCCACATCCTTAGTAGCCATTCCCATACATATTATCCAGGTTTCTGTCTGTACATGTTGGCAAAATCAAGCACATCTTTTTGAGTATAGCGTATCACCTCCTCAGTCACACTTTCTATTTCACCTCTTGGGGCTCTCTTAGACTTGACCTTTGTTATGGGCCTTGCCCGTGCTTGAGGCAGTTTCCTGAGAGCATTCAGGAATGTTTTCCATGGCCTCTGCCTCACACAATAACCCTGCAGGACCGGTTTGGCTAGTCCCCTCAAACTGAGGGGGAGGGGATAATGGTTTTACAGTAATCTGTTCAGATGGGAGGGATTCAACAGAATTTACAGGCTCCACATCCTGATCTTCCTGATCATCTGTCCATATGTCCCCATTCCAGGTTACAGGATCCCATTTTTTTCCAATCAATGTCCTCACTTTAACGATAGACACTGTTCTGGGTTGGCAATTGAGCTGGCATTGTAAATCAGCTACTCTTACAATAAGACTCTGGATATGGGTTTCAGCTATGTCAGCCCTGGTAGTAGAAGCTATAAGGCTTTCTCTCAGGGCACAGCTGGAAGCACTGAGGTCATTCATGCAGCGCTTAAGCCGAGACTCATCAGCTTTGAGCCCATCTAGCTCTTTCACCAATTTATCCAGTGTAAGTAGGACCAATCAACCAGCTTCCCTATACTCCTCATTCTGACAAAATTGCAGAAAAGTATCAAATATCCGATCACCCAGAGCATCACTTCTCACAAGTACTTGATCTATTGGTGGTGCTGTTTCGCATATTAATTTTGCCACCTCACACCACGGATTAGTAGGGCTCTCTTTACTAGCAGAAGCAGAGTCGCTAGTGTCATCAAAATTAATCAAACTGGAGAACCAATCTAGGAAGCCCATCCTTATGATTTTGTCTCTCTAGAACCACTCTCGATACCAAATGTGTTAGATGGGGTTCTCTAGAGAAACACAAAAACCAGCAAAGCGTAGAGTGAGAGAGAGAGAGAAAAAGAGAAATTTATCTTAGGAAAATGGCTCACAAACGTATAGAAGCCAGCAAGTCCAAAGTCCCTGGAGGAAACCCCGGGCTGGCAGCAGCCTTAGCTTCCGCAAGTGCAGGAGGCAGAGAAATTCAAGGCTGGCAGGCAGTACACTGGTTGTTGACTCCAACGAAAGACGAATCCAAGATCTCCGGGCAGAGCAGTGGGCTGCTCACTTACAGAAGGTTGTAGTCAGCACACCAGGGTCCCAATTCCTCAAAGAATGTCTCTCTTCCCAAGATGTCCCTGGATATCCTGGTAGCAGGCCACACCCCTAGGGAAACTCCCCTTGGGCAGATTGGCCACTCAAAACACAGTCATCTGATCCCATCATGGGAACAACCACACAGAACTGGGGTCCAGCCAAGTTGACACACAGCTCCAACTATCACACTGGGCATAAACCAAAAAAACCAAACTTACTGCCATCTAGTTGACTCAACTCATAGCAACACCTCCTTGGGTTTCCAAGGTAGTATCTCTACAGAAGTAGATTGCCCAATCTTCCTTCTGAGGAGTGGCTGTTGAGTTTGAACCTGTAGCCTTCTGGTTAGCAGTCAAATGCCTTAGGCACTTCATAAAAAATGGCAAGTGTGGTAGATGTATTCTATCCCTACCTCCCTACTCTACCCCCACTCCATCCCTACAGACCCATCTTTCTCTGTGCCCATGATGCTGACCTTTAATGAGTTGCTTCAACAGGCTTCCTTGCCCTCAGACTTGGTTGGTTTCAGCCAATGGAAAGCAATGGCAAGAGAGAGGGATTGGAGAGGGTGAGATAAAGGATCTTTATTTCCCTGACTCTCCCCACCCATGTCATCCTGGATGCGTCCCTCCACCAAAGGCCACAGGTTTGTCAGCTACTTCTACAGCTACAGCTGTAGGAGGCTTACCCTTACTGTGCCCCTACTTCTCCCCTACTCTCAGCAATGCCTAGCTCAGAAGTCACTCCCAGGAAGCCTTCCAAAGTGGTCACTGGCTGGGAAGGGTAAGCCTCTTCAGGCTCCAGTACCTGGACTTCCCCTGTCCTTTTTCAGGCCTAAGGGTGAAACAGCTCCCTGCTGTTACTCCAATGAGATAGATGTGTTTCCATCCCTTATTGGTCTCCCTTAGAAATTCTCCTCCATTACTTCATTCATCTAAGCCATCTGGTTCCTACCAGGAACTTGACTGATACTGTAAATATCAAGACAAGGCTTAGACTACGAGTTTGGCAGTTGGGAAGAATGTGATGCCCCTGACTAAAATGAGGAATTCAGAAATCCTGACAAGTTTGAGCAAAGATGTCATTGTTGGCTAAGTTTACAGTGGGAGTGAGATATCAAGTGAAGATATACACAAACATTTGGAGCTACAGATGAGAAGTTAAAACTAGGACTTTATAGCTTGAAAATGGCATTTGAAGCCATGAGAGTGAGTTAGGTGCTCAAAGGAAAGAGGATAAGGAAGAAAGAGAAGAAAGTCAGTTATGAATTATAATTTAGGATACTGGAATTTAAATTACATGTTGTTGTTGTTATGTGCCATCTCACTACCGTTGAGTCAATCCTGACTTGTAGTGAGCCTCTTTGAGTTTCCAAGGCAGCATCTCTATGGAAGTAGATCACCCCGTCTTCCTTCCGAGGAGTGGCTGGTGGGTTTGAGCCACCAGCCTTCTGGTTAGCAGTCAATGCCTTAGGCACTACGCTACCAGAATGGTTTCTAAATGAGGTTAAATGAGGTTATCTCATTTAATTCTCGTAATAGCTGTGAGATGGGAGACATGCTACAACATGTCTAAGATCATATATCCAATAAGTAGAATTAGGATGTAAACTCACTAGAATGCTCCAAAATCCAAATGCTTTCTATTATGCTGTGTGAACCAAACTGACAAGTTTTAGTCTTAACTCTGTCTTCCAACACTGGACCAAATGGACCTGAACTCTCAAACCACTGTCAGGAGCACATTTGCTCTCTTCTAAGTCACAACCAGAATTTCACTTACCCTCTAGTGCCTTTCTGTAGACCAGTTCTTTCTGCTTTGCCTACCCTTTTTAATTCTATGTTCTCCCAGTTCCTGAAAGTCTGATTCTTTGGAGATCTCCTTTATCTGTCATTCACTCCCTAACCCCTGCAGTCTGGCTTCTCTGGATCCACCACTTCATTGAAACTGTGCTCGCTGAGGTCCCTCATGAACTCTTGGTTTTCAAATCCAATGCACATCTTGCGTTCCTTACTTGAACATTTGATAGTATACTCTACTCCTCTTTCTTAAAACTTCCTTTCCCCTTGCCTTCCACAGCTCCGCTCCCTCCAGGACTGCCTTCTGACCTTTCAGATCATTCCTTCTCAGTCTCCTTTGCAGACTCCTCTTCCTTCACGACTGAATTTATGTTTTCCATAATTCTATCCTTGGTCCTCTTCACTTCTCTATATATTTTACGTGGACATTCTCATCCATAGTTTCAATCTACTACAATACCCAAATCTACATTTCTTCCCAAACAACTCTTCTAATGTCCAGATCCATTGCTCTAAATGCCCGCTGGACCTCTCCACTAGGATGTCCTATTAAAAACAAACAAACAAACAAACAAAATCTATTGTTGTTGAGTCAATTCCAATTCATGGTGACCCTATGTGTTACAGAGTAGAACTGCTCCATAGGGTTTTCTTGGATGTAATCTTTATGGAAGCAGATCACCAGACCTTTCTTCAGTGGCATCCCTGGATGGATCTGAACCACCAACCTTTAGGTTAATAGTTGAGCACAAATCATTTGTGCCACACATGGACCTTTTGGATGTCCTATAAGGAGCTCCAACTCAAAATGTCCCAAACTGAACTTGACATCTTACCTTTTGCCTGTGTCCAATACCCATTGTGAACTGGCTCCTCTACTTTTATTTCTGACCTTAGTTGCCCCAGCCAGAAATCTGGAATTCATCCAAGCCTCCTTTCTTCTTTTATTCCCTCCCTTTTCAATCTGCCACCCCTTCCATAAACCCTTGGGTTTGTCCTTCTCTACATCTTCTCTGTCAGTTTTGGTTCAGGCTCTCTTATCTTGTTTTCTGGATTAGAGCTTCCTAACAAATCTCTGAGGAGCTCTGGTAGCATAGTGCCTAAGGCACTTACTTGACTGTGAACCAGAAGGCTGGCTGTTCAAACCCACCAGTCACTCCTCGGAAGGAAGGTTGGGCAATCTACTTCCGTAGTGATACTGCCTTGGAAACCCAAGGAGGAGTCACTATGAGTCAGGTCTGACTCGACAGCACATAACAATAACCAATCTCTGTATATACAGTCTTGCCCCATGATGCTTGTCATTTCTCAGCTTTAAATCCTTCAGTGTCCTATCACTCAACCTCAGGATAAAATTTAAGTCTCCTAGCATGACTTAAAAGGCTGTTCATGATGTGATCTTTGTCGAGCTCTCTAGCCTACTCTCTTCTACTTCACCACATGTACTCTGAGCTCTAGTTGATAAGTTACAGTGTTATACAGTTCCTTAGCACTTTCTTGCCTTTATACCTGTTGTTGCCTTTTCCCAGAACACCTCTTTACCCCCTACTCTGCCAACTGTGCCCCTATTTCGCCCCTACTCTGAGCAATGCCTAGCTCAGAAATCACTTCCATGGCTTCCAGCCAATAATAGACAGGTATATGAGTTGAACATTTCCCTGAGGTAGATACACTCCTGGAGAGAACAATCATGGGAGAAAGAAGGGCTGCTTATGCACAGGAAGACAGCTCAGGGGCAGGAGTGCATGGAGAGATGGACACAGGGAAGAGGTAACTATAGGGAGGAAGTGGGAGGGGAGCTGTTGCATTGTGGTGAATTGCGGTCAATGTCATGAGACAAAGTGTATGTAAACTGCTGTATGGAAAGTGAATTTGCTATGTAAATTTTCACCCAAATCACAATTTAAAAAAAAAAGAAAAGAAAAGAAATTACTTCCAGGAAGCCTTCCAAAATGCTCTTTGGCTGGGAAGGGTAAGCCTCTTCTAGACTGCCAATAGCATCATCTGTGACATTTGTCAAGGTGAAATTTACTTGTCTTTTACCAGTCTTTTGTTCCTAGGAGACTATGAGACACTTGAAAAGGGGATTGTTGCTTTATTTTTAAGTCACTAGTGCCTGACACAGGGTCTGGGACATAGGATTATTGTTATTTGCCATACAGTGGATTCCTACTCATGGTGACCCTGTGTCACTGGATAGCACAAATGGTAAAGTGCTCAACTACTAGATTTGAAAACTTATTGAGCACGGTTCCACTGCACACATGGGGTTGCCATGATAGGACATAGGAAGTACTTGATAAATATTGAATGAATAAAGGAGTTATTTAATTAATATGATGAATGAATGAATAATTAATTGTATCTTTTAGCACTTAGGTCCTCTTGATTACTCTCTAGAGTGTTTAGTTTCTGAAGCACAGCACTTAAACTTTGCTTGCATTTTCATCAGGATTTCTGATCACTTACCTTGTTTCTGACCCAATGGCCCAATCTTCCATGGGAGCACATTTCTGGTTCTCCTAGTCTCAACATTTTGCCCCATTGCCCTGTTCTACCACACCTTCCCATGGCCCTGCTACGGATGAGCAAGGCTATTATGGTGACAACATAAATTAGTGATTTTACTAAATACAGAAACAAGCAAGAATGTAAAGGTAATAAATTCTGGTCTTAAAAGCATAGCTTCAAGATCAATTTTAGGAATTTTAAAGTTTTATATGTTTTATTACCAAATACCAGTAATTTTTCTAAACTTAAATCCACCAGCCACCACTTGTCTATTAGCTTATTGTACTGTGGTGGCTTGTGTGTTACTGTGAGGTATTTCAAATACCAGCAGGGTCACCCATGGTGGACAAGTTTCAGCAGAGCTTCCAGACTAAGACAGACTTGGAAGAAGAAAGAGGCCACCCATTTCTCAAAGAATTGGCCAGTGAAAATCTTATGAATAGCAGTGAAACATTATCTGAGATAGAGCTGGAAAACTTTATGAATAGCCCTAAAACTTTGATGTAGAAGATGAGGCCCTCAGGTTGGAAGGCACTCAAAATAGGACTGGAGAAGAGCTGCCTCCTCAAAGCAGAGTCGACCTTAATGACGTGGATGGAGTAAACCTTTCAGGACATCTATCTGCTGATGTGCATGATTCAAAATGGGAAGAAACAGCTCCAAGCATCCATTAATAATCAGAACATGGAATGTACAAAGTATGAATGTAGAAAAATTGGAAGTTGTCAAAAATAAAATGGAACCCATAAAGATCGATATCCTAGGCATTAGTGAGCTGAAATGGACTGGTTTGGGCCATTTTGAATTATACAACCATATGATCTACTATGCCAGGAATGACAAATAGAAGAGGAATGGTGTGGCATTTATTATCACAAAGAATGTTTCAAGATCTATCCTGAAGAATAATACTGTCAGTGATAGGATAATATCCATATGTGTATAAGGAAGACCAGTTAATATTACTATTATTCAAATTTACACACCAACTTCCAAAGCCAGAGATGAGGAAATTGAAGATTTTTACCAACTTCTGCAGTCTGAAATTTACTGCATGCAATCAAGATGTGTTGATTATTACTAGTGATTGGAATGCAAAGGTTGGAAATAAAGAAGTATCACCAATAGTTGGAAAATATGGCCTTAGTGATAAAAATTACATTGGAGATCACATGATAGAATTTGGCAAGACAAGCAACTTATTCATTACAAATACCTTTTTCAACAACATAAACAGTGTCATACATGTGGACCTCACCAGATGGAATACACAGGAATCAGATTGACTATATCTGTGGAAAGAACCAATGGAGAAGTTCAGTATCTTTAGTCAAAACAAGACGAGGAGATGATTGTGGAACAGACCATCAATTGCTCATACACATGTTCAAGTTGAAACTGAAAATAATTAAAACAAGTCCACAGAGCCAAAATACACCTTGATTACACACCACCTAAATTTAGAGACCATCTAAAGAATAGATTTGATGAACTGAACACTAGTGACCAAAAATCAGATGAATTGTGGGATGACATCAAGAACATCATCCATGAAGAAAGCAAAAGACAGGAAAAGAAGAAAAGACCAAAATGGATGTCAGAAGAGACTCTGAAACTTGCTCTGGAATGGAAAGCAGCTAAAGCAAGTAGAAGAAATGACAAGATAAAAGAGCTGAACAGAAGATTTCAAAGAGCAGCTCGAGAAGACTACGTCAATTATTATAATGAAATGTGCAAAGACATGGAGTTAGAAAACCAAAAGGGAAGAATGCATTTGGCATTTCTAAAGCTGAAACAACTGAAGAAAAAATGCAAGCCTCGAGTTGCAGTGTTGAAAGAGTCTGTGGGCAAAATATTGAATGATGCAGAAAGCATCAAAAGAAGATGGAGGAAATACACAGAGTCACTGTACCAAAAATAATTGGTCGATGTTCATCCATTTCAGGAGGTGGCATATGATCAAGAACCAAAGGTATTAAAGGAAGAAATCAAAGCTGCACTGAAAGAATTTGCTAAACATGGCTCCAGGGATTGATGTTTCAATCTCCACTGAGATGTTTCAACAAATGGCTGCCACACTGGAGGCACTCACTTGTCTATGCCAAGAAATTTGTAAGACAGCTACCTGGGCAGCTGACTGGAGGAGATCCATATTTGTACCCATTTCAAAGAAAAATGATCCCACAGAGTGTGGACTTTATCAAATAATGTCATTAATATCACATGCAAGTAAATTTGCTGAAGATAATAAAAAAATGGTAGCAGCAATATATTGACAGAGAACTTCCAGAAATGCAAGCTGGATGCAGAAGAGGACGTGGAATGAGAGGTATTATTGCTTATGTCAGATGGATCTTGACTGAAAGCAAAGAATACCAGAAAGATGTTTACTTGTGTTTTTTTGACTATGCAAAAAAACATTTTAAAGCATTTGATTGTGTGGATCATAACAAATTATGGATAACATTGAGAAGAATGGGAATTCTAGAACACTCAACTATGCTCTTGAGGAATCTGTACATAAATCAGGAGGCTGTCACTCAAACAAAACAAGGGGGTACTGCATAGTTTAAAATCAGGAAGGGAGTGTGTCAGGATTATATCCTTTCACCATATTTATTCAATCTGTATGCTGAACAAATAATCTGAAAGACTACAGTCTGTAGTATGGATTACACCTCAACATAAAGAAAACGAAAATCCTCACAACTGGACCAATAAGCAGCATCACCATAAATGGAGAAAAGATTGAAGTTGTCAAAGATTTTATATTACTTGGTTCCACAATCAACACCAATGGTGGCAGCAGTCAAGAAATCAGACAACGTATTGCACTGGGCAAATCTAGTGCAAAAGACCTCTTTAAAGTGCTCAAGAGCAAAGATGTCTCATTGAACACTAAGGTGCGCCTAACCGAACCCATGCTGTTTTCAATCACCTCATATGCATATGAAAGCTGGACAACAATTAAGGACAGAAGAAGAGTTGACCCTTTTGAGTTGCAGTGCTGCAGAAGAATACTGAAAGTACCAAGGACTGCCAAAAGAACTAACAAATCTGTCCTGGAAGAAGTGCAGCTGGAATGCTCCTTTGAAGCAAGAATGGCCAGACTTCGCCTCACCTACTTTGGTCATGTTGTCAAAAGGGACCATTCCCCGGAGAAGGATATCATGCTTGATAAAGTGGAGGGTCAACAAAAAAAGGGGAAGGCCCTCAATGAGATGGATTGACACAGTGACTGCAACAATGGGCTCAGGTATAGCAAGGATTGTGAGGCTGGCACAGGACTGGGCAGTGTTTCATTCTGTTGTACACAGGGTTGCTATGAGTCAGAGCCAACTCAATGGCACCTAACAACAACAAAAACATATCCACCAAGCCTCACAAACTATGCATAGGTTACCTTTTATAATAGCTTATATTTTCTTCTCTTGAATCTATCATGTTCTCCAATGTATTAGTAGGTGACTAGTGGGGAGTAACAGGCATAAATGATAGGTCCCCTGAGAAAGCAAAGGGACTAAATACATGAAGAAACAGAATTCTAAGCTTGTCTATGTCTACAACACAAAGATAGTTTAATCTGTAGCAAAAACATTTCCTACCAGTACATTTCTACTCCCACCAATGTAGAGAAAGCATGATCATATCAAGACATTTATATTTATCCATGTCAAATTTCCTAATAACAATTTTTAAAAACTGGATGAAATTTATTACCTGACTCCTATTTTGTGAATAGGGAGAATCTTGTGCTATTCTTTTGGAAAAGTCTTGAACCTGCAGTGAAAACAGGCAATCTTTCATTAATGGCATTGTGTCTCATGTTTGAATTTGTTTACTTCTGTTGTTCATAACAAGCTTTAAGAGTATTACTTTAGCCTTCAGTTGATCAGTCTGTTCTTTTAACTTCTGACACATCTGTTTCCCTTTTGATATCTCTTCAAATACGTTAGAACTTGAGGAAGAGTCTTCCCGAGAGGCTGGTGACAATTTAAAGAGACTTGTCTCAGATTCTATTCCTATATAAGAAAGAATATGTTTTGGCTGCCATTCATATCAACTTATCGCAGTTTTGTTAACTACTGAAAACAGAAGTCTGTGGCAATCATCACCATTTGCTATTTTTGTTTAAAAAGCCCACAATAGGCCTATCTATGTCAAAGAAGTTGAAAAATGATAATACCTGTAAGAAGTTCTTGGTGGGTATGTGCTGCAGGCTCTATCTGCACAATTAAAGGATAAGAAAACATTACTCTAGATCAACAAAGCCATTATTCAGAATGATCAGTTGTGTTCTGGTCATCACAGAGGTAGCTAATGGCCCAATGCCACAATTGAATTCCGGTTCTGATACTTACCTGCTGGATGACCCTGGGCAATTGCTTAATCACTGTAAGCCTCAGATTGTTTAGTGGTAAAATAGGGATAATAATAGAATCTACCTCATAGGGTTGATATGAGGATTAAATGTTAAATATTTACCATAATATCAGGCGCATGGTAAGCATTCAATATGTGCTATCCATTATTACTACTGTATTTGTTACTGTTATGTGGTATACTCAAACATTTCTCCTAAAACTAGGCCATAAACTGGGAGTTCTGGTGGCATAGTGCCTGAGGCATTTGACTGCTAACCAGAAGACTGGCGGTTCAAACCCACCAGCCACTCTTCAGAAGGATGGTTGGTCAAGGAAGGAAGGTTGGGCAATCTATTTCTATACAGATACTGCCTCTGAAACCAAAGGAGGGGTTGCTATGAGTCGGATCTGACTCAATGGCAGTGAGTTTGGTTTTTGGAGTTTTTTTCGGGCTATAAATGCCATGAGGACAGGGACTGTTGTTGGTCTTGTCACAGCTCTGTTGCTGGTGCTCTCGTAGCACCAAACGCGTAGTAATCACCCTCTAGAAGGAAAACAGTGTTCATTAAGTTCCAAAATGTGTGTCAAGACAGTGATTGTTTACACAGGACATGACCCTTTTCTACTTGCCACAGGCTGACTGTACAAAGTATGTTTATAATTCCAGAGTGATTCACCTTGAAGACCTTATCATTGTTCCCATCACATAAAGTCCAAAAACACCCTCGTGTCAGAGAACTAAATGGTTAGCGGTCAAATTAGACTATGGTCGTAATGAGTATCTCAATTATATTACAGATAGGAAACCTATGAAGCTTGGTTTTACAATCTGACTCCACAGGACTAGAGAAAATCAGACTCTTGACCTCAGGCTCCCACTGCCAGAGGGAGATGAGCCTGCTACTCATTCGGCTCTTACTAAGGACAGGGCACTGAGCACTGTGCCCACTCAGGGACTTTTTCTCCAGCAAAATGAGGAACTCTAAGCCTTCTGAGTGTCAGTGGAATATAGATCGCTCCAAGACCGAACAAGCATCCCAGTTGTGGCCAGGTGGGCTTTTGGCTCAAGGATGGGGGGAAGTTCTACTTCCCAGAGTGTTTAACTGAAAAAGAAGGGAGTTGAAGCATGAAAGAGTAGAAGTGGAAATAGGCAAACAGGATTGTTCAGTTCAGGGCACCCTTCATAAAACATCTTCAAAGAAAGACCATGGAGTCCTGGCAAAGTACTAAACCGAAAATGTTTACGTTGGTCATTGATGTGAATTTGCCTTATTACAAAATCTCAAAAAAGCAATGAGATCATGTTGGGTAATTGGGTTGGGGGATGGGAAGTTAAGAGGAAAAGGTATAATTTTAAGCATTAAAGTGGTATAATTTTAAGCATTAACACAATTTTGCACTACATGGTTATAAATATAACAGCTTGAAATATGTTATTTAAGATCTTAATTCAATTCAACTTAGCATTAATAACTATGGGAGTAATAATATATATAAGACACAAGGCCAAGCCTCTGGGGGAAGTTAGGCAATGGAAAGATCAGACAAGAGTGTTACACTCCAGAGCCTTCCAATCTAGTGGGAGAAACAGACATGCCCCAGATCATTGATCCAAAGCATCCCAAGATAAATGTTCTGACAGAAGTACAAAACAAATCAGGACAGGAGAGAGAGTGAATTGAGGGAATCTGGAAAGTTCTGTGGCACAAGTAGAAATTGAAAAAGGCCATGAAAATGAGCAGGTCTTGGGTAAGTAGAAGCAGTCCATACAAAGCAGGGGCTCAGAGAGTTCAGGACCTGAGGAAGGGTTCAGACTAGCTGGGTACAGGATTACTTCTTGGCAGAAAGAAGTGAAAAATAGAAGGGTAACCAGTTGCTTCTTCCATCAGTTTTAGCTCATGACACCCTGTGTGTGTCAGAGTAGGACTGTTCTCCATAGAGTTTTCAGTGGCTGATTTTTCGGAAGTAGATCACAGGCCTGTCTTCTGAAGTGCCTCTGGGCAGACACAAACCTTCAACTTTTCACTTAGCAGCAGTACACGCTAAGCGTCTGTAGCATCCAGGAACTCAGAAGAGCAGGATGAAGTTTAAAAAAGAGAGAGAGAGAGAGAACGAGAGAGAGAGGCCCAAATCCTAGGTTGAAGAATTTGGGTTTTGTTCTTTTATGTATCGTTGTTAGTCCTCTGATTTTACCAATAAGGACATCCAATAAGCTTCTGAAAGGTCATTTACTCAGGGTTACCCAGAACCAGAACCCAGCTCCATGTCATTCTTAAACCCCGTACTGATGTGGATGATCTGTGGTACTGATTTCTATTCACTGAAGACTATTCTCTCTTACCTGTATTTGTTGTGAAGATTCAACAGTTTCCTTTTTCTGCTCTTGATGTTTTTCAACACAATTTGAACTAGGCATAGTTTCTAAAATGTCTTGCACAAGAGCAGATTTATCTCTCAAGTTAAGAGAAGATATTGCTTGTTTAGCTACCGTAAGTGGTTTATTAATTATGTTATTTTTAGGGATTTTTACTCTGGGAGCAACTTTAGAGAAATCAGGGAGCCAATACTGAACTTGACCTTGGCTGTATTTGAACCCATTCCAGGAACTTGATTTTTCAGTCTGTTGTTTTTGGGGTGCCAGCCCTTGGAAACTTTTTTGATAATCATTTGGACTCTTGGTTTGAGTTAGAAAGTTTGAATTCCCTTGAAGGCTGCTGCATCCCGCAACCACTGGCTCTTCTAAATCAGACATGTTTTCTTCCATTTTGACTGCAGAACAACTGGGCTTACTATTGTCTTCACCATCCCTTTTTGGGTTGAGTTGGTCATCAATTTCTGGAGTTTGTTCTTTTGGCCAAGAATTCTTAACGTAACACAAAATGATATTTTTAATATTAGTTTCATCAAAGCTATCAATATTAGAGGTCTCTGGGAGAGTTTCACAATCAATGCCCTGGCCTTTTAAGAATTCCTCTTTAGAAAGGTGATTGAGTAAAATATCAGAAATGTTTGACTTTGAAGCGTTTTCTTTATTAGGTGGAATATGAAGAATTATAGTGCATTGTTTATCATGTTTTTTGTTGACAGCATTTTCAGTAATTTTATCTAGAATCACGGCCATATCTGCATTTCTGCAAGTCTTATTATGTGTAGCCTTTTCCTGAGGGTCATCTACTGTTAAAATAATTTGATGTGAGACATCAAAAGTGTCATTGTTTGAGGTAAAATTATAATCATTGCATATATTAATTTGGGGAATATCATCATCATAATTTGTATCTTTGGAAAAATCAGCTTCATCCATGTACGTGCAGCCTGATGTCTCTTGTACTCTGATGCCTGGTATTGATGTTCTTATTGTAACAATAGGTCTTCTACTTTTCATTGATCATCTTCATTGTGTGTCCTATTCTGTGAGAAATGAGAAGAGCCTCATTGTTAAGTATATCAGAATGATGTATAAAACTATGCTTATCCTGGCATCGATAATAAACTAAAATGCTTTTCATTTAGAGAAATTGAGTTATAAATATGAAGGCAAGCTCAACCAAAAGCTAAATACCATGTTAACATCATTAGTGGTATAAAAGAGAAGAACTGAAAAGGAAGGGAAACTTAAAAAAATTTTAGTTTCCATTCCTTAAATTTTGAGGGAGACACTGATCTATAGTTAATAACCAAAAATGTTGGGTATTTATCAACCTCTTTTAGGAAATACAATTTGGCATTTGTAAAGGAGTCCTGGTGACTCGATGGTTAAGTGCTTGTCTGCTAACTGAAAATTTGGCCATTGGAACCCACCCAGCACTCTGTGGGAGAAAGAGCTAGTAATCTGCTCCCATGAAGATTACAGCCCAGTAACATTATGGATCAGTTTTGCTCTGTCACAAAATGTCATTTTGAGTTGGAATCAACTCCACAGCACCTAACAACAGCAATCTCCCCAAACAGAAGTTTGGGATACAACTAAAGGACTGATTTTTAAAAGAACAGTGGCCATGACTTTTCTACAAATCACTGATGGATTTCTGAGTTGTGTGGTACTGAAAGCTGGCTTGGCTCAAACATAATCATCAACCTTCTCTGCTTCTGGTGCATTTTCACCTGTCTCTTCAGACATTCTGAGCCCTTCTCCTGATCTTCCTTTGAATATCTGAGAAGGGCCCACAAGGACTGATAGAAATATGATCTAGGAACACCAGGGCCTTTTGAACACCTGGAGGCTAATCTTCAGCCAAGCTTCTCTCTTCTAATTAAGACCCATGCAGGAACCTAGCTGGAGAAGCTGTCTTCCTTTTAGGGATCCCAATCAGCTGTCATGGCCCAGGACATAGCTGCATGTCTTGGGAATTAGATGGAAAATGGTCAGACAAAACCATTAGTATGATTTTTTTTTTTTTTTCCTGAGCAAGTCATTTAGACATCTCAAACTTGATTAGTGAATTTTGGGGGCAGCTCCTTAGAAGCAGGAAAAATTGTCTCAAGTGTTGGATAGAGTAATCAGGCTTTAAAGAGCCCTAGTGGTGCAATGGTTAAGTACTTGGCTGCTAACCAAAAGGTTGGTGATTCAAACCCATTCATCTGTTCCATGGGAATAAGACCTGATAATCTCCCCTACAAAGATTATAGCCTAGAAAACCCTTTAGGGCAGTCGTACTCTGCCACACGGGGTTGCTAAGAGTTGGAATTGACTTGACTGCATCCATCAACCAGGCTTTGATCTGACCTGAACACCTTTGCTGTTACTAACCCAGGGTAACCCAGCTAGAGATTGACTCTGTCTTGCCCACACCATGACAGGGTTGAACTAACTGATCTCGGAGGTCCTCTCTATATTTAAATTTTCCTGAGTCTACGAATTTGTGATTTACTAAATAAGCTAAAGTAATGTGTCTGACAAATAAAATTGGGGTTTAATTCTCTGAGAAAAAGGAGTACAAACTAAATGAGATAAAGACATTTGTGAAAGATTATACAAAAATCTTAATTTATAGATATATGCCCATGTTAAAGACTCCAGATTAAGAGATAAAGATCACTGCAGGATCCCTTCAAATCATTTATAGTATCCAATGGTTAACTGTAAAATGAGATACATCTATATCAACAGAACTGCAGGCTATTCTAACCCAAGCTAAAGGACAAGGGACAATGCTTCCATAGAAGTCAAAGTCACAGTGGGAAAGCAGGAGTTGAGAGACCTGGATTCCAATCCTAGCTGGCTCCTTAGCCTACTACTATATGTTCTTGGGCAAGTTATTTACCTTTCCTGGGTCTCAGTTTCCTTTTATGAAAAGTAGGGATAATACCACCTAGTTCACAGTCTTGCTAGATGATTACATGAGAGAATGCACATAGAGCACTTAGTATAGTTCCTGACTCAGAGCAAGCACTCACCAAAAAGTTTAAAAATGAAAACAACAAACCAAATTCAGTGTTGAAATACTGAAGAAATGTCCAGGTACAGAAGGCTAGGCATCCTTTATCTCCAGGATATTTAAAGGATAGTGGAGGAAATGGCACACAGTAGACACAATCTCTAAGACAAAAACCAAACTCACTGCCGGCAATTTGGACCTGACTCATAGCGACCCCTCCTTGGGTTTCCAAGGCAATATCACTACGGAAGTAGATTGCCCAATCTTCCTTCCGAGGAGTGGTTGGTGGGTTTGAAGTGCCAGCCTCCTGGTTAGCAGTCAAATGCCTTAGGCACTATGCCACAGGAGAGCCTTGAATCTATTTTTAAAATCTACCTGTAAATGAATGTATGGTTTGATTATGAAAAATATCACTAAATAATTTAAGACAAAACTTTGTCTATTTTCTGAAGGAGAAAGAGTATCTTTAAACGTCTTCAGAGAATAGGGGAAAGGAAAACAAATTCGAATTCTAGTTTCGCAGAACATTTAATGATCCAAGCTACTGCCCCAGACTCATCCTCAGTCTTTCTTTGAACCTTGAGGTACTCATCACCGAGCTAAGGAAGAAAAAGACTCTTTGGTAGCCAGATTCCAGTTTCTAAAATATCATTCCATTTAAACAAATAAAATGTATATTTAAATTTTGCTACAACCCTTAAGAAAAGAAAGAGAGAGCACCAAAATAAGCCAGAAGGCTGCGTATTTCTCTCATTACCGCCAGGAAAACAGCCTTCTGTTATCATCACCATCATCATCATCATTCTTACTATTATTATTTTGCAAAATAGCAAGAGGATTTGGGAAAAGGACAAGCCACATCCTTAGCACTGTCACGGGCCCCTTACACATAGCTTGAAGAAACTGGAACATCTTGAACATCTTCCCACATCAACATCCAGCTCAATCTTGGAATCCAAAGACACTTCCAGATTCCAGTCAGAACCCAACAGAACCTTCCTTCCTATTAAGTCCAATTTGCTTTATTGAAGTCAAGTGACAGCATCTGGGGCCATTATTGCTCAAGCAGGTACACTGGCCATTATGTGCTCAGCAATAGCTCACAAATCACTCTGAGCATGACCACTTTGAGCGAAAGAAGCCAGGACAGCACAGTCAGCTGCCTGTGAAAACACCTGCAACTGGGTGCTGAGCAAGGATGAGCAACAAGGTAATCACCATGCGAACAACTATCCCTGTGTGGTTTATGTTATTATGAAGTCTGAATTTGGCACTGAAGTGTTGTCTTAAGCTCACTAACTTGCCATATTCAAGATAAGATGACCATGGCTGCAATAACTGGGTACTAGACACAATCAAGAATATCTATGGATGGGAAAAACTAAAGCTCCTTAATTAAAGGCCAAAAACGGTCAGCAAATCATTATTTCTGTCTGGTAGGTGATGTTTCTTTTATTCAGCCCATTTAGTGGTAATGTGTTGTTGTATACTGGAAGACTGTTTTCATCATCAAAGGAAAACTGAGGGGGTAATATGTCTGTGACAATCTCTCAACCTTTTCCCCACTATCCTCTGTGTTCTGTGTTTAGACCTCTGATAGCCTCCAGATAAACCAGGGAGGATGTGTATGATGCAGAGGTGGAGGTGCAAGCACCAGTGTTTCCCCCCACGCTTCCCGCTTCCCTCCACTAAAGTAGCAGCATAGTTAGATACATTCTCAGGTCCTAAATCTGCTCTTCTAACATCAGCCCTACTGACTTTGCAATGACAGTAAGAGTTAACTATTATAGGTGATGATACAACAACCCAAATTCTTCTTATTACTTTATATATGTGTCATCTAGAACATGAACAGATGACAGGAGCCTTAAGTAATGATCATCAATATTACATACAACACAAAGCAATAGGTGGCTCAGTGTCTTCCACCAAGACAACTCTGTAATCTGCACAAAAAGGTAAAACAAAGGCAGTAGCAATAGAAAAACTCACTTACATCTAGTCTCTGGATATCACAGGCTGAACTGCTTGAAGGGCCTTGCAACGCAGTGAGCAGTCCTCTAATTGTAAGTCATTTTTTTCCGATAGTTGGAAGTTGACTGCAATTGAATAATAGAACAAAAACCGAGCTTCAAAATCAAGGTGTGCCTGCTTCTTCTGGGTTCCTTCAAGTGCGAGAAAGTGGCTTTGGAGACTACGCAGGAAGCTTCTGCTGTGGTCTAAACTTTGGTCCTTTTTTGTTGTTTGAGTTTGGTTTTTTTTTTTTTTTTTTTTTGTCTTTTAAGAGCATTCAGAAAACAAAAAAACACTTGGTTTGATTCTTTTAAATTTCATATTCCCTTCCTCTATTCCTTGCTCAGGATTTCTATTTGCTCATGAAAGAAAATGGATGATGGCTCAGAATAATGTGTCCTAGACCACACCCAGGGGTCAGGTGTTCATGAATTTGTTTCCAGTGTACAGTGTTTTTAGATTAAAATAGCTTGAAAGGTAATGTGATATAGGCCCCCTCTGTAATAACTACATTATACTTTGGTAATCCTATCCACTAACTCTATCCCAGAAATGTGGGGTGCCTACAAATGCAGTGTCTGTGACTGTAACCATATACCTTTCAGTGTGGCAGTCTGGTTTCAGCCTATTGTTGCTGAGTGGCAGAAGCTAGATACAGTGAGGGAGCAGCAAATCAATCCAATCCTCCCTGGAGAGCCAGATGGATACATTATTTATAGTCAGTCTTAGAGATGTATTCTTTACGTGACTGTACATGAATCTGATGACCAGCTGTTACAGATTATTTATCTTCAAGTTATTTTAAAAGTCAGAAAAAAAATCTTTTAAAATTGTGAGCAAATGAGTATTTGAAGAGGCGGCTTCCTGGTGTTTTGCCAGCAGCCTGTGCTTGGTTTTTGCCTTGCTCTTTAGAAAGTCAACACTGTCTTTTCATCCATTTTTCTTATTGACACAGCTATGTAAACATCACGGATTGTCTAATCTGTACATGGACTTTTCTGTGCTTTTGGAAGATGTAGAAAATTCTTGCCAATGATTTTTTTTTTAAATAATTCTTAATGATAAGTTTAAGACACATTGACTTAAAGAAGTATGATAAAAAGAAAACAAAAAACCTCATCCCTGAAAGTCTCCTCCTTTCCCTAAACATTAACATGTCTTTGTCAATCTCTGCCTAAAGATAAGAAGGGCCACAATATCTCAGAAAACCTTTCCTCCTTCACCTAGGGATGTCTCCCTCTCTTTCCTGCCCTCCACTCTCCAATTAAGAAGGAATCAGTGGCTTGAAATTATATCTATATAGCTATATCTACTATAAAGTAAGATAATGAATAAAATGTCAAAAGAGCTATCCTCCTCAAAATAGTTTTTAAGTTATTCTGATTTAAAAAAAAAAAAAAAGTATATTCTCACATTAGAAAAATTCTGGAGAGTAAATTCCCTAAATCTCTATGTGGTAGGATTATAGATAAGTTTTATTATCTATTTAGGGCTCTTCCTTCATTTATTAAACAAATAGTTTTGGAGCACTTCTATTAGGTGATATGCACTGGAATAAATGAATATATATGTGTGACCATTGGTGCTGACCAAGTTTACAACTGGCCTGCTACTCACCAGCTGTGCAACCTTGGGCAAAGTTGCTTTATTTTTCTGTTCCTCAATTTGCTTATCTGTAAATTGGGGGTATTAATAGCACTACTACATAGAATTGTGAGGATTATGTAAATTGATTTTTTAATCAACACTTATATCGCACTTACTATATGCCATGTACTGTTCTAAGATCTTTACAAAGATTAATTCACTTAATTAATGCATGCAGAACCCAAAACCACACCAAACCTGTTGTCATGGAGTCAATTTTGACTCACAACAACTCTATAGCACTGAGTAGAATTGTCTCATAGGGTTTCCAAGATTGTAATCTTTACAGAAGCAGACTGCCACATCGTTCTCCCACAGAGTGGCTTCTGGGTTTGAACCACCAACCTTTTGGTTGACAGCCAAGCAATTAATCATTGTGCTACCAGATCTCCTCAATGCATGCAAAGGATTTAGAATAGTATATATTATTACGGTAGGTCCTTGGGTGGCAGAAATATTTAAGCACTATTAACCTAAAGGTTGGCAGAGGCACTGTGGAAGAAAGGCCTGGAGATCTGTCTTCATAAAGATTACACCCTTCATAAAGGAAACCCTGTGGAGCCATTCTACTCTGTAACATGGATCACCCTAAGGTAAATCGACTTGATGGCAACAAATTGGGTTTGGGGCTGTATTATTATAAATGATGATAAGTGCTATGAAGGACAGGAGGAGACTGTGCACAGAAAAAATAAGGGAAGGGAAAATCTTTTTGAGATAGGATAAGCAGGGAAGAGTTCTCTGAGAATGTGATTTTCCAGCTGGAGCCTGAAGGCTGTAAAGCTAGCCAACACAGAGAGACAGGCAGAGTGTTCTGGAGCTGAGAGGACATGTGTACAAGACCTGGGGATAGAAAAGAACTTTGTGTAATGGGGAAACTGAAAGGAGCTAGCATGGATGGTAGCAGTAAAGACTAAAGAAATGAATGCAGTTAAGGCATGACATAATTTGGAGGAAAAATCAACAAAATCTGGCAATGTGCTTGTGAAGGTGGGTGAGGGTGAGGAAGAAATTAACAATGACTCTTTGGTCATGCTTTGTATTTTCCAAATATTTTATAATAAAGATCACTCAAATAGATAATAAAATGGCCCCAAAGGGCAAAAAACATGAATTGTTAACAGAAAACAAAATGCATGACATTTAAAAACATAAAAAGATAATCACCTTACTTGTTGTTGCTGTTCACTGTCATTGAGTCCATTCAGGCTCATAAACCACCATAAGTGCAACAGAATGAAACACAACCTGGTCATTCACCATCCTCACAATTGTTATGCTTGAGTCCATCATTGCACCCATTGTGTCAATCCATCTCATTGAAGGTTTTCCCCTCTACTTTACCAAGCATGATGTCCCTTTTGATAACATGACTAAAGGATAAGAGATGAAGTCTGGCCATTCTTGCTTCTAAGGAGTATTCTGCCTGTACTTCTTCTAAGATAGATTTGTTCATTTTTCTGCCAGTTCATGGTACATTCAATATTCTTCACTGACATCACAATTCAAATCCATCAATTCTTCTTCAGTCTTCCTAATTGTCCAGCTCTCACATGCATGTGAGGTAACTGAGAATACTATGACTTGGGTCAGGCACACCTTAGTCTTCAAAGTGATATCTCTGCTCTTTAATACTTTAAAGAGGTCTTTTGCAGCAGATTTTCCCAGTGCAATATGTTGTCTGATTTCTTGACTACTGCTTCCATGGGCACTGATTGTGAATCCAAGTAAAATGAAATGCCTGACAACTTCACTCTTTTCTCCATTTATTGTGATGTTGCTTATTGGCTAGTTGTGAGAAGTTTTTTTTTTTTTCTTTATGCTGTGGTGTAATTCATACTGAAGGCTGTGGTCTTTGTTCCTCATCAGTAAGTGCTTCAAGTCCTCTTCACTTTCAGCAAGCAAGGTTGCGTTATCTGCATATTACTGGTTGTTAACGAGTCTTTCTCCAATCCGGACGCTGCATTCTTCTTCATACATAGTCCAGCTTCTCAGATTATTTGCTCAGCATGTAGATTGAACAAGTATGGTGAAAGGAAACAACCATGATACATACCTTTCCACCTTTCCTGATTTTAAACCATGTAGTATCCTCTTGTTCTGTTTGAATGAATGCCTCTTCTAGGTTTCTCATGAGAACAATTAAGTGTTCTAGAATTCCCACTCTTCACAATCTTTTCCATAATTTGTTATGATCCATATAGTGGAATGCCTTTGCATAGTCAATGAAACACGGGTAAACATCTTTCTGGTATCACCTTCATTGGAGCAACGCAAATGAAAACTTGTGCTACATTATTCACTTATCAGACTGGCAAATATCACAAGTTTGATAAAGTACTATATTAGTGAGGGTGTAGGAAGACAAGCATGAATACATTTAAATAAACCAATTGTTGCTGTTGCTGTTAGGTGCTAGCAAGAGGATTTCAATGTAGTGACGCCATGTGACAGTAGAACTGCCCCATAGGGCACATAGGCTTATAGGAGCAGATCACCTGGTCTATCTCCCATGCAGGTTCTGGGTGGGTTTGAACTGACAATCTGTTAGTTAGTAGCTGAGTATTTAACCACTGTGTCACCAGGATTCCTCAAATAAACCAATAAATAATTCAAAATAAGCCTGTATATTTCGTGTGCATTATTATCATGTTGTTGTTGTTATGTGCCATTGAGTTACACCCAACTCATAGCGACCCCTCCTTGGGTTTCCAAGGCAGTATCACTACGAAGGTAGATTGCCCCATCTTCCTTCTGAGGAGTGGCTGGTGGGTTTGAATTGCCAGCCTTTTGGTTAGCAGTCAAGTGCCTTAGGCACTATGCTACCAGAGCTCTTCATTATTATTATAATTAATAATATTTATAAAGAATTATTTATAAATAATATTTATAAAGAACATAAGCAAATTGTTAGTATTGAAGACAGTACAGAGTTATTGGTGTCACTAAGGTTGATGTCACTCAGTGTGGTAACTCATGGTGTCACTACTCCCTCAGACCATTTAGAATCTTTCCAAAAACCAAACCCAGTGCCATCAAGTCAGATTTGACTCATAGTGACCCCTCCTTGGGTTTCCGAGGCAGTATCACTGCAGAAGTAGATTGCCCAACCTTCCTTCTGAGGAGTGGCTGGTGGGTTTGAACCACCAGCCTTCTGGTTAGCAGTCAAGTGCCTTAGGCACTACGCC
>NW_006921597.1:20690014-20703186 GCF_000298275.1 Orycteropus afer afer | reverse complement strand
TGCACAGGGAGACAACTCAGGGGGCAGGAGTGCATGGAGGGATGGACACTGGGAAGAGGTAACTATGGGGAGGAAGTGGGAGGGGAGCTGTTGCATTGGGGTAAACTGTGGTCAATGTCATGAGACAAAGTGTATGTGATCTGCTATATGGAAAGTGAATTTGCTCTGTAAATTTTCATTCCAAATCACAATTTAAAAAAAAAAAATGTTTTTAAAATCTTTCTACATTGAATTAGAACATTATTAGTTACATTATTAGTAACTGAGCAGAACCCTTTGTTGATTTTTCTCCTTTTCCTTTAATTACTACTTCATTGTCAAAAAAATTATTGATATTGGTTCACAAATACTACTTGCTATAATATGTAACAAAAGCAGTGACTATAAAACCACTGGTGACAATGAAAACAGCAGTGCATCCTTGTAGCAGATGAAACCACGTGACTTGAAGCATCGTTGTAATTGTGTAATAATGACAGCTCTGACTTGAGCACATTAGAACATTCAAAAATAAATTAACATAGAGTTTTAGCCTTGTAGGTACATTGATACACGTAAGCTGGGCTTACAAAAACTATTTCTGTTGTTAAAACTAGCTACAGAGATATTTTTAGAAAAAGAAAATAATAAATTTCTGCTGAAACTACCCAAAAATTTTATAGACAGCCGTGTTGGTGTCACTTCCTCTGACAGTGTTACCCCATGCTGTCCACATCCTCACACTCCCCTAGAGACACCACTGAAGAGAGTTAACTACATCAATTAAAATTTTCACATAAGAAGCATAATTTTTATTTTAAATTGTAGAGTACCTGATCATTTATTCCCTAAAGAAAAATTTACTTAGTATCTATATTTTGATATTAAATACTCCCTACGAACCAGGTTCATAGAGGCATTCAATTATGTGGATCATAGCAAATTATGGATAACACTGTAAAGAATGGGAATTCCAGAACACTTAATTGTTCTAAGAGGCAATCATTCAAACAGAACAAGAGAATAATAAATGATTTTAAATCAGGAAAAGTGAATGTCAGGGTGGCATCCTTTCACCATACTTAGTCAATCTGTGTGCTGAACAAATAATGTGAAAAGCTGAACTATATAAAGAAGAATGCAGTATCAGGATTGGTGGAAGACTCATTAAGAACCTGTGATATGCAGATAACACAACTTTGCCTACTGAAAGTGAAGATGACTTGAGGCACTTATTGATGAAGATTAGAGACTAGAGTCTTCAGTATGGATTACACCTAAACGTAAAGAAAACAAAAAATCCTCATAACTGGACCAATAAGCAACATCACAATAAATGGAGAAAAGATTGAAGTTGTCAGGGATTTCATTTTACTTGGATCCACAATCAACACCCACGGAAGCAGCAGTCAAGAAATCAGATGACGTATCACACTGGGCAAATCTGCTGCAAAAGACCTCTTTAAAACATTAAAGCGCAAAGATATCACTTTGACAACCAAAGTGTGTCTGACCCAAGCCATGGTATTTTCAATAGCCTCCTAGGCATGTGAAATCTGGACAATGAATAAGGAAGACTGAAGAAGAATTCATGCATTTGAATGGTGTGTTGGCAGAGAATACTGACAATACTGTGGACTGCCAGAAGAATGAACAAATCTGTCTGGGAAGAAGTAGAGCCAGAATGTTCCTTAGAAGCAAGAGTGGTCAGACTTTGTCTTTTGTCCTTCAGCCATGTTGTCAGAAGGGACCAGTCCCTGGAGAAAGATATCATGCAAGGTAAAATAGAGGGTCCGTGAAAAAGGGGAGGACCTTCAACAAGATGGATTGATAGTGGCTGTGATGATGGGCTCAAGCATAGCAATGATTGTCAGGATGGCACAAGACCAGGCAGTGTTTCATTCTGTGACACAGGGTCACCATGAATGTCAGAACTGACTCGATGGCACCTAACAGCAACAACAACCTGAACCAGGTGCTGTGCACAAGCACTATGTTCTCAGCAGTCAACTGTTGTTGTTGTTGTTGTTGTTATGTGCCATTGAGTCAGACTCGACTCATACCGACCCCTCCTTGGGTTTCTGAGGCGGTATCACTACGGAAGTAGATTGCCCAACCTTCCTTCCAAGGAGTGGCTGGTGGGTTTGAACCTCCAGCCTTCTGGTTAGCAGTCAAGTGCCTTAGGCACTATGCCACCAGGGCTTCCAGCAATCTACTAAACAGACATAATTGTTATGATGCCTGAACATAGAGAACAAACAGGATAACACATTTTTCAAATGCAAGACTGGATTCCCAAACAAGCTTTTCATTTAGAATGTTTGCAACTGAAGTGTTACAGATACAGATACAGCTCCAGGGGTATAGTCCAGGAATCCAGGAAGCCTGAGATATTGACAAGAACATCTAACTGATAACTGGGTAGCAGGACCTAACACCCCTGGCCTCCATGTAACACACTGCTTTCAGGTCTGATCAGATGAAAGCCTATGATGGATGAACCATGTGGAATAAACCTAAACCTGACCTGAAGCCCAGAGTCAAGGAGTCAATCTGGAGTCTTAAACAGCAACAGATAGATGAGCCTGGCCTTGATTAGCCAAGTCACAACCAACCCATAGACACCTGTTTTAAGCTGCTGGCTTTTGGGGTGATGTACTATACAACATTTTGTAGCAATGTATATGGTTCATATATTCTCCCCTATTTCCACTTTACAAAAAAAAAGAAAAAAAAAAATTTTCTTACCCATTCTTAATCTCAATATGGTATATAGGACCCTGATGTGAAAAAAAAAAAAAAAAAAAAAATCTCGGAGACATCAAACAACAGATGATAATAGAATAGAAATATTGGTGTATTGAAGCCTGAAAAGTGAATGACTGGTGATGATAACAAACGCTTTCATGAACCAGGTTATTTTCAAATCTATGCTTTCAACAAAACTGAAGCAGAATTGAATTGAATTATCAATTAGTAGATTTAAAATATATTTTTTATGATAGATCACTGTGATTCTTTTATATACAACTAAGAAATGGTTCAAAAACTTGAGAGACATCATTAAAACTAAACTACTTTCATTCTCATCTACTTATTTATGTGAAAATCTTTCTCAGAACTTATACCTACAAAGCAAACTCTGGTAGTGTAGTGGCTAAGGCACTTGACTGCTAACCAGAAGGCTGGTGGTTCAAACCCACCAGCCACGCCTCAGAAGGAAGGTTGGGCAATCTACTTCCATAGTGATACTGCCTCGGAAACCCAAGGAGGGGTCCCTGAGTCAGGTCCTTGGCACATAACAACAATAACATACCTATAAAAAAGGAAAAATATAAATACAATTGATGCTGAACCTAGACTCATTCTTAAATATTTAATCACAATTTATAATATATTATCCCTCCATACTGTGAAGCCTGGATTCCCTTGCACTTGAAAGGGAAACTAACTTTAATGATCTCTTGACATCAATTAACATGTATCTCAGAAAAAGAAAATGAAACGAGTCAATATAAATTTACATGCAAGTTTTGTTGCAGAGAAGAACAATTGAGTGATGAGAAAAGGCTTTAAAGCATAAAATATATTTTTTCATTAGGATAAAATTATTTATGGGAAGCAAAATTTTGGTTCAGTGAATTACTTAATATGGTCCTTTTAGCCATAATCTTTGTAACTATGTGGGACTATGCAAATGCTATGTGCTTGTGACCCACCAAGGGGATTGGATAACTTGCTAATATTATAATTAAGGTGCTTGGTGGGGGGTGAGACCATGAAAATAAGGTGGATGGAATCCTACCATGGGGATTGGTCAGTTCTGCCATCTGCTAGGCTTAAACTAAGCCATCCCAGAAGCAGGAAAGGGGGATTTCACAACTTTCAAGAAAGAAGAATCAGAAGTAGAGCATGTTCTTTGGACCCAAGATCTCTGTATTGAACCTCCTTGACCCTGCAGAAGAGAGAGAGAGTGCTGTAACACTTTGCTGAGATAGCAAGTGATGGTTAGAAGCAGTGGCAGAGAAATGTCCATAGCAGGAGACCCCACAGGAGAGCTGGCAGGAGACAGTACAGTGGGCTTCCCCAGGAGAAAGCTGAGTGCCTTTGGGCAGGAGGCATACTGGCTGAGTGAGGTGCTTCTGGGCACTTACCCTCAGAGCTGAATGAGCTTTGTAACACTTGCCCAAGCAGGGCAAAAGCCAAGGGGCTGTGAGGGCGGCCTAGGGCCAGAGAGAGGTGTGCCTGCAGGCACTCCTTAGAAGATGCTGTCCTGATTCATTTCTATAACCTGTTCTCTCATAAACCCCATAATCATGAGTATTGTCTGTCATCTCTGTGTAGAGAAGTAGAGAGTGCTTTTGGGAGGGATGGTTGGTGTCAGAATTGATAAAAAGGTTAGAGGGTGGAGGAGTATCTGATCTCTCTGCCTTCTAAGAATCAGCCTGGGCTACTAATCATCATCCCCACCCCCTTGTAAAGTTAGAGGAGATCAGACACACCTCCAGGCCATTTTTACAATAATGAAAATGCAAGTTCAACAAGAAAAAATGATGGAAAAATTGTGACTGTTAAAAAAGAACTTGTTCATGTATTTGTAAATGGCTATAATAGCTTTACTTTAAAAATATCAAATATATGTGGAAATCACATTTTTTTTAACTATTTAAATTTACAGTAATACCAACTGGAGAGTTTCCCATTCTGTGTGCCACCACACAGTGGTGTGCCTCTGATGGGCAGCCTTCGCATCTAAGCCACAGGAACCCAGCAGCCGTATCTCCCCGGCTGCTTGCCTCTGACTCTGTGTACCAATCAGTGTGTCATCACATAGAAACCATCAGTAGGCACTGCAGACTTTGTATGTCCACCCAACATTTAGTTTTAGGTTTGGGTTTAATATTCAATGAGCAATATCCAAGACAAAAACCCTTAAACTCTTTCCATGGCTAGAAATTAGGGATCTGAAAAGCAAGGAAATAAACTTTCCTCCTAGCGCTCACCTAAATATATGTAGTTAGATACAAAGGTGCTGACAAGAAGGTAGAAGAGACAAACTAATGGAAGGCAAATTTGCACTATCTTTTCCAACACTCCACAATAATTGCCTCCAAGTGCTGACACTGCTTTTCATATTCCTTTTATAGCCCAGAAGAGTGTCATTGATATTATTGTAGGGCAAAAAGTAGGAATAATAGCTGTAACTCCCTTTTCTATCCCCAATTTACAAATGAAGAAAAGGCCAAGCAATGAGGCCTAAGGTCACCCAGAAAGTAAGTGGCAGAGCTGCCATTTGAACCAACTGTTTCTGACATCAAATCTCCTGTTCTTGACTATTATGGATACTTCCTCACACACTGCTCCTTCCAGTAGTTTAGAATAATGGGGGGGAAAAAAAGAAAGATGCTGTTCTATGTTGTCAATCTATTCATTGTCAACTAACATTTATCCAGTACCCATGAGCCACATGCCATAGTTGCCTATACCTCGCACAGACAGCTGATCCTTCTGGGGCTCTGGATCTTGGGAAAGCAGACATAGTATAGGGAGGAACAGATGCACTGAGGTCACGTGGAATTTGTCTTCTTCTGTCTGATGTGAACATATGACTGCAGTTAGGGCAGCAACACAACTGTGTCATCTGGGAGATGCACTGCGGCCAAAAATTCACCCTTCTTGTGCATATTTGTGCTGTATATGTAGGAAAAATGTGGTGCTCGCAAATGGATGAATGCTCTGAAGTCTTGAATTGGGTACAGAAAATACATGGTTTTCATCCCTGCCTTCAGCTTGACCTCAGTAATATGTGCACATGCATGGGCCATACACACACAGACGCATGTGCACATGTGACTTTCAGAGCAGCCTCATGAGAGTCTTCTGGCCCTTGCACACATTTATATTCAGAGGAAAAGACCCCTCCTTCCTGAGAAAGCTGGAGTCCCTCGATTATGGGACGGAAAGCAATCTTTAACAATCTCTTGGTATTGATTAATATGTATCTCAGAGTTTAAATAAGATTAATTCTTATCTCCTCGTCCCTGTATAATGTCATCTAATCATAATTCTTTTCCCAAAGAGTCATTTTTCTGTATAGTCTCGGTATAAAGAAAAAAATAAAATGAGAGCTGAAGGCTCATTAAACAATTCACTGAAAAAGACATTAGAGATCACCCAGGCCAATCCCCTCGTTGGTGAATGAGTGTTCTGGGGATCAGCAAGAGGAAATGGCTTTCCTAGAGTGATAGGAGCTCTGGCAGCATAGTGCCTAAGGCACTTGACTGCTAACCAGAAGGCTGGCGGTTCAAACCCACCAGCCACTCCTCGGAAGGAAGGTTGGGCAATCCTACTTCCGTAGTGATACTGCCTCGGAAACCCAAGGAGGGGTCGCTATGAGTCGGGGCCGACTCCACGGCAAATAACAACAACAACAAGAGTGATAGGCCACTCCTCAGAAGGAAGGTTGGGCAATCCTACTTCCATAGTGATACTGCCTCGGAAACCCAAGGAGGGGTCGCTATGAGTCGGGGCCGACTCAACGGCAAACAACAACAGAGTGATAGGACAGGTTCATGGAAAGAGTATAACATAGCGCTCATGTCCTCACTTTCTAGGGATGATAGAACAAGGGTTTGAATCCTGGTTCTGCCATTTCTTTCCCGTTTCACAATTTTGGGCAAAGTGCCTAATTTCTCTGAATCTTATTCCTACCTAGTAAAACAAAGATGACAATTCTACCAAAAAGAGTTTTTGTAGAGATTAAATAAGATAATGCATTTGAAGTACTTAGTCCAGTGTATGGCATGTAGAATACGTCTAACAAATAGTAGCCACTGCTATGTCCTTCCAAAAAAAACCTCACTGCCGGTGAGTCGATTCCAACTCATAGTGACCCCACTGGGTTTCTGAGGCTGTAAATCTTTACAGTAGATTGCCCCATCTTCCTTCCACAGAGTGGCTGGTGGGCTTGAACCACAAAACCTCCTTCACACACTTCCCAATATGACAACCCTGATGAACCAGTCATATATTTGGAAACATAAAGACAGTGTTGTCTTCTAAATAAATGCAGCATCTTGGAATGAGAATTACCACTATTTTAGTTTTACTGCATGTAAAGAACTTAAAATGGTGTCTGGCACTTAATAAGTATCTAATAAATACCAGCTTTAAAAGATAATTGTAACTTCCATAAAATCTCCTTCTCAGTATTTCAAAAATTTTAGCTTTTTTAGTCAATCTGTACAGTTTTATGAGATAAAGATTTGAAATGCAAATCTGTTTTAAATTGTGCTCTTATAGAAAAAGTATGGCTATTAACATTTCCCTAACTTCTTTCTTGTAAAAAAGCACAAATTTCTTTCAATAGCAATCAGTTAGAGTCTCTTTCCCCTACATAAGGAGCACTAGTGGTTAGGCATTTGGCAGCTAACCAAAAGGTCAGTGGTTTGAACCACTGCTCCATGGAAGAAAGATGAGTCAGTCTACTTCTGTAAAGATTTACAGCCTTGGCAAACCCAAGGGGGTTCACTATGATTTGGAATCTAATCAATGGCAGTGTGTTTGGTTTCCCTCCCCACAACAGGGGGCTCTGGTGGTGTAGTGGTTAAGTGCTCAGCTGCTAACCGAAAGGTTGACGGTTTGAACCCACCAGCAACTCTGCAGAAGAAAGATGTGTCAGTCTGCTTCCATAAGATTTACTGTCTTAGAAACTCTATGGGGCATTTCTGCTCCATCATATAGAGTTGCAAGAAGACAAACATCTTCACAACTGGACCAATAAGCAGCATCACAATAAATGGAGAAAAGATTGAAGTTGTCAAAGATTTCATTAGAATGGTGTCTGGCACTTAATAATCATCTAATAAATATAAAGTTTAAAAGATAATTATAACTTCCATAAAATATCCTTCTCAGTATTTCAAAAATTTTAGCTTTTTAAGTCAATTTCATTTCAGCAGTCAACACATCAGAAGACATATTGCATTGGGCAAATCTGCTGCAAAAGACCTCTTTCAAGTGCTGAAGAACAAAGATGTCTCCTTGAAGACTGTGGCGAGACTAACCCAAGCCATGGTATTTTCAATCCCCTCATATGTGTGTGAGAGCTGGAGAATGAATAAGGAAGACTGAACAAGAGTTGACGCTTTTGAGTTGTGGTGTTGGCGAAGAATGCTGAAAGTACCACGGACTGCCATAAGAATGAACAATTCTGTCCAGGAAGAAGTGTAGCCAGAATGCTCATTGGAAGCAAGAATGACCAGACTTTATCTCACCTACTTTGGTCATGCTCTGGTGGCATAGTGCCTAAGGCACTTGACTGCTAACTGGAGGGCTGGCGGTTCAAATCCACCCGCCACTTCTCAGAAGGAGGGTTGGGCAATCTACTTCCCTAGTGATACTGCCTCTGAAACCCAAGGAGGGGTCACTATGAGTTGGATCTGACTCAATGGCAGTGAGTTTGGTTTGGTTTTGGTCATGCTGTCAGAAGGGACCATTCCCTGGAGAAAGTTATCATGCTTGGTAATGTGGAGGGTCAGTGAAAAAGGGGAAGGCCCTCAACTAGATGGATTGACACAGTGGCTGCAACAATGGGTTTAGGGATAGCAAGGATTGGGAGGCTGGCACAGGACCGGGCAGTGTTTCTTTCTGTTGTACATTTGGGTCACTATGAGTTGGAGCCAACTCAACAACACCTAACAACAACAAAGTCACCATCGACTTAATGGCAACAGGTTTTTCCCCACAGACGTATGAAGTTAACTATATGCTAATCCAATGCTAAAATGCCAATTTTTATTGGACAGTATAAGCTACTACATTAAAATACCACAAGTGACAACCTCACAAAAGATAAGCAATATTCAACATTTAGCCTTCTATGATAGGCTTACATAGGCTTTATAAACATTAATTAATTAAGACTCTCAAAAGCCAGGTGAGGAGGTATTTCTTCACCCTCTCAAGCAATGTAATCATCTCAGAAATGGAACCTCAGTATAATGCTAAACAATTGAGGACAGGAAATAATTACCTGCTCAAAAGGTAACAGCACCTTGCATATAAATAATACTTTTTAACCAAGAGTATGAGGCACATTACAAACTCTAATTAAACACTCCCGGGGACTTAATAAGTATCTCCATTTAACCACATGGAAGCGATTGAAAGGAGAGGAAGCAATTTGGTCAAAATTACATAGCAGGTCACTAGCGGTAAGGACTTAGTTCCTTGGTGGAAGCCAGGAAAACAAACTTTTATTAAGGGTCTATGTGCTAGGCACTTTGTATCTATTTTCAATCCTCTACACAGCCACACAAGGTCAATACTATCATCCCCTCTTTAAGATAAAGAAATGAATTCATAAGGACAGAACTATGATAGGTCAGTCTGATTCCAAAGCTAACTTGTTACTCTCCTATTAGATTCTGTACCACAAAGTGGAAAAAGAAATACAAGCAGCCAGGGGGGGAAAAAAATAAATAAATACACACACACACACACACACACATATATATGTATATAATTTTTTATAGAATTAGAAGTTGTTACGGATTGAATTGTACTGTCCCTCCAAAAAAAAATATGTGCTGTAAATCCTAATCCCTATACCTATGGTGATAATCCCATTTGGGAATGGGATTTCTATTGTATTAATGAGGAAGTATTAGTGTAAGGTGTGTTTTAAGTCAATCTCTTTTGAGATATAAAAGGAGCAGATTAAGAAGCAAGAAAAGCAAGAAGCAAAAAGCAGGAGAAAGATGCAATACTACATGCAGATTACAAGTGAACCAAGGAACAAGAACCTTCTTCCAGAGCTGACGGAGAGAAAGCTGCCTCCTAGAACCCATGTCCTGAATTCATACTTCTAGCCTCTTAAACTCTGTGAAAATATTTTTTTGTTGTTGTTGTTAAAGCCACCCACTTGTGGTATTTCTGTTATAGCAGCACTAGGAGCTCTGGTAGCATAGTGCCTAAGGTACTTATTTGCCTGCTAACCAGAAGGCTGGCGGTTCAAACCCACAAGACACTCCTTGGAAGGAAGGTTGGGCAATCTACTTCCATAGTGATACTGCCTTGGAAATCCAAGGAGGGGTCGCTATGAGTCAGGTCCGACTTGATGGCACATAACAACAACAAACAATAACTAGGAGAGTAATCTTTTATATTGTGTGGAAATTCTTAGACATCTAGGATCTATGCCTCATCATTTCATCCCCAAGCAGTATTTCTAGTGGTCCAGACAAGGACTCTTACTATATTCCCAAGAGTATCTCCTGATGTGGAGCTCATTGTCCCATGGACAAGGTATAATTTGTTGAGATACAATCCTCAAAAGTGGAAAGCTAGAACAATTTTAAATGAGAACTATTGATACATGTGGCAACATGGATGAATCTCAAAATAATTATGCTATGTGAAGGAAGTCAGACCACAAAAAAAGGAGTATATGTTATACGATCCCATTTATAAATAATTCTAGAAAATGAAAACTCATCTGTAGTGGCAGAAAGCAGATCAGTGGCTGCCTGGGATGAAGTGAAGGGTGGCGGCAAAAGGGGGGGATCAGCAAGGGGCAAACACGTAGAGGTGACGGGTATGTTGACTGTGGTGAGGATTTCACAAATGCATACATGATGTAACATCATTCTCCTTAAATATGTGCCACTTATGATATGTCAGTTATAGTTTAATAAAGTTTGTTTAGAAATGAGAACAGTGCAGGACAAGAAACTTGAAGATCCTCCAATGCACACAGGAACTTCATACATGAGAGAGAGTATAGAGCCAGAGAGGAACTTGAATCACACTGAAGTAACCTTATCTATATAGCTCTTCAGAAAATTCTCAGATACCTCATTCAAATGTTGTTTCAGGGTGATTGAAGAGTTGCGGGTGTAAGACGTTTGGGATTTTATTTTGCATACTCTCTAAGCTCTTTGGTATGGCATACGAGCCCTTTGTCAACTGCTGTTGCCTATCTCTCCAACCTGTCTTCCTACCACACCCTGCCTTGAAATTCATGCTTCAACAATATCAAGTTATATATAGCCTCCTACACTCACTTGGTGTTTCATGTCTCCATATCTTCGAATATGCTGCTGTCCTCTCTGCCTGTGCCCTTCCCTGACCTCCTTGCCCAAGAGAGTTTATCATTTATGTCCTCCACCATCTCCATTGGCACTTTCCCCTGTACAAGCCTCAGTTGCATTTTCTGCACTGTATTATAACTCATTGCTTCATTTCTGTTTCTGTTAACCAGCCTGTGAGCAACTTGAGCACAGGACTATGTCCTATTACATCTGTACTCCCAACCCTAGGAGTTCTGGTAGCATAGTGCCTAAGGCACTTGACTGCTAACCAGAAGGCTGACGGTTCAAACCCACCAGCCACTCCTCGGAAGGAAGATGAGGCAATCTACTTCTGTAGTGATACTGCCTAAGAAACCAAGGAGGGGTCACTATGAGTGGGATCCGACTCGACAGTACATAACAACAACAACAATACTCCCAACCCTCCGCTTCACCAAACATAATGTCTTCTCTAGTGACTGACCCCTCCTGTTGATGTTCAAACAGAGTCAGTTGATATTCTGTTGTGATCCATAAGGTTTCCATTGGCTCCTTTTTGGAAGTAGACCACCAGGTCTTTCTTCCTAGTCTAGCTTAGTCTGGAAGCTCCGCTGATACCAGTCCACCAGGAGTGACCCTGTTAGTATTTGAAATACCAGTGGCATAGCCTCCAGCCCCACAGCAACACACAAGCCACTATAGTATGACAACATGATAGACAATTAGGCAAAAAATGCCAATAGTGCCCTCATTAAGAAACATTATTCTGAAGGGAAAAGTGTTTTCTCTGTAAAGACTGGAAATAATCTTCTTCCTTAGCACTTCAGGTGAGGGGGTATAAGGCACAGCCCAATGATGAGGACTAGAATCCTCTCCCTGGGCTATAACCCCTCACTCTCTTTGATCTGCTTCAGCAGCCCAAAGTCACTCATCCTCCTTGTTCTCTTCAGTTCAGTTCTTTTGTTTCTTAAATATACTGCCTCCTCTCCACTTGGGATCCTTCCACTACTCTTGTTCACTCTGCCTAGAGTGTCTGCCCCACCCTGCCCTGCCCTTTACCTAGTTATTTCTTACTCATCCTTCAGCACACTACTTCCTCCAGAATGCTTCCTCTTCTCCTATGCTAGGTCAGGTTCCCCGATACAAGCATACTTAGTAATGTGTATTTCTCTTCAATAGCAATTATCACAATTATAAAACATTGGTGGAAGCAAACCGAGGAAGAGGTGAAAGGGATGGTAGAGATTAAGAAAATTCTTTCTCTATATCTAACACATAGTTTGTGCTCAATAAGTGTCAAATATTTTTTGCTTCTCTCCTTCCTCCTCTTTCCTATTAGAAGGGCATGTAAGGGTAGAAATTTTATTGAGAGAGTTAAACTGAAAAAGCCTTTATGTCAAACTTTATCTAGAGAAAGCTCTGAGCCTTCCACTGCCATCTTGTCGATTTCAACTCATAGCGACCCCTCCTTGCGTTTCTGAAGCGATATCTCTACAAAAGTAGATTGCTCAGTCTTCCTTCCAAGGGGTGGCTGGTGGGTTTGAACTGCCAATCTTCTGGTTAGCAGTCAAGTGCCTTAGGCACTATGCCATCAGAGCTTTTTTAAAGGGGGTAGGCAGTTGTAACGGTTGTGAGCAGAGGCAATGAGAACTCATAGATACTAACAAGGTAAAGTTGCCCAAATATTCTCAATAGATGTGCCCTTTTCTGCTCAGACCCTCAAGCATGCTAACAAGTATCTGTAGGAGGGATTTTACCTAACTGTGGAGTGAGACATCTAAAAAGTTGCTTAGTCCCTTATGTCTCTGAGCTCAGGGTCCCACTGAGATCTCACTGATGGAAAAGGAAAGTTTGGGAAGGGTCAGTGACATCTATTTGCAGTGGAGTCTAGTCATTAAGGTAGAAAAAGTTTCAAATGGCAACAATTTAAATTTGAATGATTTGTCCATCAAAGGGAACCTCTGGGCACATTTGCAATCCCATAATTAAGACTGATAATAGCATCATAAAACTGAAAACAGCGAGTTGTTAATGAAAGCAAATATGGGTATAGGGACGGATAGATGGGTGAACAAGCTAAACAATTATGTATGTCTAAATGGAGAGTGTATCCAAGATCAT
>NW_006921597.1:20671376-20688859 GCF_000298275.1 Orycteropus afer afer | reverse complement strand
TTCCGAGGCAGTATCACTACGGAAGTAGGATTGCCCAACCTTCCTTCCGAGGAGTGGCTGGTGGGTTTGAACCGCCAGCCTTCTGGTTAGCAGCCAAGTTGAAATAAAATCAAAGGCAATGGGTTTGGTTTTGGTTTGGTCCTGATTTTGAAACTGAAATTCCCTCATCTCAGAACCTTTTCAGTTCCCGGATTTCTTCTACCCTTGCCCAACTCCTGTCTTCTCTATTACCTCCCCTCCCTCAAAGCATTTAATCATTTTTTTATATCTGAGTATTTTGTTTATAGGAGGGCAGTGGTTGTTCAGTCACAGAAATCTTGACTTCTGGGGGGAGACTTTGGAGCTCTGGTAGCATAGTGTCTAAGGCATTTGGCTGCTAACTAGAAGCCTGGTGGTTCAAACCCACCAGCCACTCCCCAGAATGAAGGTTGGGCAAGCTAGTTCCTTAGTGATACCACCTCGGAAACCCAAGGAGGGGTCGCTATGAGTCACATCTGACTCCGCAGCAATGCTCGCGTTGCGTTTTTTTATGGGGGAGACTCAGTTTTGATTGTCTATCAGTGGAGGCTTGCGTGCTGCTGGGCTGCTGAACAGATTTCAGTGGCGCTTCCAAAGTAAGACAGATCTGTTGTTGTTGTTGTTATGTGCCATCGAGACAGATCTACTTCCAAAAAAAATCCATCAACGAAAACCTGTTGCTCACAATGGTCCTATCCAGTTGCTCTTGGAGACCCCATGAGTTGAGGAGCTGACTGGACTGCAACTAATAATAACAACATTTTTAATAGAAAGCCACCAGAAGGAAATGACAGAGAGAAGCACACATAATGGGGAATCTATAAATCCACAGTAATTATTTGCTAGTTTATATATGTATGTGTGTGTGTGTACATATGGCTTTGTGTTTTTCTGTTTACTACAGAAAATGTGGAGAATAAAGGGTAAAAAATCAAAATACTTCAGCATAATTCTTTCTAGTGTTTGTTAAGCATGTTGTACACAATTGGGGTTATATTACATAGACACTGGTGCATCATGTTTTCACTTAGCATCAATAACATTTCCCTATGTCATCAAAAAAACTTTGGGGTAAATAGCTGTTTTCAATAGTTAGACATCTATCACATATTCATACTATAATTAATCATTTCCTAATGACAGACATTTAGATTGCATCCAGTTTTTAATATTTTAAAACAGCATAAGAGTATACCCTGCCTATATTTTAAAGTATTTCCTTGGGATAGATTCTTACGGGAAAGCAATAAGATAGAATACAAGTATTGTAATGCACTTAATACACATACTACATTGATTTCAGGAGCTCTGGTGGTGTAGTGCCTTAAGGCATCTGACTGCTAACCAGAAGGCTAGAGATTCAAACCCACCAGCCACTCCTCAGAAGGAAGATTGGGCAATCTACTTTCGTAATGATACCGCCTCAGAAACCCGAGGAGCGGTTGCTGAGTCGAATCTGACTCGATGGAATTGAGAGAGACAGACATTTATTTCAAACATCTGTACAAGCACATATTCTCACCAGCAACATGGGAATGCAGTATCTGATATACTCCCTGCAACGCTGAATAGTAATTTTTTTTCATTCTTTGCCAATTGAAAAAAAGTATTTAAAAGTTCTTTTAATTTGCATTACTTTGATAACAGGTGAGGTTGGACATTTTTCATGTTTATTGGACATTATTTCCTTATTTGTGAATTGTCTCTATTTGTCTATAATCCACAATATGACTGTTTTTTAATTTTTAATTACAAAAAAAGACATATTTGAAATATTCATATTTGTAGCATTTTATAGCCTGCTCTGTAAAAGAACTCAATCAAATACATTGTGAACACCTATGTCAACCAATATACATCTAAGTCATCATTTTTAATGGCTGCATAGCATTCCATTGTATGAGCTTACATGTACAGAGAATTGTTTTCACCAATGTTATGGATGTGTAAGTTGTTTCTAATGGTTCAGAATTGAAAATGATTGTGTGATGAGCATCCTAGTACATTCATTCTGGTACATGTGTCTGATCATTTATATAGGATGAAGTTCTAAAAATGAAAATGTATGGTCAAAAGGTACTGAGGTTTTTGGTACATATTACAAAACCTCCTTTCAGAAAGATTACACCAATTTGCAACCTCAACAGCAACATACCAAAGGACTAATTTCATTACATCCTCACCAACAGTGGATATTGTAATACTTTTAATCATTCTTTCCTGCCAATCTGATAGGAAAAAAAGAAAAAGAAAGAAAGTTGTCTATTGTTTTAATTTGCAGTTGCTTGAATACTGGTGAAGCTAAAGTTCGCTTGTGGGTGCACTGTGGTCACTTGGAATTCCATTGTAAAGTGATGGTCTTTGCCCTTTGCCTTTTGTTCTATTAGGTTGATTTCATTGTACAAACTCTTTAAATACCAAGTAAGTATTTAGTATTAACGTTATGCCAGGCCCATACGTTTTTATATACTATTTTCCTTTTGATTTTTAAAAGTAATTTGGGAGAAGTTAAAGCATGGCCCCTGAGACAGACTGACTCTGCCATTTATGAGCTGTGGTGGATGCTATTTAGGTGTCCTGTTCAGATGCCCCTTGTTGGTCAGTACACCCATCTCCCAGCTGCCGTGAGGTTGGTTGCTAGAGTTCACAACTGTCCCTTTCTCTGCAAAATGAAACATTGCCCAGTGCTGCATCATCCTCACAGTCACCAGCATGTTCAAGTCCATTCTTGTAGCTATTGTCCTAATCCATCTCACTGATGGTCTCCTTGCTCTCGTTGGCCCTCTACTTCAGTAAACACAATACCCTCCTCTAGCAATTGATCAGGAGCTCTGGTAGCATAGTGGCTAAGACACTTGCCTGCTAAGCAGACTGCTGGCGGTTCAAACCCACCAGCCACTCCTCGGAAGGAAGGTTTGGCAATCCTACTTCCGTAGTGATACTGCCTCGAAAACCCAAGGAGGGGTCTCTATGAGTCGGGGCCGACTCGACGGCACATAACAACAACAACAACAGCAATTGATCTCTCGATGACTTGTCCAAAGCAAGCAAGTTAGATGACGTTCTGCAGTGATCCACAGGGTTTTCATTGGCTAATTTATGGAAGTAGATCACCAGCCTTTTCTTCTTGGTTTGGCAGCTGCACTGAAACCTGTCTACCACGCGCGACCCTGCTGGTATTTGAAATACTATGGCATAGTTTCCAGCATCACAGCAACATGAAAGCCACAGTATGACAAATTGACAGGCAGGTGATGGCCCATCCTAATACAGGAGTATAGAAAGCTAGGACCTTGTTTAAAGTGGGGATTAATACTGTGGTGTGATTTATGCTCTAGACTCTAGAGTCCTTCTCTGTGGATCAGATCAAGGCTAGGATTTCCCAACATCTGTTCTTACTCAGATCTTTCTTGTTCTCATCCTGCTTTACTCCCTTCCTTACAGGTTCTTTCTAAAGAGTCCCCATTCAATAATCCCTGCCTCAGGCTCTGCTTCTAGGGGAACCAAGATGCTGTAAAATGGGGATGATATTAGTACTTACTTCACAGAGTTAGGAGTTCTAGTGGCGTAGCGCATAAGGCATTTGACTGCTAACCAGAAGGCTGACAGTTCAAACCCACTAGCCACTCCTCGGAAGGAAGATTGGGCAATCTACTTCTGCAGTGATACCACCTCAGAAACCCAAGGATGGGTTGCTATGGGTTGCATTCGACTCGACGGCAGTGATTTTTTTTTTTTTTTTTATAGAGTTGTTGTGAACACTAAACAATGATTAAAATAATGTTGTATGCCGTCGAGTCGGCCCCGACTCATAGTGACCCTCCTTGGGTTTTCCGAGGCAGTATCACTACAGAAGTAGAATTGCCCAACCTTCCTTCCGACGAGTGGCTGGTGGGTTTGAACTGCTAGCCTTCTAGTTAGCAGTCAAGTGCCTTAGGCACTATGCTACCAGAGCTCCTAATTAAAATAATAGTAATAGTAAAAGCCTGTTTTCCTTGCATTTGAGATCTCCTTCCCAAAGCTTCTTAGGCATGCTTTAGAAAGCTCCTCCCCTCATTTTCTCCCTCTCTTACTCTAAAAGGGAGAGCTACCAAGTCCACATTCTCACTGAGGAAACTCATACCCAATCTTTTCACTTTTTTCTCAGTCAAGGGAGCATTGTTATTCTCTAGAGCAACAAGGGTATATTGGCTGGGCCTGGTTGAGTGGCTGGGCAGCTATAGTTATTCCCCATGATGAGACTGATAATTAACTCCATGGTGGAATCTATTGGAGCAGCTGAGTAGCTGCTTTGGGTATGTGGTCTGCTTCCCATGTATTACGAATAGCTTTGGGAATGGTCTCTAGCTTATGGCACACTTGAACCGTGCATGTAACTGTGTCATTGTTCAGCAGCCTGCCATGCTATGCTGACTTTGGGACTTCTGATGGACTTGAATTAATGCTCTGCCACATGGTTTGGTAACATCTGGACTGTGCCTTATTAATTGTGAACCTTGGGCTTGTCAGTCTCAGCAGCCAGCAGCTGTGTGAGTGAAGAAACGCCTCTAGCTTCAGTGGGCCAGGAGCAGAGTTAAAGGCAGAGCTGAAGCCCAAGGCTGAGGGGCTTTTACCAGCCCCTAGAGCCTGGCACTTTGAACTCAGACTTAAAGCCTCCAAACTGTAAGAATAAACTCCTGTTTGTTCAAGCATCCCATTTGTGGTATATTTTTGTCAGAGTGACACAGAGGTAACCAGAACAAAGGGTTATCTACTTGGTTATTAAAATCTGTCTTGATTCAAACAGGTCATTTATATCTTTGCATTATGTCTCTATGGGTTTATCTTTTTGGATATTTTATATAAATGGAATCATAAATATGTAAACTCAATTCAAAAGTATCAACTCTCCTTTGATCTTCCTTATTCATTGTCCAACTTTCACATGCATATGAGGCTATTGCAAATACATGCTTTGGGTTAGGCACATCTTAGTTTCTTTCATTTAGCATAAGCATTAGGAGGTTCATCCATATAGTAGCATGTATCAGTACCTTATTCCTTTTTGTGTCTGAATAATATTTTATTGTATGTCTACACCACAGTGTTTACCCATTCATTTGTTGATGGACATTTGGGGTGTTTCCACCTTTTGGCTATTATGTATAGTGCTGTTATAAACATGAGTGTACGTATATTTGTTTGAGTAGGTCTTTCCAATTCTTTGAGTAATTGGGAAGATGGAGACAACTCTTATGAGGGATAGAGAGTCATGTGTATGAGAAGATTTGTTGCTGTTGTGATTAGGTGCCGTCAAGTTGGCTCCAACTCAAAGTGACCCTAGGTACAACAGAACAAACATTGCCCAATCCTGCACCAGCCTCACAATTCTTGCTATACCTGAGCCCATAGTTCAAGCCACTGTGTCAATCCATCTCTTTGAGGATCTTCGCTTTTTTGCTGGTCCATTCTGACAACATGACCAAAGTAGGTGAGACAAAGTCTGGCCATCCTTGCTTCCAAGGAGCATTCTGGTTGCACTTCTTCCAGGACAGATTTGTTTATTCTAGCAGTCCATGGTACTTTAAGTATTCTTTGCCAGCATCACAACTCAAAAGCATCAACTCATCTTCAGTCTTCCTTATTCATTGTCCAGCTTTTACATGAGTATAAAAGAATCAAACCCAATGCCGTGGAGTCGATTTCAACTCATAGGGGCCCCTTCTTGGGTTTCTGAGGCGGCATCTCTATGGAAGTAGATTGCCCAGTCTTCCTTCTAAGGAGTGGCTGGTAGGTTTGAACCTCCAGCCTCTGGTTAACAGTCAAATGCCTTAGGCACTATGCCACCAGAGCTCCTACATGCGTATGAGGCTGTTGCAAATACCATGGCTTGGGTCAGGCATATATTAGCCTTCAAAGAGACATCTTTGCTCTTCAACACTTTAAAGAGGTCTTTTGCAACAGATTTGCCCAGTGCAATATGTCATCTGATTTCTTGACTGCTGCTTCCATTGGTGTTAATTGTGGAACCAAATAATATGAAATCCTTGACAACCTCAATCTTTTCTCCATTTATCATGATGCTGCTTATTGGTCCAGTTGTGAGGATTTTGATTTTCTTTATGTTGAGGTGTAATCCATACTGCAGTCTGTAGTCTTTAATCTTCATCAGTAAGTGCTTCAAGTCATCTTCACTTTTAGCAAACAAGGTTGTGTCATTCTCATATTGCAGGTTGTTATTGAGTTTTCCTCCAATCCTGATGCCATGTTTCTTTTTATATAGTCTAGCATCTCAGGTTATTTGCTCAGCATACAGATTGAATAAGTATGGGGGAAAAAAAAAAAAAACAACTCACTGCTGCCAAGTTGGATCAGACTCATAGTGACCCCTCCTTGGGTTTCTGTGGCAGTATCTCTATGGAAGTAGACTGCCCAACCTTCCTTCTGAGGAGTGGCTGGTGGGTTTGAACCGCTGGACTTCTGGTTAGCAGTCAAATGCCTTAGGCATTACACCACTAGAGCTCCTTGAATAAGTAGAGTGAAAGGATACAACCCTGATGTACTCTCTCTGGAGGTGTACTGCCTAAGGAGTAAGGAGGAATTATAATACCTACCTCTGAAATAGCACAGACAGCTAATTCAGTTGTTGTTTATAGGAACCTGACATTAAAGGCAGTTGTTGATAATAAATGGATAGTAAATGACAATAACTAAACCCATGGTCATCAAGTAAATTCCAATTCATAGTGACCTATAGGTCACTATGGGTTTAGTTAGTGTCACCTGTAGGACACAGTAGAACTGCCATAGGGTTTCCAAGAACATAAATCTTCATGGAAACAGACTGTCACATCTTTCTACCAAGGAGCAGCTGGTGTGTTCCAACTACCAACCTTTTGCTTAGCAGCTGAGCACTTTAACCACTGCACTGCCAGGCCATCTTAATAATGACAATGGGTACCATTTATTACACAGTTTTGATGTGTCAGATGCTATGTTAACTATTTAACAAACCTCAATTCCCTGAAGCATCACAACAACCCCAATTAGAAGAGGATTTACCATGTTTTACAGTTGAGGAAATTAAGGCTGAAGAAGATAGGTAACTCACTCACAATCAACCAGACAGTAAGTGGCAGAGGTGGAATTCAAACCTGAGACTAGTTTGATGCCAAAGCTGATACTCTGCTTTGTTGTAACACTTCTCAAATCAGAGAAATGCTTCTTGGGTCACTGGTTATGTTATCATTCAGGGAAATACTGGAGCTAGGGTTTTCTTTAACATACCCTTAAACCTGTAGAAACATTTTAATTTCATTTCAGCAGAGAAAAGTCTCCTTGAAAAACAACCTAATTAAAATCCGTCAGATTCTTTAGCTCAAAGGCTGTATTCTGGGCATTTGGGAAAGAAAACAAACAGACCTATTTTGGGGGTTAACGTAATGTGGAAGGGAAGTAATGGAAATAAAACTTATTCTTCCCGGTATGTATTTGGTATGTAGCTGCATGAAACCGAGTAAAATTGCCATCCAGTTTTCCTAGGAACCAGAGATTCTGCCGTGAACGTAGTTTGCTTTTTAACAGCTGGAAACGCCAGAATTGTGACAGCCTCAAGAACTGAGGCTGCCTTGTTCAGACTTTCACACGGGTCCCTCTGTTCCTTTCACAGAGCCCTCTTTTTCTGAAACATCCCGCATATGCCGCTTGGGAGGCTCATTCTCTGAGACCTTAACGGGAAGGAGTACTTGTTCTGTGGTTCCATCATTTAAACGGGTCTAGGAAGGTTGGGCAATCCTACTTCTGTAGTGATACTGCCTCGGAAACCCAAGGAGGGGTCGCTATGAGTCGGGGCCGACTCGACGGCACATAACAACAACAACAGGCGAGATCCTGTCTGTAGAACTCTTTCTGGAACATAATTTATTGCTCCACCCTTCCGTGTCTGAAGAAGAAATAAGAGAACAGAGAAGCAACTTCAATGTCGTGGATGAGGACAAGTCCCGGAGCGGGCGAGTTGCAAACTCTCTGAGCTCCTCTCAGCCAGACCTGAAGGCTCCACGCCCGAATGGGAGGAGAGTGAGTACTTGACTGCCTGGCCCCGCCCCCGTCACCGGCCATTGGCCGGTCCGAAAGACGCGGGGCGGTGTCGGTTTGAATGGGAACAACTGGAGTTGCGGCGCAGGCGCAGAAGAGGAGAAAGGTTTTGTCCCGGTGGTATTGCGGTACAGCTAGGCGGCTGTGGGGCTACAAGAGAGGGGAGGAGAGCCCCCGGAGCTCTGGCCCACGTGACTTGCCGGGGGGCGGTGACAGGGGGCGCGCCGGCCTCCTGCAGTGCCCCTGCCTCACTAGGCTCCCGCGGCGCGCGGACCAGCCTAGGGGAAAGGCTGCGACCACCCGCCGCTCGCCCCAGGCGGTAGCTCTTGCAAGTTTTTTGAGTGTTCCAGACCCGCCGGCCCGCCGGAGGTGAGTTCTGGCCCCGGGCGCTGAGGCTAGGGTCGTTTGGGGTCGCCTCACGAAGGCGGTGACTGGGAGGCAGTGTGTGCGTGTGGGTGGCAGGTTCTGTGTCCGGGGGTCTCCTTTGTTCGGGCGGGCCTAGCGGAATGCCTGGCGGGGGTCGTCAACGGGGACTGGGGGCTTCCCTGACCTGTGGGCGCTGCGGGGACTCGGCTTCCAGAGCGTCGGGCTGGGAGCTCGGACAAGATCCGACTCGAGAAGCAGAAACTCGGGTGAGAAGCAGTTCGCACCACCAGGACGACCGCTCAGTTTCTTCCTCGTTAAGTTTTTTTTAAATGAGAGTAAAGCTGAGTAAAGAACTTCGTTCCCTAGTATCTTCTTTCTTTTTCTTTTTTTAAACAATAAAAGGTATAATAGAATACAATGACGTCTCAGGTAATCGGAATGTAACAGACATTAAAAATCGGACCCCGTACAATTCATTCTAAGCACAGTGCATTCATTTTTTAGAACGTGAGCTTGTTTTCCAAACCCTTAGTCACATACCTGCGTTGATCGTATTTTAATTCCTGATTTTTTCCGCACCAACTTGTCGATTCACCACAGAAATCAGTAGTTGCTACAAAAAGTTTTAATAAGCATAGAATATTTAAAAAGCCCTTTTCCGAAAACCTGTATCTTCAAGTGGAAAATACATAACTGCTTTATGTTTTAATAGTAACTAGGTAGTTGATTTTAACTGGTATCGTTTGGACTCTGTAAAGAAAACGAGTAAGGAAGGATGGAAATTTTCTTTGCCTTAATGCATAATTTAACCCTTCCGTAGAGTTAAGTCAAGTGGGTTCTTGGCACTGTCCAACACGTATTGGAGTTCTCTGGTGTGTGTAGGAAGTTAACTTAACCTAGTTGAATTTTCAAGCTTCCACTTTAGAAGGGTGCTCCGAAGATTTCTGGCCTCATCACCGCCAGTGTGATTACTTCTGATAAATACAATTTTGCTTGGGTTCTCACTGTTCAGAAGCAGCTTTGATCTATGAAGAGGAGCGCATGTGTAAGGGATATGGGATCTGGAGGATCAGGGGCAGTTGCATACCTACTCTTCCTTACACCTTACCTTGGGCAAGGCAAAGCTATTTCTCACGCTATTATTTAAATATAAAGAGTGGTTACAAGGTAAAAAGTTGTGTGATATTGTTGTAGAGGCATTTCCCCAAAATCCTTTTTGGCTAAATAAGCAATTTAATTGTATTTTTCCTTTATTAAATTAGACATGCATTGTTACAGATATTTTTCTAAATAAATCTGAGACTTGATGTAGGTTACTACAGCAATAGGATATAGTAGTTTTAAAATGGTCTTGTTCTTAAGCATAAAATATTTCTAAGATTTTTATTATTTCTAATATTTCTAAGATCATTCTTTTTCAAGGGAGGACATGTACTTTATTTTTTATTTTTTTCTAAATTTTATTTTTTTGTTGTTATTGTTGAGAATATAAACTGCAAAACATAAACCAATTCAACAGTTTCTACTTGTATGATTTAATGACATGGATGACATTCTTCCTGTTGTGCAGCTATTCTCATCCTCCTTTTCTGAGTTGTTCCTCTCTCATTAAGATAAGCTTAGGGACTCCTAAGGTTCCTATCTAATCATTCAAGTTGCTGTTGTCAATTTGATCCCACATAGTCAATTTGATCACATAAGAGCATAATGCTCAAGACAGACCTTTTTTACTAGTTAAGCTAAACTACAGACATATCTTGGAGATAGGACAGATTTGGTTCCAGACCACCACAATAGCAATAAAGCGAATATCACACTGAAATGAGTCACATGAATATTTTGATTTCCCAGTGCATATAAAATTTATGGGAGCTCTGGTAGCGTAGGGCCTAAGGCACTTGACTGCTATCAAGAAGGCTTGTGGTTCAAACCCACCAGCCACTCCTTGGAAGGAAGTTTGAGCAATCTACTTCTGTAGTGATACCGTCTTGAAAACCCAAGGAGTGTCACTATGAGTTGAGTCCAACTCAACGCACATAACAACAACAACAACAACATAAAATTTATGTTTACACTATTCTATAGTCTCTTAAGTGTACAGTGGCATTATGAAAAAGTTTGAAATATTGAGAGAATTACTAAAATGTGACAGAGATGAAGTGAGCACGTATGGTTGGAAAAATGGTGCTGAGACTTGTTTGATGCAGGGTTGCTATAAACTGTCCATTTTTTTTTTTTTAATGCAATATCTGCAAAGCACAATAAAGTGAGATATGCCTGTATTGTACAGTCTTGAGAAGGCTTCAGGGGATATTTTTGGTTTAAGGTTTAAAGATTATCTCAGGGCAATAGTTTCAGGGATTCTTTCATCCTCCATGGCTCCAGAAAGTCTGGAGACCATGAAATTTTGAAATTCTGTACTGTATTTCTCCCCCTTTTGATCAGGATTCAGTTATGGAATCTTTGATCAAAATGTTCAGTTATGGTAGCCAGGTACCATCCAGTTCCCCTGGTCTCATAGTATGTAAAAATTTTTATAATTAGCTCTTTGGAATTTTAAAATTGGAAATCTGACATAGCTTTAGACTCATGTTCTATTTAGTAATACTAACAACAGCAATATCAGCATGACTACTATAATTTGTAGAGTACTTTTATTAAGTACTAGAGTCAGGCACAGTGTTAAGTGTTTTATAAGTCATATCTCTAATTATCACAATGCATATATTACATAAGTATCATTATGTCCAAACCAACTCTCAAGAGTGTAAGTAACTACCTCAAGATCATGTAACTAATAAGTCACTCTGCTGGGTTTCAAATTATAGCCTGCCTTATCCCAAACCACATGCTGTCGTGCTTCAGTGTGTGTGTTTAAATCTCTTCCATGTTTCTGGATTCCATTTGTGAGGATATAATCTTACCTGTGAAATTCTTGTAGATCTTGTGTTTTTCTGAACTATGTGGAACTATTTCAGTCCTCCTTTTAGGACTATTAAGGAGCTCTGGTGGCATAGTGCCTAAGGCATTTGACTGCTAACCATAATGTTGGTGGTTAAAACCCACCAGCTGTTCTGTGGAAAGAAGATGAGGCAATCTACTTCCATAAAGATTTTACCACCTTGGAAACCCAATGGGGGTTGCTATGAGTTGGAATAGACTCGATGTCAGTGAGTTTTTTGGGTTTTTTTTTCAGTACTGTTGTCTTGCTTTTCATTATCTTATAATTCATATAACATTTTCAATGTCCTTTTAGTAATCTTTGTGAAAATACTTTTAACTTAAGAGAAAGCCTCTTCTGAGTTATTTGTACGAATATGAATATACTCTTTACTGTGGAGCAGAAATGTACTGACGTCTAGTTTTCTCTCTATTTCAGGATTCTTTGCTTTTTCAAAGTTTGATACTATGAGATGACAAGAGAAGGCTTGCTATTCTATCGTTGTTTTGGATTTTCAGTATCTTTCTGTCTCTTTGTTTCTCTGTCACCTCATCCTGCCCTAAATGTTACTCTTGGTTTATCTTCCTAACAGGTCCAAACTTTGCTATTGCTTTGTGGAAGAAACCTACAAGGCTCCTCATTGTTAATTACAGACCCCATAGTGCTTTAGCCACAAACTCAGAGTCCCTCACAGTTTGGTGCTGTTTCACCTTCTCAGACTTTCTTTCACTTCTCCTGACCTAGTAGTGTGTTGGAACAAAATCTATACATTCCTACCTTCCTGCTTTTGCTTGATCAGTTTCCACTGACTGAATGCCTTTCCTCCATTTGCCTACTAAGATCCTTGAAGGTGCAATACATATGTCCTTGCTCCAAAAGCTTTTCCTGGTTCTTTTTAGTTAGAATTATTCTTTCTATGTCATCCTATAACATTGAATCAAATAAAGACATTTTTCCACAGAATCATGGTAGTTTGGGGGAGGAGAAAACAGTCATGTTTAATACATTTTCCTACGAATTCTAAATTCAGACTCTTTGAGGACCCTTTCTAGGCATTTATAATCCTTTTGCATTTGGGATTTATTTCTACTTAAAAATGTGTTTGACACTGATTTTGCCTTTTAAAGTCCTTCTGTTAGGAAATCAACTTATTGTCATGCTGTTTTTTTGTAGGACTTTTCTAATCTGAAGAATCAAGTTTGGTTTGATTTTACATGTAGAAACAGTGGTTGCTGTTTAAACTTAAAATAATGTGTACTAAAAGAGGAGAGCCGTAATTTTGTAACTCAAGAGCAATGCTCCACACAAGGGATCACTCCTTTTGTATTTCACTGTTGAGTTTTTTCAGTGATCATATGTATGGATTAATTGGTTTAAGCTGATGGTTGACCAGCATTGTAGTAATAGATGTCTGTAGCTCATGTTCTCTGATGATTTTGTATCCAGTTTTTCTCAAAGTTGTATACTCCCCATTGTTTACTTGTAAGTTTTCCTCTTTTTTTTTCTGGTGTAGTATTGTCTTTATATGATTATATTTATCTTGAATTTACTTCAAAATCCTATTAATTGTATTACATAGTCCCTAAAAAGGTAGACACAAATAAACAAAATTTAGATGTATGTATTGATTAATGAAATGATTACAGATTGGGAAGAACAAGGACTAAAATATTTATTTAGGTTTTTACAGTAGAAATTTGGCTTAGTGTGAATCTTCACCATTTGGGGGTTGCAGTCATTTTCTTGTACTCTTGCTCTGTTGATCAGGAACATCATTTGGAAAGCATTGAAAGTATGATTAGGATTGTTTTTCTTACGCTATCTTTGTATCTTCTATAATCTTGATTTTTTTTTTTTTTTTTTTTTTTTTTTTTTTTTTCCCTCCCAGATAAAAAATTTTTTTTCATGTTTTTTTTTTTTTTTTTTTTTTTTTTTTTTTTTTTTTTTTTTTTTTTTTTATTTTAATTTTTTTTTTTTTATAGAGTTGTTGTGAACACTAAACAATGATTAAAATAATGTTGTATGCCGTCGAGTCGGCCCCGACTCATAGTGACCCTCCTTGGGTTTTCCGAGGCAGTATCACTACAGAAGTAGAATTGCCCAACCTTCCTTCCGACGAGTGGCTGGTGGGTTTGAACTGCTAGCCTTCTAGTTAGCAGTCAAGTGCCTTAGGCACTATGCTACCAGAGCTCCTAATTAAAATAATAGTAATAGTAAAAGCCTGTTTTCCTTGCATTTGAGATCTCCTTCCCAAAGCTTCTTAGGCATGCTTTAGAAAGCTCCTCCCCTCATTTTCTCCCTCTCTTACTCTAAAAGGGAGAGCTACCAAGTCCACATTCTCACTGAGGAAACTCATACCCAATCTTTTCACTTTTTTCTCAGTCAAGGGAGCATTGTTATTCTCTAGAGCAACAAGGGTATATTGGCTGGGCCTGGTTGAGTGGCTGGGCAGCTATAGTTATTCCCCATGATGAGACTGATAATTAACTCCATGGTGGAATCTATTGGAGCAGCTGAGTAGCTGCTTTGGGTATGTGGTCTGCTTCCCATGTATTACGAATAGCTTTGGGAATGGTCTCTAGCTTATGGCACACTTGAACCGTGCATGTAACTGTGTCATTGTTCAGCAGCCTGCCATGCTATGCTGACTTTGGGACTTCTGATGGACTTGAATTAATGCTCTGCCACATGGTTTGGTAACATCTGGACTGTGCCTTATTAATTGTGAACCTTGGGCTTGTCAGTCTCAGCAGCCAGCAGCTGTGTGAGTGAAGAAACGCCTCTAGCTTCAGTGGGCCAGGAGCAGAGTTAAAGGCAGAGCTGAAGCCCAAGGCTGAGGGGCTTTTACCAGCCCCTAGAGCCTGGCACTTTGAACTCAGACTTAAAGCCTCCAAACTGTAAGAATAAACTCCTGTTTGTTCAAGCATCCCATTTGTGGTATATTTTTGTCAGAGTGACACAGAGGTAACCAGAACAAAGGGTTATCTACTTGGTTATTAAAATCTGTCTTGATTCAAACAGGTCATTTATATCTTTGCATTATGTCTCTATGGGTTTATCTTTTTGGATATTTTATATAAATGGAATCATAAATATGTAAACTCAATTCAAAAGTATCAACTCTCCTTTGATCTTCCTTATTCATTGTCCAACTTTCACATGCATATGAGGCTATTGCAAATACATGCTTTGGGTTAGGCACATCTTAGTTTCTTTCATTTAGCATAAGCATTAGGAGGTTCATCCATATAGTAGCATGTATCAGTACCTTATTCCTTTTTGTGTCTGAATAATATTTTATTGTATGTCTACACCACAGTGTTTACCCATTCATTTGTTGATGGACATTTGGGGTGTTTCCACCTTTTGGCTATTATGTATAGTGCTGTTATAAACATGAGTGTACGTATATTTGTTTGAGTAGGTCTTTCCAATTCTTTGAGTAATTGGGAAGATGGAGACAACTCTTATGAGGGATAGAGAGTCATGTGTATGAGAAGATTTGTTGCTGTTGTGATTAGGTGCCGTCAAGTTGGCTCCAACTCAAAGTGACCCTAGGTACAACAGAACAAACATTGCCCAATCCTGCACCAGCCTCACAATTCTTGCTATACCTGAGCCCATAGTTCAAGCCACTGTGTCAATCCATCTCTTTGAGGATCTTCGCTTTTTTGCTGGTCCATTCTGACAACATGACCAAAGTAGGTGAGACAAAGTCTGGCCATCCTTGCTTCCAAGGAGCATTCTGGTTGCACTTCTTCCAGGACAGATTTGTTTATTCTAGCAGTCCATGGTACTTTAAGTATTCTTTGCCAGCATCACAACTCAAAAGCATCAACTCATCTTCAGTCTTCCTTATTCATTGTCCAGCTTTTACATGAGTATAAAAGAATCAAACCCAATGCCGTGGAGTCGATTTCAACTCATAGGGGCCCCTTCTTGGGTTTCTGAGGCGGCATCTCTATGGAAGTAGATTGCCCAGTCTTCCTTCTAAGGAGTGGCTGGTAGGTTTGAACCTCCAGCCTCTGGTTAACAGTCAAATGCCTTAGGCACTATGCCACCAGAGCTCCTACATGCGTATGAGGCTGTTGCAAATACCATGGCTTGGGTCAGGCATATATTAGCCTTCAAAGAGACATCTTTGCTCTTCAACACTTTAAAGAGGTCTTTTGCAACAGATTTGCCCAGTGCAATATGTCATCTGATTTCTTGACTGCTGCTTCCATTGGTGTTAATTGTGGAACCAAATAATATGAAATCCTTGACAACCTCAATCTTTTCTCCATTTATCATGATGCTGCTTATTGGTCCAGTTGTGAGGATTTTGATTTTCTTTATGTTGAGGTGTAATCCATACTGCAGTCTGTAGTCTTTAATCTTCATCAGTAAGTGCTTCAAGTCATCTTCACTTTTAGCAAACAAGGTTGTGTCATTCTCATATTGCAGGTTGTTATTGAGTTTTCCTCCAATCCTGATGCCATGTTTCTTTTTATATAGTCTAGCATCTCAGGTTATTTGCTCAGCATACAGATTGAATAAGTATGGGGGAAAAAAAAAAAAAACAACTCACTGCTGCCAAGTTGGATCAGACTCATAGTGACCCCTCCTTGGGTTTCTGTGGCAGTATCTCTATGGAAGTAGACTGCCCAACCTTCCTTCTGAGGAGTGGCTGGTGGGTTTGAACCGCTGGACTTCTGGTTAGCAGTCAAATGCCTTAGGCATTACACCACTAGAGCTCCTTGAATAAGTAGAGTGAAAGGATACAACCCTGATGTACTCTCTCTGGAGGTGTACTGCCTAAGGAGTAAGGAGGAATTATAATACCTACCTCTGAAATAGCACAGACAGCTAATTCAGTTGTTGTTTATAGGAACCTGACATTAAAGGCAGTTGTTGATAATAAATGGATAGTAAATGACAATAACTAAACCCATGGTCATCAAGTAAATTCCAATTCATAGTGACCTATAGGTCACTATGGGTTTAGTTAGTGTCACCTGTAGGACACAGTAGAACTGCCATAGGGTTTCCAAGAACATAAATCTTCATGGAAACAGACTGTCACATCTTTCTACCAAGGAGCAGCTGGTGTGTTCCAACTACCAACCTTTTGCTTAGCAGCTGAGCACTTTAACCACTGCACTGCCAGGCCATCTTAATAATGACAATGGGTACCATTTATTACACAGTTTTGATGTGTCAGATGCTATGTTAACTATTTAACAAACCTCAATTCCCTGAAGCATCACAACAACCCCAATTAGAAGAGGATTTACCATGTTTTACAGTTGAGGAAATTAAGGCTGAAGAAGATAGGTAACTCACTCACAATCAACCAGACAGTAAGTGGCAGAGGTGGAATTCAAACCTGAGACTAGTTTGATGCCAAAGCTGATACTCTGCTTTGTTGTAACACTTCTCAAATCAGAGAAATGCTTCTTGGGTCACTGGTTATGTTATCATTCAGGGAAATACTGGAGCTAGGGTTTTCTTTAACATACCCTTAAACCTGTAGAAACATTTTAATTTCATTTCAGCAGAGAAAAGTCTCCTTGAAAAACAACCTAATTAAAATCCGTCAGATTCTTTAGCTCAAAGGCTGTATTCTGGGCATTTGGGAAAGAAAACAAACAGACCTATTTTGGGGGTTAACGTAATGTGGAAGGGAAGTAATGGAAATAAAACTTATTCTTCCCGGTATGTATTTGGTATGTAGCTGCATGAAACCGAGTAAAATTGCCATCCAGTTTTCCTAGGAACCAGAGATTCTGCCGTGAACGTAGTTTGCTTTTTAACAGCTGGAAACGCCAGAATTGTGACAGCCTCAAGAACTGAGGCTGCCTTGTTCAGACTTTCACACGGGTCCCTCTGTTCCTTTCACAGAGCCCTCTTTTTCTGAAACATCCCGCATATGCCGCTTGGGAGGCTCATTCTCTGAGACCTTAACGGGAAGGAGTACTTGTTCTGTGGTTCCATCATTTAAACGGGTCTAGGAAGGTTGGGCAATCCTACTTCTGTAGTGATACTGCCTCGGAAACCCAAGGAGGGGTCGCTATGAGTCGGGGCCGACTCGACGGCACATAAC
>NW_006921597.1:20656209-20668346 GCF_000298275.1 Orycteropus afer afer | reverse complement strand
TTTTCACGCAAATTCTTCTGCTAGTTGGGGTTTAGTCCAAATCTGCATCCTTTCCTTCAAGGCTCAGGGGTCTAAGATTATCTTCTTTGTCTGTGTTAATTGGTTTCCCTTTTCTTTGTTGAAGAGGGTCTGTGCAATCCTTCTGCCTAGTCCGCCATCTTGCCCCGCCTCTATAATCTTGATTTTATAATACTTCCATGTATCCAGTTTTGGGTGCTTATAAATAATTACCTAAAGATCTTTTTCTCTTATGCAAATGTCTAATTGAAAGTTTTTCAAAAGGTTATGAATTTTACTGATTTTTTTTAAACTTTTTATTGTAATTTGGGTGAAATGTTATGAAGCAGATTCATTTTACATTCAGCATTTCATACACATTTTGTTTTGTGACACTGATTACATTCCCCACAGTGTAACAGCTTCCTTCCCACTTCTTCCTTGTGGTTACCTTTTCCCTGTGTCCTTCTTGCCTGTGTGTATTCTTGCCTCCCTACCTTTCTTCCTGTGCAAATGCTGCCCTTCTAATCTCTGGTGGTAGATTGCTCTAAGGAGTACGTCTCCCTGGTATAAGTGTTTAACTCGTAAGCCTGTCTATCATTTGGCTGAGATTTAAGCCACATGAGTGAGGTTCAGTTCCAGGCCCGATGGGTGACTTGGGGCCACAGTCTCTGGGGTTTCACCAGTCTCTATCAGACCAGTAAGCCTGGTTTATGATTTTTAGTTTTGTTCCATGTTTTTCTCCCATTCAATCCAGAATCTCCAATTTTGATCCCTTTCCAAGTGGTTGGCATTGGTAGCCAGGTGCCATCTAGTTCTTTTGGTTTCAGGGTCCTATAGGCTGAGGTTCTTATGGTCCATTTGTCATCTGGACTAACTATTTCCATGCATCTTTGATTTCCTTCACTCTTCTTTGCTCTGGGCGAGGAGAGACCAATAGTTGCATCTTAGATGGCCATTCACAAGCTTTTTAGACCTCCGTCGCTATTCAACTAAAGTAAGATGTAGGACAATATTTTTATATACCATGTTGTGTTAGTTGAGCTTGATGTCCCCTGTGACCATGCTCCTTTTTATTAAATGTAGTCACTGACATCACATCCCATTTAAGGCCAATCTCCCCAGCCCATTGGCCAGTGACTCACTCCTTCAAGGTACTTAGTTGTGGCTAAGTTATCCTAAATTTGCCTCCTGTTAGGTTTAAACTGCATGTAGACATTTTTATAGCACATACAAATATGGTTTAAAAGAACTATCTCTATTTAAAATTATCTTATAGGAGGGAAAATTAGCATTATTCTTAAACTCTGAATTTCATTTAGATGGGAAATAAAACTAAGTAATAGGGAAAAAATAAGACTTTTCCTTTAGTTGAACATAATTATATTCATAAATATAAATCAGTGCTTGTTAGAGTAATACTTTCGGTTCAGTAACTGCTTTGCCAGAGAAAAGGTAACTGAGATTAGGAATGTCTCATAGAAGTAATTTTTCTTTTGTCCTTGAAAATGTTAATAAACTCTTCCATTCTTCATTAAATTATTGTGCTTATTACTAAGGATTGTAATTACAAAAATAATTTCTTTTTTAAGGAGACTGATAACATTACTACTTTAGTTATACTGCTGATTAACCTTCAACTATTTGTATAGCACATATAACACTGCTGACATGTATAAAAGAAAGCAGGTCATGAAATAGAAGCCAGCAGCTTTAACAAATGTAAAACCAAACTCACTGCCATTGAGACGATTCCCGCTCATAGTGACCCTCCTTGGGTTTCTGAGGTGGTAAATCTTTGAGGAAGTTGATTACCTATCTTCCTTCTGCAGAGTGGCTGGTGGGTTTGAACCACCAACCTTCAGGTTAGCAGTCCAATGCTTTAGGCACTGTGCCACAAGAGCTCCTTTTTATTAAATGTAGTCACTGACATCACATCCCATTTAAGGCCAATCTCCCAGGCCCATCAGCAGGAGGAGAGAGGTATGGTGTTATGAATTGAATTATGTACCCCCAAAATTTGTGTTGTAAATCCTAACCTCCATGCTGTGACTGGGTAGGCAAGCCAGGCATGCAGGGCAGGCGGGTGCTGGAGTGGCTGGGGGAGGCTGGAAAGTGAGTAGAGTGGTTTGGAACAACTAAGAGAGACAAACTTGTCAGTATGCCATACTGTGGTGGCTTGCATGTTGCTGTGAGGCTGGAGGCTATGACACCAGTGTTTCAAATGCCTGCAGGGTTACCCATGGTAGACAGCTTTCAGTAGAGCTTCCAGACTAAGACAGACTTGGAAGAAGGAAGAGCCCAGCCACTTCTCAGAGAACTGATCAGTGAAAACCTTATGAATAGCAGTGAAACACTGTCTATTACTGGAAAACTTTATGAGTAGCCCTGAAACGTTGTGCGATAAACTCAAACTCAACTCACTGCTGTTGAGTTGGATCCGACTCAGTGACCCCTCCTTGGGTTTCCGAGACAGTATCACTACAGAAGTAGATTCCCCAGTCTGGATTTGAACCACCTGCCTTCTAGTTAGTAGTCAAATGCCTTAGGCACTACACTACATATAGTGCCAAAAGGTAAGCCCCTCGGGTTGGAAGGCACTTGAAATATGATTGAGAAAGAGCTGCTTCCTCAAAGTAGAGCTGACCCTAATGATCTTGGTGGAGTAAAGCTTTTGGGACCTTCCTGATATGGCATGTCTCAAGATAAGAAGAAACAGCTGCAAACGTCCATTAAAAATCAGAACATGGAATGTACGAAGTATGAATCTAGAAAAACTGGAAGTTGTCAAAAATGAAATGGAATTCATAAAAATTGATATCCTAGGCATTAGTGAGTGGAAATGAACTGGTTTTGGCCATTTTGAATCAGACAATTATATGATCCCAGCATAGTAGTATGCCGGGAATGAGAAACTGAAGAGGAATAGCATGGCATTCATCATCACAAACGATCTATCAAGAGCTATCGTAAAGTGCTGTCAGTGATAGCATAATATCCATACGCCTGCAAGGAATATAAGTTAATGCTATTCAAATTTATGCACCAATCACCAAAGCCAAAGATGAGGCAATTGAAAATTTTTACCAACTTCTGCAGTCTGAAATTGACTGAACATGCAATCAAGACTTGTTCATTATCACTGATGATTGGAATGCAAAAGTTGGAAACAAAGAAGAATCACCAGTAGTTGGAAAATATGACCTTAGTGATAGAAATAATGCTGGAGATCGCATGATAGAATTTCACAAGACCAACAACTTATTCATTGCAAATACCTTTTTTCATCAACATAAATGGCTGTGATACACGTGGACTTTTGCAAGACAGAGTACACAGGAATCAGATTGACTGCATCTGTGGCAAGAGGCGATGGAAAAGCTCAATATCTTCAAGCAAAACAAGGCCAGGAGCTGACTGTGGAACAGACCATCAGCTGCTCATATGCAAGTTCAAGTTGAAGCTGAAGACAATTAAAAGATGTCCACGAGAGCCAAAATATGACCTTGAATATATCCCTCCTGGATTTAGAGACCACCTAAAGAATAAATTTGATGCATTGAGCACCAGTGACTGAAAACCAGAGGAGTTGTGGGATGACATCAAAAACATCATCCATGAAGAAAATAAAAGATCGTTAAAAAGACAGGAAAGGGGGAAAACACCAAAATGGATGTCAGAAGAGACTCTGAAACTTGCCCTTGGACGGAGAATAGCTAAAGCCAATGGAAGAAATGACAAGATAAAAGAGCTGAACAGAAGATTTCAGAGAGCAGCTTGAGAAGACAAAGTCAATTATTATAATGCAATGTGCAAAGACTGGGAGTTAGAAAACCAAAAGGGAAGAACATGCTCAGCATTTCTCAAGTTGAAAGAGCTGAGGAAATAATTCAAGCCTTGAGTTGCAATATTGATAGATTCTGTGGGCAGGAAACATCAAAAGAAAATGGAAGAGATGCACAGAGTCACTATACCAAAAAGAACTGGTCAGTGTTCATCCATTTCAGGAGGTAGAACATGATCAAGAACTAATAGTATTGAAGGAAGAAGTCAAAGCTGCACTGAAGGAATTGGCGAAAAACAAGACCCCAGGAATTGACAAGATACTCATTGAGTTGTTTCAATAAACGGATGCCGTATTGAAGGCACTTATTTGACTATGCCAAGAGATTTGGAAGACAGCTACCTGGACAACTGACTGGATGAGATCCATACTTGTACCCATTCCAAAGAAAGGTGATCCCACAGAATGTGGAAATTATCGAACAATATCATTAATACCACATGCAAGTAAAATCTTACTGAAGATAATTCAAAAACGGTTGGCAGCAGTATTTTGACAGAGAACTTCCAGAGATGCAAGCTGAATTCAGAAGAGGACGTGGAGCAAGGGATATCATAGCCAATGTCAGATAGATCTCGGCTGAAAGCAAAGAATACCAGAAAGATGTTTTACTGAGTATGCAAAAGCATTTGATTGTGTGGATCATAACAAATTGTGGATAACATTGAGAAGAATGGGAATTCCAGAACACTTAATTATACTCATGACGAACCTGGACCAGAAGGCTGTCATTTGAACAGAATGAGAGACTACTGAATTGGTGTAAAATTAAGAAGGAAACGTGTCAGGGCTGTATCCTTTCACTATATTTATTCAATCCGTATGCTGAGCAAATAATCCGAGAAGCTGGACTATATGAAGAAGAGTGTGGCATCAGGATTGGAGGAAGACTCATTAACAACCTGTGATACACAAATGATACAACTTTGTTTCTTGAAAGTGAGGATGACTTGAAGCACTTACTGATGAAGATTGAAGAATACAGTCTACAGTATGGATTACACTTCAATATAAAGAAAACAAAAATCCTCACAACTGGACCAATAATCAGCATCACGATAAATGGAGAAAAGAGTGAAGTTGTCAAAGACTTCATGTTACTTGGTTTTACAATCAACACCAATGGAAGCATCAGTCAAGACATCAGAAGACATATTGGGTTGGGCAAATCTGCTGCTAAAGACTTTTTTCAAGTGCTGAGGAGCAAATATGTCCTAAGGTATGTCTAACCTAAGCCATAGTGTTTTTGATCCCCGCATATGCATATGAGAGCTGGACAATGAATAAGGAAGACTGAAGAAGAGTTGATGATTTTGAGTTGTGTTGGCGAAGAATACTGAAAGTGCTATGGACTACTAAAAGAACTAACAAATTTGCACTAGAGGAAATGCAGCTAAAATGGTCCTTGGAAGCGAGAATGCCCAGACTTTATTTCACCTACTTTGGTCATGTTGTGAGAAGGGACCATTCTCTGGAGGATATCGTGCTTGGTAAGGTGGAAGGTCAACAAAGGGAAGGTCTTCAATGAGATGGATTGACACAGTGGCTGCAATGATGGTCTCAGGTATAGCAGGGATCATGAGGCTGCCGCAGGACCAGGCAGTGTTTCGTTCTGTTGTACATAAGGTTTCTATGAGTTGGAGATGACTTGATGGCACCTAAGAACAACAACAGTCACTGGCATAGTTCAGACTGACTCCATGTATAATTAAAGAGTCCTTTTCTAGTTTAGCACCCCCAAGGAAGACGTAAGTATTCAATTTTCAGCACCTTCCTGATTTATCATGGGCTCCCAAACCCCAAGACTTTAACTTAGAGGCTGCTTGTGCAGTAATTATTAGTATATTCCTATGTGAGGAGCTTTGAGGGTGCAGTGTTTAAAGTGCTTAGCTGCCAACCAAAAGGCTGGTAGTTTGAACCCACCAACTGTGCCATGGAGAAGGATGTAGCAGTTTCCTTTCTAAAAGATTTACAGCCTTAGAAGCCCTGTGGAGCAGTTCTACTCTGTCCTACAGGGTTGCTATGAATCAGGATCAACTCAAACAGCAGTGGATATATCTAAGGATCGCTGGTTACTAGTGTTGGGCTGCAAAGACATTTTGTATTTCCTCAGTAAGTAGACTCACTCATACACTTGGTCCTTTCTCATCGTTTAATAATATCAGTGCTAAGATGAAGGCTTACTATTTATCTAATTTGAAATTTCATGCATGGCTTCTACTAATATTTTGGTTATTTCTTGGAGCAGAATTGGTGGGGGGTATTTTTAGCTTTATATGATGGTTAAAAATAAAAATGTTTACCTTAAAAAAGGAGGTTTATGTAGTTTAGTTGTTTATAATTGAAAGGTTTCAGGTGTAAACATTTGAAAAACATGAATAGTGATTCTTATTTAATATTATGAAAATTGTCATTCACTCTCAAATGCTTGCTCTTATGCTTTCATTGTTTCACATTTTTAATTGTCCATAGCTGGAACTGCATTTTGTATTTTGAAAATTTGCCAAAATAAAAATGAGAGTCAGAAATTAATATAAGTGCCTTTACTTTACATGTACTTGATATCTTTCATAATGGCACATGAAAATAAATTTTAGATACACTTGGGAATCTGTAAATGGTGGAATGCATTTAAGATACAGTTTTATTTGGAATCTATAACTATTATTCTAATCTATCCTTTGAATTTATTCTCATACCTTATTTGGCTGATTGATAGTCGCCATTTATTAGAATCTGAATTAGCTTACTGATGGTCACAAACAGTTTATTTATTGTTATAAAAAATGGTTGAGTTACAATGGAGAGAAACTGGAAGCATTCCCCTTGTGAATGGGAATCAGACAAGGATGCCATCTGTCACCACTTGTGTTCAACATTGTGTTGAAGTCCTAGCCAGGGCAGTAAGGCAAGAAAGGGAAATCAAAGGCGTCAGGATTGGTAAGGAAGAAGTAAAATCCCTATTTGCTGATGATATGATCATATAGAAAACCCAAGAGACCCAGCAAAAAAACTACTGGAACTAATTGAGAGATTCAGCATAGTAGCTGCATACAAGATCAACATACAAAAATCAGGGGTTTTTTTTGGGAAAAAAAAAAAAAAAATTTAAGTCCTCTACACCAGCAAAGAGATTGCTGAAAAGGAAATAAGGATATCAATATCATTTACAATAACTACCTGCAAAAACAGCAAGGAGGCCACATGTTCTGACCTCCTGTAATGCCACGAGAGGAAGACAGGATTACCAGCAGTAACCCAAGGCCTATTACTGCAAGGCCAGACATGCTGCCTCCCTCCAGCCCTTTCACCAACTGTTCCTCCCAAAGCACCCACCACCTCTCTTCTGGGTTTGATGATTCACTGCAGTGGCCACACAGAACTCACAGATTATGAGGTTTATTAGGGAAGCACCAGGCTACAATTCAAGTTCAAGAAAAATGCTCAGACTCTCTCTCAGCCCACCATCCCTCAGCCAACAGTCTCTCACAGTCTCTTTGCCAGCAGTGCTGGTCCCTCGGTGTCTCACTCAGCGATGCGTGTCTCTTGCGCCTCTTTCCCAGCAGCACATGTCTCTTTCCGGGGTGCATGTCTCTTTCAGCAGCACGTCTTCCTCAACCAGCAGTCCGAGCCAGTTCTGCTTCCAGGAGGCCTCCTTTTGAGCCCGGCAGGGTGGTCAAACTAGCCAATCATAGTATCAGAACTCTAAGCATCTGAAAGAGAGTGGGCACCTCCCAGAACATTGTTTTGTGCCACTCCCAACAGAAATACTCCAGGTGGGTGACTTTAGCAATCAGGGTCTCCTCAGTTGCTAATAGCAATTCCCACCCTGAAGTTTGCCAAGACTTATGGGTAGAAAAGCCACACTAAGTAATTTACTACACCGCACTACCAAAAAAAAAAAAATATTTGGGAATAAATCTCACTAGGGACACAAAAGACCTGTACAAAGAAAACTACAAAACACTACTTTAACAAACTATAAGAGATCTACAGAAATAGAAGAACATACCATGCTCGTGGATAGGAAGATTGAACATTGTGAAAATGTCAGTAGTACCCAAAGCAATGTATACATTCAATGCAATCCCAGTCCAGATCCCATCAACATTCTTTAAGGATATGGAAAAACCAATCACTAATTTTATATGAAAAGGAAAGAAACTTCAGATAAGCAAAGCGCTGTTGAAGAAGAACAAAGTAGGAGGTCTCATACTTCCAGATCTCAAAACCTACTATACAGCCAAACAGCCTGATATTGGCACAACAGACCATAGACCAGTGGAATAGAATTGAGAACTCAGAAGTAGATCCATCGACCTATGGTCAGCTGATCTTTGACAAAGGGTGGAAATCCATTACTTGGGGAAGGGATGGTCTCTTTAACAAATGGTGCTGGCAAAGCTGGATATCCATTTGCAGAAAAATGAAACAAGATCCGTACCTCACACCATACACAAAAACTAACTCCAGATAGATCAAAGACTTAAATATGAAACCTAAAACTATATAGTCTCTCAAGGGAAAAATAGGGGCAAATTTATGGGTCTTAGTTTATGCCATAAATAGATTGTCAATGACAACCCAAAATGCACAAACAGCTAAAGATAAACTAGATGAATGGGACCTTCTAATAATTAAATTTTCATGTGCTTCCAAAGACTTCTCCAAAAGAGTCAAAAGAGAACCTACAGATTGGGAAAAAATTTTCGGCACAACATATCTGACAAGGGATTTATTTCTAAAATTTATACAAAACTCCAGCACCTCAACAACAAAAAGACAAATAAGCCAATTAAAATATGGTCAGAAGACATGGATAGATACTTCATCAAAGAGGATATTTGGGTGGCCAACAAACACATGAGGAAATGTTCATGATCGTTAGCCATTAAACGCACAGCCGTCAAGTCAGATCCAACTCAGTGACAACTCCTTGGGTTTCCAAGGTGATATCACTACAGAGGTAGGTTGCCCAACCTTCCTTCCAAAGAGTGCCTGGTGGGTTTGAACCGCCAGCCTTCTGGTTAGCAGTCAAATGCCTTAGGCACTATGCCACAAAACAACAGTGAGATACCATCTTGCCCCAGCACTAATAGCAAAGTTCAACAAGACAGAAAATAACAAATGCAGGCGAGGATCCAGAGCAATCTCTCTGGATTTCATACACTGCTGGTGGGACTGTAAAATGATACAACCACTGTGGAAAGCAGTATGACGATTTCTTAAAAAATTGGAATTAGAAATAACCATTTGATCCAGCAATCCCATTACTAGGTATATATCCTAAAGAAGTGAGAGCCAGGACAAGAACAGATATATGCAAACCCATGTTCATCACAGCACTATTTATAATAGCAAAAAGATGGAAATAACCTAGGTGCCCCTCAACAGAAGAATGAATAACCAAACTGTAGTACATACACACAATGGAATACTGTGCAACACTAAAGAGTAAGGTAGAATCTGCAAAACACTGCATAACATGGATGAATTTGGAGGACATTATGCTGAGTGAAGTAAGTCAATCACAGAAGGACAAATATTGTATTAGTTCATTATTGTATAAAGTGAAGGAAAGGTTTATATATGGAAGGAAACTTTCTTTGTTAGTTACCAAAGGTGGGAGGGAGGGGGAGGAAACACTGCTAGATAGGTAGAGATAAGTATTGATTTGGGTGAAGGGAAAGGCTATGTACCAAATGTACACTGTGATATTGAGGAAGAGGAAGACATAGAGAGGTACATGGGAGACACAGACAACAAAGATGAGCCCATTTGCATGTACAGTACTGCACTGCCAGTGATGGCAGGCATTGATCTGTGGGTGGATAGATGGGTGGATGAGCTGAACAATCAGGTATGTCTAGGCAGCAGTAGTGTGCCCATGACCATGTATAGGATTAGCAGACAGCGTTTCTACATGCATATTTGTATGTGCTGTAAGAATGTCCAGGTGTATAGAGAGCTGAGAAGTGACAAGGTTGTGGTGGCTTCTTGGCCATAGCCAGGTACCCAGAGGGAGCAACTAGTTGGGCTCGGGACTATGGTTGCAGGGGACATCAAGCTCAATTGGCATAACATACTACACAAAAACATTGTTCTATATTCCACTTTGGTGAGTAGCAACTGGGATCTTAAAAGCTTGCAAGCAGCCATCTATATGCAGTGATGGGTCTCTCCTCATCCAGAGCAAAGAAGAATGAACCAAAGACACATGGAAACAGTTAGTCTGAGGGCCTAGTACACCATGCATTCCTTAGCCTATTTGACCATGAGAGCAGCAGAACTAGATGGTGCCCTGCTACTACTGTCAACCACTCGGAGGGGGATTGGTGCAGGAGATCCTGGATCGAGTGGGAGAACAATGTGGAAGAAAACTCAGTCATAAAAGACCAGGTTTGCTGGTCTGATGGAGCTTGGTGAACCTCATAAGACTATGGCCCCTAGCTTCCCTTCAGGTTTGGGGTGAACATTTACATCAGGTAGATACATTACTTGGAGTAATCAATCATGGGAGATCAAAAGGGCAGTGTTTGCACAGGATGACAGTTGCGGCGGGCTGGAGTGCACAGAAGGGAAGGACACGGAAGCGGTAACTATGGAGGAAGTGGGAAGAGAGTTGTTACATTGTGGGGAATTGCAGTCAATGTCATGAGACAAAATGTGTATGAACTGCTGTTTGGAAAATGAATTTGCTCTGTCAACTTTCATCCAAATCACAATAAAAATTAATTTTAAAAAAATGGTTGAGTTAGCTTATCATTCTGTTTGTTATACTTGTTTTCCAAACTAACTTGGCCTAACACCTCACAGACTGAACATGGATTCTTACAGATTTAAAAATGAGCAATAAATTAAGACTTGACCTTAATTGGAGTATATGCTTTAGGATTATATATTTGCTTAAGGAAACTTTAGGAGCTCTGGTGGCATAGTGCCTAAGGCATTTGACTGCTAACCAGAAGGCTGGCAATTTAAACCCATCAGCCACTCCTTGGAAGGAAGGTTAGGCAATCTACTTTGGTAGTGATATCGCCTTGGAAACCCAAGGAGGGGTCACTATGAGTCGGATCTGACTCTTTGGCAGTGAGTTAGGAAATTTTATTGATAAAATTTTTACAGAGCATCTGTAGTAAATTCCCATTTCTCCAGAATGATACAGAATGAATATCTGCTTAATTGAACAATGATTAGGTTTATTTTATTAATTTGGGATTATTTAATACACATTTTATGCATATAACAGTATCAGTTAACATTAAAATCATATTCAACATAATCTGTTTTTTGACAATACAGAAGAAAACACTGCAGATCTTTATAGTATCTTGAGTTCCTCCTTACATATTACGTAGCACTTTGATTATATTGGTTTAGAGACACTATGTTGAAAAAATATCAGAAATGTTCATGTTTTATTTCCCTTTTTTCTCCTGTTGGAATCTCTCTTTTGCTGCTGACTTTTTGCAGAGTGCTCTTCTAGTTCAGCATCCCCAAGAAAGACTTTTAAGTATTCAGTTTGCAGCATTAGCATCTTCCTGACTTATGGGCCACCAACTCTTAAGACATTAAGAGGCTGCTTGTGCAGTAATTATTACTATATTATGTATTTGGTAACTTTATTTATTGTCTCCCTTTTTAGTTTTAAAGATATGTAAAAATTCTGGAATATCAGTTACTCAGTTATGCCTTTTTTAACCTCATGCCCCTTCCCATTTATCTATGTTGTACATTTTGTCTGATTTCAAATGATCTCTTGCTTGATATTTTTATTTTTCATGAAGTATATAGCACTTTACCAAGTATCAGTTTGATACAAGTATTTCATGTTTTTCCTCTCTGAAGTCTCACTCTTGCCATCCGATGTGTCAATCACTATGGAGAGTGCTACTATTTCACCTACTCCCAGGTTAGAAATCTTGAAAACTGTCTTGTTATTTCTTGACCTTTCTCACATCTAGTCAGGGGCATTGTTTTCATTTCTCTGTAGGCACTCTTAGTCACATTACTTAATCAAGTACACAGCCATTCTTGGGTCTGACTTCCCTTTCTTTAGGCTCTAATTTCTCAAATTAATAGTATATTCTAAGGCCAAAGTTTCTTTTCTCACCTTTAGATTGGCTTCTTAATACCTGCCACACTAATACCAAACTCAAAACTTTATCTTCTGTTGGGCTGTGTTTATTACACCCTTTGCTTTTTCTTAAGGAGCTCTGGTGACACAGTGGTTAAAGCATTCTGCTGCTAACCCAGAGGTCAGCAATTCGAACCCACTAGCTCTGGTAGCATAGTG
>NW_006921597.1:20633684-20656109 GCF_000298275.1 Orycteropus afer afer | reverse complement strand
GTTCAAACCCACCAGCCACTCCTCGGAAGGAAGGTTGGGCAATCCTACTGCCGTAGTGATACTGCCTCGGAAACTCAAGGAGGGGTCGCTATGAGTCAGGGCCGCCTCGATGGCATATAACAACAACAACAACCACTCCACAGGAGAAAGATAAGGCAGTCTGTTTCCGCAAAGATTTACAGCCTTAGAAACCCTATGGGGCAATTGTCCTCTGTCCTGTAGAGTTGCTGTGAGTCGGAATCGACTCTATGGCAATGAGTTTGGTTGCTTTTTCTTATACTCTTCACATGTTCTTTTCTATGTTTAGGTTCTTGCTTTTACTTTCCTGCTCTTGATTTTACATATATTGTTCCCTTAATGTGTCATCATAACATTTTGCCCTGTTTCCACTTTATCTTTCAATAAAATGTAGTTAGAAATTTGGGTGAGGTGAAATCCATATTTAGTCCATCTAAAACTAAATTAGTGTCTATGTACAAAAATATACTTGAAGAAAAAACAGTTTATCTAGGGTAGTTACTTGAGTTTATTCTAGAAATGCATGTTTTGGCATCCTACATTATTACCCTCATAATTATGTGATGTGTGTTTGTTATTTGTACCTATACACCTGAATTCTGACATAACAGACCTTTATTTTAAATATGCTCTTCATTCTTCCTTGATATTTATTCCTGATGACATTGATAAAGGACTACTTTATCTGATTTAGGAGCTCTGGAGGCTCAGTGGTTAAAAGCATTCGGCTGCTAACCAAAAGGTCAGTGGTTTGAACCTACCAGATGCTCCACGGGAGAAAAATGTGGCAGTCTGCTTCCTCAAAGACTTACAGCCTTGGAAAACCAATGAGGCAGTTCTTCTCTGCCCTATAGGGTTGCTATGAGTTGGAATTGACTGGATGGCACTAGGTTTGTTTTTTTGGTGGTATATCTGACTTACCCTTACAGCTGAAAGGGATTTGGAGAATGTAACTGTTGTGTACTAGGGGAAATTATTAGGATAAGAGAATTTTCAACAACTTATCTAACCTGTTGTTATTGTTGTTATGTGCCATTGAGTTGGACCTGACTCATAGTGACCCCTCCTTGGGTTTACGAAGCAGTATCACTACGGAAGTAGATTGCCCAATCTTCCTTCTAAGGAGTGGCTGGTGGGTTTGAACCACCAACCTTCTGGTTAGCAGTCAAGTGCCTTAGGCACCACGCTATCAGAGCTCCCTGGAGGTAAGAAAAGCAAGCTTTACTGTCTGGTTGACTTTCAAGTTGCAAGCAAGAACAGATAGTTTAGGTAAATTGAAAGAAGGACAAAGGTTATAAATGTAGCTATCTATCCTTCATTTTCCCCATTCCCTAGTTTGCATATTTTTTACTGCCAGTGGAATAAAGCAGAACCTGCGTTTCTTTGGTAAGAACCAGCCTTTCTTGTCTATTCTGCATATCTTGGACAGTGCTTACAAGCCCACCTAGCCATATAATGGAGTCTGCATGTTTGACTTGCTAATCAGGTAATTAAATGTGAGGCAATCAGAGTTCTGTACTGGTTGATCTTTCTGTAGCTTCTGTCACTTTCTGATACATAGAAAAAATTATTGGTTTCTCTGTATTTCTCTGTGATCAGACTACAAAATGCTTTGAGGTAACAGTTTTGTTAGCAGTAAAGTGTTTGGAGCATTGTTTAAAACCTGGAAGATGCTATTAAGGGAGGTATGTGTTCCTTGCAAATTACTGGTTGCAAGATGTAATGGAGGTAAGAGGTTAAACTTGATGACCTCTGACTATTCTTCCAAACCTATATTTTCCATTCCAGTTCCCAGTTCTGCAATTAAATTTTCTTATCCTAATTAACAAATTAAAATTTAGAATTTGTTACAAATTTTATTAGTATTATACTTGTAATATATAAACTGTGTTTTAAATATGAAGTGTATTTGTTAATTCCGTGCAATGGGGGGTAGTGGTTCACTGGTAGAATTCTTGCCTTCCATGTGGGAGATCTGAGTTCAATTCCTAGTCAGTGCACCTTGAGTGCAGCCACCATCTGTTAGTAGACACTTAAATATTACTGTCATGCTGACATGTTTCAATGGAGCTTCCAGATTATGACAGACTAGGAAGAAAGGCCTGGCGATCTACTTTGTAAAATCAGCCCTGAGGGGTGAGGAGGAGGTGACTGGAAGACAGCTAACAACAATATGGAACATGAATGAACACATTGTAACTAAATTGGTTATAGAGTTCTTGCAATCACTGAATGAATGAATCATTGAATCAAGAGTTGCTCATTTGTTGGGTTAGTAATTTTAAGATGAGAAACACTACTTAGTAATTGTTATAAAGATTGTAATGTAAGAGTGACTTTTTTTGGATACTCATCTTTTGAGAATAGTAAAACTATATTATAAATTGTCCTTATGAAAATAGTGAAGAGCTGTTTAAACATCTTACTTTTTAATTATTTAAAAAAATTTTCTTTATGTAATCTTGGTAAGGTATTTTGCAACTTCATTTTATATACATTTGTTAATTTAGCTACATGTTTACATTTTAATAAGTATGAAATGAACATATTTATAATGATCAATAAAAATTGCAATTTCATCATGGTCTCATGACTGAGATAAATGTTTAAATTAAATCTAGCACAATTACCTTACCTTTCCTTCTGCTCCGTTTTAAACAGCCTAAGCCTCATAGTGAATGTGGGAAGATAGTTGAACAGTTTAGCTATTCTATAACCTGATGCCCTTTGAAGTTATTGCTATGAATATCTACACTAATTCCCTTTGATAATATTTTTATTAAGGAAAAGCGGGGCACAATGGACAAGAGAAGAAGAGAGATTTGTTGAATGAAAAGCTGTTACTTTTCATTCTTTCTCAAAAGACACTGCTTCCTTTTTTGGCCTAGGGAAGGGATGAGAGGAATAGTATTTTGTGTTTCTCATGTACCAGACTGGTTATTAATTTAAAAACCTCTTTTGTCCAGGAAGCTTTGTCAGTATTCCCAAGCCTTCTCCTTTCTACCTTCTTCCACATACAGGTCCCTTACTGCTCTGTTTCCTACTAACATCTCTCTAATTTACAAGAGCATGGGGTGTTAATTATGTGATAGCTGAAACACTTAAAAGGACAGTTACGTGAAAGAAGAATAAAGTCTTATTTTATATGGCAGTAGAAGGAAGAACCAGGATGAATGGGTAGTAATAGAAAGACTGGCTTAATGTATGGAACAACTTTCTTAAAAAACTATTCAAAATTAGGATTAGCTGCTTTATAACCTTCCTGGGAGTGCTGTTGTAAGACATTAGACTAATTGACTTACAGGGTTTCAGGATTTTATTATTGTATCTATTGATATATCAGCTTTAATTTATTATACATATGTCTTTTCCTTATTTGTCTCTCTGGACAGTTACTTTAAAGATTATAGTTTATACCTGATGTTCTGTCCATGGGTTCATTTTTATTTATCTTGTTCAGAACTTACTGTGCTTCTTCAATCTGCTGATTCATGTTTTTCTTCAGTTCTGAAAAATTCTGTCTTTTTCACTGGAGATTTTGCCTTTACTCCTCTTTCTGTATTTCCTTCTGGTGCTCCTATTATACCTATATTAATTCCTCTTATGTTTTCCTCCTTTTCTCTGAACTGCTCTTTAGTATTTTCCATCTCTTTATCTGTTTGTTTACAGTTTGAATAATATCTTCAGATACTCTTCTAGTTTACTTATTCTCTCATTATCTTTACCTACCCTGATGCTTAACCTGTACTTTGAGTTCTTAATTTCAATGTTCATTGCAGTACTTTTAATAGTAAAAAAAAAAAAAAAAAACCTAGAAATAAGCAAATCCCATCAATAGCACAAAGATATATTTGATGTACAATAGAATATGATATAATGTTAAAAATGAACGAATTATACAACAGTTGACCTCTATTCACATGGAGAAACAGTGCAAGAAGAAGAGTCAAGGCTAGGAGGAAGATATGGAGTGATGCCTGGCTACCATTGCTGAACATTTTGATCCAAGATTCCACAGAAGAATCCTGATCAAAAGGGGAGAAAAGAGAACAGAATTTCAAAATCTCATAGAGTCTAGACTTTCTGGAGCTATGAACCCCTGAAACTTCAAACCAAAAATTTCCCTGGAGCCTTCTTAAAACCAAACAATACTTTAGCTTGACTAGTGAAAAAGGTCTGCCTTGAGCGGGATGCTCAAGGACTGTCTATATGAGATCAAGTTGGCAACAGCAACTTGAAAGATTAGAATGGAACCTTAGGGAGCAGTGAAGTTTTGTTAATGAGGGAGGAACAACTCAAAGGGAGGGTGAGAATGGTTGCACAACTCAAAGAATGTGATCAGTGTCACTAGATTGTACATGTAGAAACTGTTGTATTGGTGTATGTTTTGCTGTATATATTCTCAACAACAGCAAAATAAAATGCAGGAGGAAAACAAACACAAATTTTAGCTGCATGCACAGTATGGGATGAATCTCAGAAACAATGCTGAGTAAAAACAAGTTACGGAAGAAAACATAGTATTATTCCATTTAATAAGTTCAAAAGCATGTACAACTAAATAGTATATTATTTGGAGCTATACAAACATTTGTGGTAAATGTGGGACTGATAAATAGAATTCAGTTTAGCTATTAACTTAGAAGGCAGAGGAAGGTGATAGATGAGATCGGGGCACCTGGGAGACTTCAAAGGCAATAATGATGATAATGTTCTTTACCTTAAACTGGGTGGTGTTATAAAAATTTCAGTTGTGTAATTATTATTTTTACTATGTACATATTTCCTAAATTTCCTTTGTAGCTACTCAGAATAACAAAAACAAACATCTTAAAGAATGCTTTTTCAGAGTAGATGAATGTAACTATAGCCTAATTATCAGCACAGATAACCTTTTAGAAAAAACATATTTATGGAGTTTATTTAGAATTAACTTGTTCAAGTAATTATTGAATTTTCATTTGACTTGCTTATAGCACTTTTTAAAAGCTTGAAGGATCATAATTTTGTTTTTAGATACTAATAGGATCTCTATTAATATAATAGATTACTCTGATTTTATTTATAATAGAAGATACTACATAATTTATTGTACTTCAAACCAGTTTAAAAAATTAAACCATTAAGTACCCATCTGAAGCTGGTCATATATTCACATCCTTATTAGAAGTCCTGTGGCTACAGTTAAGCCCTCTGCAGTTTCTCTCAAGTGACTGACATGACCGCAGACTGTGGAGTTAGCTATGTGATTATGTACAGCTTGGGGTTACTATGGGTTATTCTTTGAAAATAGAACTTCAAGCAAAGCATCTTGTATTCCTTTTGCAGAAATATTGCTGAGGTGCTGCTGAAAGGGCCAGAGATGCAAGGATTTGGGACCCATTTTGAACCTTTAAGCTGTCTGACATTGACCTCCTTTCATAATTAATAAAGAAGAAGCAGGAGCTTAGGATATATTAACACCAACTCATTAATATACTAACCGGACTCTGTTCTGCAAATAATTCTACATTGTTCAGAACTGGATTGGGACAAAATAATTTCATATTTTACTCAGTTTATAATATGATTCGATGGAGGAAAATTTGATAAGCATGAGGGAAGACCATTCTTTTCATGTTCGTTACAGGTAAGACTATTGCTTTCCTAGTAGGTGATTTTTAACCCTTATTTAAACATGTATTTAATGCTAACCATTTCAGATTTAAATTTGAAAATATTCAAAGTATTCCAGTCACAGTTAGTACCTTCTGTTAACAATATTTTCTTTTTGTTGTGGTGGTTGTAATGTTTTATACTCTTTCTATAGGAAAATGGTAGTAAAAACCAAACATATACTATGATTTGTTTATGAATGTTCTCTGGAAGAATTTTTATGAAATGCCCCTTTTTACTTTGTAACTTTATATCACTTAAATGTAAAAATGGAATATTAATTTAAAATCTTTGGAGATAAAACATGGATTTTTTTTTTAATATGGTTAAACATTTGTGTTTTAATTTTTAAATGGTAATCATTTTATAAATGAGCTTTTTAAAGAATGAGAATTAAATAAAGTTGGAATGGGCAGGTATTTTCTAAACATGATAAGCCAATAACCAGTTTAACATTTAGTGGTAAAATATTAATGGCATTTCTGATGCAGTTAGGAGCAAAGCAAGGATATCTGTATCACCATTGTTATTTAACGTTTGTTCTAGAAGTTCTGTTCAGTTAATTAACATTTTCCTAGATGTTCTGGTCAGTATACCAAACCATAAAATAAACATAAGCATAAATATTGAAATGGAAGATAATTATTTGTACGATGATTGGATACTAATAATCAAAACTATAACCCATTAATTATTAAACAAAATTTTAATTCCTTAACTGGACCTAAATTTTCATTGCTATAGCAATGAATAGAATTAAAAGTCTCTGATGAGTGAAGGTTTGCTACAGAATTTTAGAATATTTGTCACCGGTGGAGTAGATGGTTCATGTTAAGGCATGGTACCAAGGAAGTTTATTTAAGATGAAGCATTTCTATTAAAAATTTTACGTTTCAAAGAAAAGAAAATGAAGACATTGAACATAATTAAGATGAGCTTTTAATATATGAGGGACCCTCATTTTCATGAAGTCCAGCCAGTTTTTCCCTCCTAAGTGTTTCTCAGATCCATCTTCTCATCTACTGTATTTCAGGCCCCAAACATGTTCCCTTCAGACTATTACAGTAGCTCCTTTAGTACCTACCTCTATTCTCCATTTGTATCCTCTGGAAACCCCCCTTTTAAATTTGCTGCTAGTAAACACAGTCTAAAACACAGAGATAACCATGTAATCTTTCTGTTTAATGCCTTTGGGTGGCAGAACCAAGCTTAACGTAGTGCATAAGAGCTTCCATTATTTGACCTCTGTTCCTTCAGCCTTACTTGTGCCAACAACCATTCATTACCTTGTAATTTGAGTTCTGGTTCCCTGCACATGTTATGCTATTTCAAGCCTTAGTACCTTTGCTATGGATACCCACTGCCTTGAATTCCCTCCTAAATACCCATTTCTGCACTTCATAGTTAGGCTTTGTACCTTCTCTGTACTCACGTAGCATCTTGTGCATCTATCTTTCTTAGCACTTAGTATATTAAAATTAAAAATATCTGTTTATATGGCTATCTCTTCTTTTGCCTTTCTCTTTTGTGACTATTAACTCCTTTAGGACATCTGTGATGCCTCGCATGTTTAGCACATAGTCCACATTTGATAAAATGTCCGTAGAGCGTCACTGGACTTAAACATAACCATCAAATGAACTTGATGAGATGTGTATCTGTCTTTCTGAACATTTTGAAGAGTAGTATGCTTCCTATAAAGTAAGAGCAGTGGATAAGGAGGAATGATTGTATCTCTGCCTTTAAAAAGATCTTAGATTTGTCCTTTTTCATTGACACAGCAGAGGTCACTCATGATTATACATTGGTAAAGGACTTCAACAAGGGAAGTTTTAAAATTCTGTTGCTGTCTTTAGCAAGAATATAACTGTTTTCGTCAGTACCCTAAGGTCAGAATTCTGTGTATTGATTGAATTGTTGTGCTGTATAAATGGGAGGAATGGTTTGTACCCTTTATGCTAGGAGTCATGGCCTAGTATAAGTTACTCATCTACTGTGGTAAATACGTAGCATGTTACATTTGAACATCTGGTTCTTCCACTGTGGAGGTTCTCATTTACCCCTGCAGGAGTTTCTGTGCCTCAATGACTTTCTAATTTTGAAATGCAGTATTTTCTTTGGACACTAAGGAACCTTTTGAGGGATCTCAGAAAGATCTATATGAAATATTTGGGAAGGTAGAGAGAAATGGAGACTGATAGTAAAATGGAGTTAGTTTTTAAATCTAAACATTTCAGTACTTTACAATTATAAATATTAGACTAATACACATAAATTATAAAGGAATACAGTTTTGGTGTTAAGTTCTTCAATTTTGCTAGAAAGATGTATTGTTGTTGTTATGTGTTGTCGAGTAGGACCCGACTCATAGTGAGTCCTTCTTGGGTTTCTGAAGCAGTATCACTACAGAAGTAGATTGCCCCATCTTCTTTCCAAGGAGTGGCTAGTGGGCTTGCACCGCCAGCCTTCTGGTTAGTAGTCAAGTGCCTTAGGCACTACACTACCAGAGCTCCCTAGAAAGATGTAGTTGTTAATAATATTGTTGTCTGAGATGTAGTTTGGAGTACAGGTAGTCCCTGGGTTATAAACATCAGACTTACTGACAACTCCTACTTGCCCTGTAATGTTATATGTAAATTTGCTCTCACTTTGAAGTGATTACAGTGCCTAAGGGAGCTCTGGTAGCATAGTGGCTAAGGCACTTGACTGCTAACCAGAAGGCTGGCGGTTCAAACCCACCAGCCACTCCTCGGAAGGAAGGTTGGGCAATCCTACTTCCGTAGTGATACTGCCTCGGAAACCCAAGGAGGGGTCGCTATGAGTCAGGGCTGACTCGACGGCACATAACAACAACAACAACAAGGCATTTACCTAAAGACACAGAAATAGATCTCATTTGTAACCTGGGGACTACCTATAATGTGGTTTGGTGGAAAGAATACTGGATTTGGAAAACAGAATTTCACTTCTCAGCTCTGACATTGTATGACCTTAAGCAGGTCACTAAACCAGTCTGAGCATCAGTTTTCCTTTCTGTAGTAATAAGTTGAAACAACGTGACTTTGTGTAGACAGACATACTCACTGCTGTCAAGTTGGATCCAACTCATAGCAACCCCTCTTTGGGTTTCCAAGGCAATGTCACTACGGAAGTAGATTGCTCAACTTTCCTTCCAAGGAGTGTCTGGTGGGTTTGAACTGCCAGCCTTATGGTTAGTAGTCAAATGCCTCAGGCACTACACCACCAGAACTGAATTTGTAGAAAATGAAGAGTTATACCTAAAATGTTCAATCTGTTAGTAAAAATGAAAACATTTCAGTCAGGGATAGTAGTACTGTGTTTATTTAGTTACTACAAAAGCACTTTCCTTGGTGACACAACTAGATAGAACATTAGGAAGAATAAAAGAGACTTTGTATGTTGGGTATATTTGAAAGGAGAGGTATTTTCCTGGTTTGTCTCCTGAGTCTGAGTATGTACTTTGTTTCAACCTAACTGGTAAACAAATGAAGTAATTCTAGTCTCTCATAGAGACGGAGAGGATATGAAATTACTTTCTCTGTTACTATTTAATGATCTTCTGAAAAATTTATAAACTAACCTGCCCAGATAGCTGCTAACAATTTTGCTATTAGATGTATTTGATTGAGGTGTTGGGGATTTTGCCAAAATTATTGATTCATTTTCTAGTAAATCATGTCAGAGCCATAGTATAGCTCAGAGTTAATCATAAATTAGAAAATTTGGGACTTTCTTTAGAGCATTTTTTTAAGGCAATTTATCTTCTGTGGCAGTCCTATGCCTTGGCCTTCCAAACCAAAATACTAAACATTCTGCTGTATCCGAGTCATAGCTACCCCTCCTTGGGTTTCTGAGGCGATATCACTATGGAAGTAGATTGCCCCACCTTCCTTCCGAGGAGTGGCTGGTGGGTTTGAACTGCTAGCTTCCTGGTTAGCAGTCAAATGCCTTAGGCATTATACCACCAGAGCTCCTTCCTTGCCTTTGCCTTAGGACAGCCATATAGCAGCAGGATTCTAGTTTGTTACCACTGTTTATAATAATTTTGTAAACTCCTTTTTTACAATTCATACATCTTATGACACAATTAAAGAAGCTCTGGTGGCACAGTGCCTAAGGCATTTGACTGTTAACCAGAAGGGTGGCGGTTCAAACCCACCAGCCATTCTACAGAAGGAAGACAGGGCAGTCTACTTCTGTAAAGATTTACCACCTCGGAAACCCAATGAGGTTCGCTGTGAGTCGGAATCAACTTGATGGCAGTAGGTTTTTTGTTTTGTTTTTGTTTTTTATGACACAGTTAAGCCTACAGTTAAATTTTGTTTGCTGCAACATCGTTGTGATTGATGGTTTCAGTATAATGTTGTATAAGTTTAAATCAAGAAGGTAAAATACTTGTGAAGATACTTATTTGAAGAAGAGACCTCCCTGCTGTATATGAATATATTCAAGCATTGGTATAAACTGATTTTTAAATGTCTTACATATAAATAGCCAGCTTCAACTTTCTGGCCATCAGTAGATTGTCCAGAACTGATGGTGCTGCTTTGTGTGACTATGGCTCTGCCGCTCACTCGAGAAAATCATGCGCCATCTTTAGTATTCTCCTGTATACTGGCATGTAATTTTTGTAACCAGTAGTCTATTAATTGACATTTAAGATTAGGAAGAATCTTTTGCTGCTGGGAACATCCTTTTACATACATATTTTTGAACTTGTGTAAGCACACTCTTAGAATCAATTCCTAGCACTGAAATTGCTGGATGTACACATACATGTCTCTGGGTGGCAGAAATGGTTATGCAACTACTAGCTTAAAGGTTGGTGGTCTAAACCACCAGAGGCACCTGAAAAGACAGGCCTGGCGATCTGCGTGCTAAAGGTCACAGCCTTGAAAACTCTGTGGAGCAGTTCAAGGCTACACACACGGGGCCACCATGAGTCAGAATGTCAATTTTTATTGACTCATTTCTCTTTACACACAGAATATGCCAGTAATCTGATAAAATCTTAAAACAGAAATACTGAATTATTTTCTTTTATAAAATCTCTCATTTTCAAGATACAGTTCTGAAAGAAGTTTTTACTTGTTTAAGACAAAAATAGGCTTATTGCAAAATGACATGCAGCGATAGAAATATAGGGAGTTAAGACTTCTAATTCAATTTATCTTTTTATATACTTTAGGTCTTCCTTCCTTTATCCAATTGGCATGGTCTAATTTTGAAGCAAAGTGTTAAATCTAGGTTTACTTGCATTATTTGCATAGATTCATGAAATGAAGCTGAAATCACTTTTCTGTGAACAAGTAGTAACCAGTGTCTACATTATTTGATTATAGAAAGATTACCTGAATGTCAAACTTGAAAATTACTTATTAGAGATACTGCATAAATCTGCTTCTTTTGAACTCAGAAGTCTGCCTTAGGCCTTTGAATTCAGTTGGCTTTGTTCATGTTAGTCCAAACCTTAGTTTTAGCTTCATTAGAATTATTTCCTACTTTTACAATCCATTTTAATTTGAGGCTCGAAGGAACCATGAAGTTTTAAAGACTTGAAAGACAACATCTGAGAAAACGTGTTCACCTGCTACTAGATACACAAAAGTATAATCATATTTGAATAAATTTAGTGTGAGTAGTGGTTTAATTCACGTTTCCTTATAAAGCAATGATTCTTAGCCTGGCTTGTATATTAGAGTTACCTGGGTGGTGGGGGAGTTTTGAAAATACTAGATTGACTCCCAGAGAGTGGGACCCAATACTGGGAGTTTAGAAAAGCGCTCCATGTGAGCTCTGTGGTTGCTCAGCCAGGTTTAAGAACCACTGCTCTGTTAGAAAGGCGGTCTGTTCCTGTAAAGCTTACAGCCTGGGAAACCTATGAGGCAGTTCTATTCTGTCCTGTATGGCCAGGGATGTGTGTATGTGTGTTCTATCAGAGTTGTTCAATAAAACCTATTGCTGTCGAATCAGTTTTGACACATAGTGACTGTGTTAGTAAGGAATAATTTAGTCTACTCTAAAAATTAAAATGCTTGATGAGCGACATCAGAATTTTCCAAAGGATGATGATGATGTGTACTACTGGAGGTACGTAAGATGGTTTTACTCACATTTTTATTTTAATCACGTATTTGTTTTAATATGTGTTATAACATAAATATATAAATAAATATTACATCAAACTTAATTTCACAGATACAGCTTTGGATGAAGCTAGATTATTTTAAATGCCAAGGTAAAGGCAGTTTGCCAAATTATAGGAACACATTAAGCAGATAATTAGGCAGTACATAAACATGGCAGAAATAATGAAAGGTGTGAGAAGAAACACAAAGGTATCTTCAGTGCTGGGCCTCTTCTTAAGCCTCATATTGGAACCTGATGTATCACCAAAGGTATTCACAGTGATTTAATTCTTCTGGCTTTTTCAATTCAGGGATAGACTTTGAGAAGTAGAATCTCTGAAAATCAAACCATTGTTTTATAACTTAAGGTTTATTGATTACTTAGTTCTCTTGTAAAAGTGTGTCTTGTAGATGAAGATATTTTACTCTTGGTTTTCTAAGGGTAGAGATGGTCATCTGGTAGAAAGAGACGAAGGAGTGCATCATGGTTGTGTAAGTGTGTGTGTGTGTGTAATAGAAAGAGATGGTGGGAAGAAGGGTTGATAGATAGGTAAATAAATCATCTGGATACAGAAGAGTATTACTCACTCCACCTCACCTTCCTCGGCACCCTTCATTCTCCCCAAACTCTCAGGAAATCCATAGGTTTGCCATAACACAAAACAATTTAGGAAGGAGTGCTAAAGTGTCTCTTACTGGTAGAGTGGGTTGCTCTGGGTGGGCCCATTAAAATAAGCCTCCTATAAAGTTATTTAACCAGCCTATATAACAGACCTCTGAGGTGCAGAGAAATTTGAATAGGCAAATTAGGTCTTGCCATCTGGTTATCAATAATGCAGATACGTACTTCAGTTATAGAGGCAGCTGTTCTGAGCCAGAGTAACCACATAGTTCATCTTTAAGTTATATTACTGGAAGTTAAAAAAATACTGTGGTACAATTGTAATGTCGTGTTGTAAATGTCCTGTATAATTTTGTAGAATGGAAGCTTCTTGCCTAGAACTGGCCTTGGAAGGAGAACGTCTATGTAAATCAGGAGATTGCCGTGCAGGCGTGTCATTCTTTGAAGCTGCAGTTCAAGTTGGAACTGAAGATCTAAAAACACTTAGTGCTATTTACAGTCAGCTGGGCAATGCTTATTTCTATTTGCATGATTATGCCAAAGCATTAGAATACCATCATCATGATTTAACTCTTGCAAGGTAATTAATTTAAGCTTTTTAATATTTGTCTTCCCTAATTAACTGTTTTAAAATGTTTCATTCAATTAAAAAAAAAATAAGTACATTTAATGAGTCCTAGTTCAGTAGTGTCACTTTTTGAAAGTAATCTGCAGACTGAACACAGAGTTTAATTAAATGAATGAATAGGGATGAAATGACCCTAGAGTTTACTAAATGACTGAAAATTAATTAAATTTAAATACAGAATAGAAGTTTTCAATTTTCATTTAAAAGTTGGTTTCGAGGCTAATGGTTCTTTCTTACCCTAAAAACTTATCAGTTATCCTCTGGGAAAACTAACCGTGGTCTGGCTGCTTTATATTTGAATACTATTTTCTTTTCCTCAGGACTATTGGAGACCAGTTGGGAGAAGCCAAAGCTAGTGGTAATTTGGGAAATACCTTAAAAGTTCTTGGGAATTTTGATGAAGCTATTGTTTGTTGTCAGCGACACTTAGATATTTCCAGAGAGCTCAATGACAAGGTAATACGGAACATGAGCTGGTAGGCCATATGTTTTCATTGGAATTGACTTTGTGTTTTAATGCTTTTATTCTGTAGTTTATAAGTTAATGACAAAAATACTCATAGGCAAAAGAAAAAGAAAACATAATACAAATTTTAAAACAGAGAAGAAAAGGAAAGAGTGAGAGGTCCTTCTTTTATAAGTCATCATTTGTTTAGTTCTGTATGAATTGTCAGTGAAAACACTTCTTTCCCTTGACCGTTATATCATGGATATTGTAAATATATGTGCTAAACATTCTAATACCTGGCCTTGGATTTCCAAATATAAACTCCGATGATGTTCCATCTAGGTGGGAGAAGCAAGAGCACTTTACAATCTTGGAAATGTGTATCACGCCAAAGGGAAAAGCTTTGGCTACCCTGGTCCTCAGGACACCGGAGAATTTCCAGAGGAAGTAAGAGACGCTCTGCAGGCAGCCGTTGATTATTATGAGTAAGTAGCACTGAAGCAGTCATGTGGCCCTAAGTGAGCAGGACCGGATAAAGACCTTCTTTATCCAGTAGTAACTTTTTATGTTTGGCAAGTTTTAAAATGATGGGGTAACAAATCAAAATAAACCATCAGATCAGTTGCTAAAATAATAGCATTAAATAAATAAATAATAGCATTATGTTAGTGTAATCCCTCCTGTGAAGGCTTTCATTTCAACCACAGACCAGTGCCACTTAGTGGCAAAAGTAAGGATTTACAATGGTTGGTTTAAGTTATTTGAAGTAAATTTAGAATTTTATATAATTTCTGAACTATAGAGGTTCTAAGATTAAATCTGAACTGTGGTGGAGTAGTGCCTAAGGCATTTGACTGCTAACCAGAAGACTGGCGGTTCAAACCCACCAGCCACTCCTCGGAAGGAAGGTTGAACAGCCTGCTTCTATAGAGATACCACCTCAGAAACCCAAGAAGGGGTCACTATGAGTTGGATCCAACTCCACAGCAGTAAGTTGAATTGTTGACTCTGGGTACAAACTTCCTGAGTAGTTCAATAAAAATGTTCCCAGCTATTTCCTATAAACCCCCTTCATCATATATGTATCTTTAAAATGTAACACATTATGGCTGTAAGCTTATTAAAAATTTTTTCTGATAAAAAGAATTAGATTTGTAAATAAATAACACTTTTCTTCTAAACTTAATTTTTCAAAACTTTTTGTTATCATTTAGGGAAAACCTATCACTAGTGACTGTTTTGGGTGACCGAGCAGCCCAAGGACGTGCCTTTGGAAATCTTGGAAACACACATTACCTCCTAGGCAACTTCAGGGATGCAGTAATAGCTCACGAGCAGGTATGATGGAAGGCCTTGGAGCCGGCTCATGTTTTCCATCAGAGTTTTGAACAGTGATTAGCTAATTCTTCAGTTTGTTTTTATTATTGCCAAATCTAATTACAGTTTTCTGTTTCAGCGTCTCCTTATTGCAAAAGAATTTGGAGATAAAGCAGCTGAAAGAAGAGCATATAGCAACCTTGGAAATGCATATATATTTCTTGGTGAATTTGAAACTGCCTCTGAATACTACAAGTTAGTGTAATATTTCTGTAAATAAGTAAAATGATTAGCTACACAATCCTGTCAAATCACAGCCTTTGGGTTTTGGTTTTGCTGCATACCAGCAGCACGACCTTGGGCTTCTAAGTCTCAGTTTGTCATCTGTTACATAAGATAGATACTAATATGTTGCTTTTGGAGTTATTGTGAGGATTAAATTCAAGAATATATTAAGCACTTGCTTAGAACATGGTGCTTAATAAATATTACTGTACGTAAGAATCAGTAGCAGTATGTTGTTGTTGTGTGCCATTGAATTGATTCTGACTCACAGCAGCCCCTGTATGATGGAGTACAACTGCCCCACAGTGTTTCCTAGGCTGCCATCATCGTGGAAACTGATCACCAGGTCTTTTCTCCCACAGAGCAGACCTTTCCATTAGCAGCCAAATGCTTAACCACTGCACCACCAGGGCTCCTTTAGTAGCATTATAAAAAAGCAAATCCATTGCTACAAGTTAAATTCTGACTCATAGCAACCCTATAGGACAGAGTAGAAATGCCCCACAGGGTTTTCAAGGCTATAATCTTTAAGGAAGCAGCCTGGCATATCTTTCTCCTGTGGAACAGTTAGTGGTTTTAAACTGCCAGCCTTTTATAGGTGCTTAACCACTGTACCACCAGTGCTCCCAGTAGCAGTATAGACCCCTTTATATTTTCATTAGTTTTTATCTTTAAAACTAGTTGTTTTAAAAGTAAATTCTAAACTTTTAGTCTTTTAAACCTGTTTGGCATGTGTAGTATGTATCTGCATATGCTTTTTTCACTCAGTTATGAATTGGAAGAGAGGCCAAAAGATAGCCTGGTAACAAAAAGCTTACTTTAGTTTCCACCAAAGACTGCTGAATTATTCCCCCATCACAGTCTCTTGAGCAATTATCCTCCCACCCTCTTTCTGCCCCCTTAGACTCTCACTGGGAGTAGAGGTCCTATTCCCTTACTTGAGTTGGCAGTCCCAGCTCTTCTGTAGCGTAGTCTTTCCAATCTTTCAACAGATTGAAATGTAAGTGATAGCAAAATTTAGATGACTTCAGGTTGCCTAGTCTGTGCTTTCTAGATTGTTAAGCATTTTCCCTTGTTAGTGGGGAGAGCAGTTCCATACAAACCTTAGGCAGAAACCGGTTTGACTGGACCAAAGACAAATTGATTGGTTTGTATTTTAATTTTAGAGAGTCCAATATGAGAGAGTTCTAGGTATGAGAGAGTTCTAGGTAATTTGTTGTCTAGAAAACAAGTAAAATTGGTTTAAGGGTATCTGAAAAATAGAATGGCATCCATCCTGCTTTAAATATTGACTGGTAGTTAATATTTATTGGTTGATCAGTTACATATGAAATAAAAAAGAAAAAACCTACTGCTATCAAGTCAGATCCAACTCACAGCAACCCCTCCTTGGGTTTCTGAGGCAGTATCACTATGGAAGTAGATGGCCCAGTCTTCCTTCTGAGGAGTGGCTGGTGGATTTGAACTGCCAACCTTCTGGTTAGCAGTCAGTTGCCTTAGGCACTATGCTACTAGAACTCCCACATATGAAATACTTTCCCAAATAAAACATATCACTATGAAAGGAGTATTTATTTTTATTTTAAATATAAAAGTTTCTTAAATTCAAAAGACATAGAAGAATGGTATATCTATATTGAATACTAAAAAGTTCTATTGTGATTTGAATGGTAACTATTTGACCAAAGACACATGAGTACAAAGTAATGAAACTTACTTTCCCTCCCCTATATAAAAACTAGAATTCAGCTTTACACAGACTCCAAATACATTGGTTACAAGTATTTCTGGAACTCTCCTTTGGAATTGTTTTCGATTTATACAAGAAGACGATCTCATTTATCATTATAGATTCATATCCTTCAGGAAAAATAATAATTAAAAAAAAACAGTAGTGTGATGAACCTACTTTAGTAATTAAATTTGATTGCAGAAAGAGTTCTGACCACTTACAAATCAGCTGTACCATCAAAGAATAATGTGCTAGAAAGGGTCATGCCACAAGATGTGAAAACAATTCCAAAAGTCTTCTCAAAATGTTTGGTGGACAGACAACATTAGAATGTTTGTGGTTTCCCAAGGTGACTGTTTCAAAGGTACTATCATTGAATATGTAATTTTAAGTTTGCTTAAAAAAAATGTATCACATCACCATTAGTCATTTCTTATATAATTATAAATGATATGAAGTATTCATACTATTTGGCAGAAATTATGAGAAAGAGGCATTTAAATATATTGACTCCAAAAGCATCTGTAGGTTTAAGCATTGATGACAGCAGTATTATTTATATGACATCTACTCTGAGCAAGATGCTATTTTAAGCACTTTATACACTAATTCATTTAACCCTCATAAAACCTTGTGAGGTATAGTCCCCATTTTACAGATGAGGAAACTGGTGCACAGAGAGTTTGAGTAAGTTACCCAGATGGCAGAGCTAGTAATTGGCAAAGTTGGGATTTGAACCCATACAGTCTTGCTCCAGGGTTCATACTCTTAACCAATATATTAGCTTCTGATTGATAATGCCACGTATTAGGTAGAATTTATTTAATGTTTAAATGCCGTATTTTTCATGAATGGGGGGTGACCAATGGCTTACACATTAAGAATACTAATTGTTAAGTATTTAAAATTTTGACAAAATGTAAGGGCAACAGATGATTAAAAAGAGTTTACATGGACAAAATCCTCTTTAAGTAATCAGTAATACAATAAGAGATGTTTTTTTAATGTTAAAAATACTTTATAAATCTTTAGAGGCATTTGATCTCATTTCAGTACTCCTTTTCTCCAATAAATTGTTTGGGCTCTCACATTTATTCTAAAAGTCTGAATTTGGCTTTTTGTGTTCCATAAAGGTCTTTTCATTTTGTCTTAAAGTAGTAGAGAAAGTACAGGGTATTAGGCTCTAAAAAAATTTAAATGCAGAAAAAAGCAGAGAGGGAAAAGTGAAAGTTTTATAACCATTATAGCTTAAAATAAAAATGATAGTTATGTAAGAATTAATTTCTTCCTTCAGGAAGACACTACTTTTGGCTCGACAGCTCAAAGACAGAGCTGTAGAGGCACAGTCTTGTTACAGTCTTGGAAACACATACACTTTACTTCAAGACTATGAAAAGGCCATTGATTATCATCTGAAGCACCTAGCAATTGCTCAAGAGCTAAATGATAGGTAAGTTACAAACCTTTTTACCATATCCCAAAGCCCCAACCTATTGCCACGAGTCGATTTGGTAAAATACAGATGCATGATAGAATCTCTAGGATTTTTCCTTTATTTTTGTTTAGCTTCTTTTCCTTTTGTTATCTTTGTCTTTTTAAAAATGTCTTTTAAAGGAATTTCTTCCATTTCAGTAATATACAAAACCAAACCAAATTCACTACTGTCAGGTTGGATCTGTCTGACTCATAGTGACCCCTCCTTGGGTTTCCCAGGCGGTATCACTACAGAAGTACATTGCCCAGTCTTCTTTCTGAGGAGTGGCTGGTGGGTTTGAACCGCCAGCCTTCTGGTTAGCAGTCAAATTCCTTAGACACTATGCCACTAGAGCTCCTATTTCAATAATATCCTTCATTTATTATTGTGTGTAGGACTACGTTGTGATAGAGAATTAGACTGGCTTCCTATGGTGTTGAAGCAAGACCAGTGAATAGGTCACAAACTCAGCTACCCACAAGGTTCTTCGGACTAAATCATTGTGGGAATTGTGGTGAACTTAGAGATAATGCCCATTGTAAGGGACGGCTGCTACTCAACCCCAGCTCATAGCTGCCAGGCAGGAACAAAGGCCTGTTATGACCATATCTTCCCATGTTTGTCAAGAGAAGCTGGAACTCCTGAGTTTTATGTGACATCTTCTGGTTTATGAATGTTGGTGGCTAATTCTTTTTTTAACTATGAAAAAAGCAACATATCTTTGTAGACTTTTAGTCCATTTCTGTTTGCTTTAGAAAGACAGATTTTTACATCAGTGTAACAAAGACATATTTATATAATTTTTCAAAATAAAGTATGCTACCTCAAGAGGTAGTGTGCTGTCTCTCCTTGGTGATGTCCACACACCGACTGAATGATTATGTGGTAGGGATGTCATAGAAAGAAAATGGGGTAAACCAGTCCCTGAGAAAATGCTTTACCTTTTTTAAACAAATGTTTTCCATATTTTAATACTTGATTCTGAGTTCAGTATTATCTGGATATTCTAATAGGTCTCTAGTATTTTGATAGTATATTCTTTATATGAAAGACTAAATAAATCCAAAGCATTGTTTCTATCCTTAATTATAGCTAAATAGCTTTTATTCTGCACATAGACCTCTTTTCAGATAACTGCACATTAGCTGTGAATTATCTTGCAGAATTGGTGAAGGAAGAGCCTGCTGGAGCTTAGGAAATGCGTACACAGCACTAGGAAATCATGATCAAGCAATGCATTTTGCTGAAAAGCACTTGGAAATTTCAAGAGAGGTATGAAACTAAACTCTCTGTGCTATTGTGATTTGCATATTGGTGGGGATAAAACTCTATTATTTCTCCACATTGTTCCTCTATGGCTGAATAAATTTGAATTATCTATTATTCTCTTGGTGTAAGAACTGTACACAGCACTGAGATACAAATCAGAGGTCTGTTTAGATTGGCCTTGATGTAGGAAGACAGAAGGTAAGGCTGGGCGTAGGGTAATGGAAAGACATTAGTGAAATACACTCCCGCCCTACCTCCAACCCCACATGGAGAACTAGCATTCTATAGAAAAAAAGCATGGTTTTTTAGAATCCAGGAATTCCTATTACAGTTTTGTCACCTTTTTGGCTATTTGAGCTTGGAAACCTTTTCTGAGCCTCATTTTTCTATCTATAAAATGAAAATAATAACTGCAAATTGTTTTAAGTATTAGGGATAATATATATAACATTATGTATATAAAAGTACCTAGCATCATTGTCTGGCACTGGCTTAATAAATGCTAACTACTATTACTGTATAGAAATAAAATTTTCTAAGGAAATTTCATTTGTGTGATGTTTAAGTTATGTGTCATGAGATAACCTAGATTATCATTTAATATAATCTTAGAAAAAAGAGCAATCCAAATTTAGAGAACTAAAGAGAATTCATAGAATATAATTAGCTGTTCTATTGCTATATTTTAGAAACTTTCCTTTCCTTTCTATATTCTTTGAAAAAACTATTATTGAAAAAAAATGTTGTCATCCCATAATGCTAATGTAACTTTTCATTTCTCTGTATTCTATTCCAATCTTAGGTTCACAACATATTCAGCTAATCTTCATCATTCTTGTCTTTGTTTAAAATATAAATGCTTGTGGTTGTAGGTTGGGGATAGAAGTGGTGAACTAACAGCACGCTTGAATCTCTCTGATCTTCAAATGGTTCTTGGTCTGAGCTACAGCACAAATAATTCCATGATGTCTGAAAATATTGAAATTGATAACAGTTTACATGGTAAGTAATAGGTCTTCTAAAACCCAGTTTCTTTGTCTTCAAGATTTGAATATATTTATCACATATGCTTACCATATCCAGAGAGAATCTATACCATAGGAATTTCAACTTTGACACCTCTTTTGTTTTAAAATTTACAGTATAGAATACAATATTTGGTTTTTGTTTAGCTCTTTTTTTCTTTTCCAACTCTATTTTTTTCACCAAAGTGAAATCTGTTAGATTATTTTATCTTCTTTTTATTCAGAAAACCTAAGAACCTTTCCATGTCCATTTGGTTTGACATTGCTAGAGAGAAAAACATGGTAGAATGTCTCTGCTTTGAAGTAAAAAAAAAAAAGTCTACTTTTGATTAATGGAATAATCAAAGTTCACTCAGACCCATAATGACACTGAAACTGCTTTTCAGGGTCGTTAATGACCTCCGTTTTGCCAAAGACCTTGGTCAATTTTTAGATGTCATCTTGATTTCTTAGCAATATGTACTATAGCTCCTCATTCCCTCTTTGAAATACTGTCTTCATTTGGTTTCCTGGTTTGTCTCCATCTCACTGACCACTCTCAATCTTCTTTACTGTCTCCTCTTCCTCTTTCTGACCTGTAAATTTGTAATACCCAAGGCTCAAGTCCTTGGACTTCTTTTCCCTCCTCCCTCCCTATTTTTCATCCATTCATTCCTCCTGTCTGATTTTGCTCTTACGTTTTCTTCTTTCTTCTATATTCTGGATTGATGCTGCCTAATAGACCTTTTTTTGATGATGGAAATATTTTATATTTGTACTATATACATATGGCTGTTGAGTACTTGAAATGTGGCTAGTGTGAAAGATGAATTTTTAATATTAATATATTTTAATTAATTACATTTTAAAAGCTACATGTAGCTAGTAGCTGCCATATTGGACAGTACAGATCTTGATGACATCATCTCATTGTTGGCTTTTATATCATGTATGTACTGATGATTTTCAAATATATTTCTAGCCTTGAGTTCTCTCTTGAGGTCTAGACTTACATATGTAACTGCCCATTTAACATTTATACTTGAATGTCTAACTGACGACTAAAACTTAACATATCCAAAATAGAACTCTTGATGTTTTTCTCCCAGACATGCTCCTCCAGTCTACTTCATCTCAGGAAATGGAACCACCATTCATTCGAGTGTTCAGGCTCACCCCACCTATCAGAAACCCTACCTTCAAATATATCCTTAATCTTTTTTACAATCTCTACTGTAACAACCTTAGTACAAGCCACTACCAGTCTCTCTCAGTAGAGTACTAGTCTGCTGTTTTTCTGTCTTTCATTCTTGACCCCTAACACTGACTTTTCCACATTACACACTCAAAGTACTCTTTTACAATCAATTTGTGTCGTTCATTCTGCTTAAAATTGTCCATTGAGTTCCCATCACTCCTAGAACCCAGCCGTCAGTCCTTACCATGGCGAAAGGCCCTGTGTAATCTGTACCCAGTGTGCCTCTCCAACCCCATCTCCTACCACTCCTCCCTTACATATTCTCGCTTCTTGAGAACAGGTTTTTTTTTGTTTTTTTTTTAAAGAAAATATTTTATTTGCTACACTAGTTGTAAAGCATACATAAGGAAATGTTAATGGTATAAGCAATATTTATTAAATATTAAGCAATCACAAATCTTGAATTATTTATATTTCATTGCAACTTTATTTGTTTCTCACTTAAGTAGCAGTAACAAGGAGATAGCATTTGGACTTGAAAATCCTGAATTTGAATCCACGATTTGTCACTTCTTTTTTTTTTTTTTTAATTCTGATTTGGGTGAAGGTTTACAGAGCAAATTCAC
>NW_006921597.1:20581746-20626425 GCF_000298275.1 Orycteropus afer afer | reverse complement strand
AAAGAAAAAATGCTGAAAACTAGGACCTGGGAGAAGATTAAGAATAATAGTAAAAAGGATAAAAGTATGAATAATAATAGTTGTTTTAAAATAGACAAATACAAGCAAACTAATCACCAGAAAAAAGAAAGCGAAAAAGAAAAAAATAAATAAAAGAGAAAAAAAAAATCAGTGGAGGACAGAGCAGGGCACCCAGGCTCCTTGTGAGCACACAGACTGTGATGGATTTTCTGTTGGCCCAGAAGGTAGGTGCGAGTGGGGGATGGCCAAACCTCCATTCACCAAGCAGGTGTGGGGTATAAGAATAACAACAGGAATGTGGTACCTTTTCATTCTTGCAGGTCTCGAGTATCCTTGGGGTTTCTGGAAAGCAGAACGTGTTCTTAAGCCCTAGGAATCTGCGGGAGCCATGTCTCTTTAAATATCCAAGATAGTCAAGCTGCTTTTAAACCTTCAAAATGGTGGTGCCCTCCGAACCGGCAGAAGTTCATAGCTCAGCCCGCCTTTCCTCTTCACCTTCTTCGTTTATACCCCAGCCACCAGAGCAGTCCTCCATGCAGTCCCTGGCTAGCAGGGCTGATTTTTAGGTTAATTTTTAGGTCCTACCACCATTCGGGAATCTCCAAGGTGTTGGTGCCATCAAGATTGCTGCCAGACCGCAGCTCAGTATGTGTCCTTTTTTGGTATTTTCATGCAAATTCTTCTGCTGGTTGGGGTTTAGTCCACTTCTATATCCTTCCCTTCAAGGCTCAGGGGTCCAAGATTATCTTCTGTGTCTGTGTTAATTGGTTTCCTTTTTCTTTGTTGAAGAGGGTCTGTGCAGTCTTTCTGCATAGTCCGCCATCTTGCCAGAACTCCCACAGTTTCTTTTTTTTTTTTAATCCCTTTTGCTCATTGCTATTTCCCCAATACCAGGCAGTCTGCTGTACAAAGGAATTGCAAAGAAACTAATCTGTTTCTGTTGTTGGCTTAAGATAGAGAACAAATCTTCCCTAAGAATCTAAATTGATAAGCCTGCCTACATATTGGTTTGGAATTTAATATATACCATTTACACAGCCAAAGAAACTCCAATCCAATAAAGTGCTTTTGGTTTGGATTAGTAGTGCTCCTAGAGATTTAGCAGAGGTAAGACCACACACCTGTGTGTGTGTTTGTACATAATGCATAACAGGGTGTATCATAAGTGATAAAGGCAAGAATTGTTTCATAAAGTTTTTGTTACATAGTTGTGTATGTGTGTTCAGGGCTACATTAAAAAAATGTATTTCCTAATATATTGTTGTTGTTGTTGTTGTTGTTTGCCATCGAGTTGGACTCGACTCATAACGACCCCCCCTTGGGTTTCTGAGGCAGTATCACTACGGAAGTAGATCGCCCAACCTTCCTTCCAAGGAGTGTCTGGTGGGTTTGAACCGCCAGCCTTCTGGTTAGCAGTCAAGTGCCTTAGGCACTACGCTACCAGAGCTCCTTTCCTAATATGAGTGACAATTAAATGTGTGAATGCCACTAATGGACATACAGGAAACTATACCTAGCATCTGGCCTATTCATATTCTTTTTAACCATGCATGAAACATTTATAAAAATTTGACTACATGCTAAACCAATAAAGCCAATCTCAAAACACATTTCAAAGAATCTGTATCACATAAGTTTCATCTTCTCAGCATAGGGCAGTTAAGTTGCAGATTAATAACAAGAAGGTAATATATAAAATATATTTATTTGGAAGCTTAAAAATATATTTCTATGTGAGCAAAGAATAAATCTTAAAGAAAATTAGAACATAGGACTAAGTGATAATGAAAATAGTGTATTTCAGAATTTGTGGCATGTAATTTAAATTGATACAGAAAGCAAAACTGGTACATTGTATTATATATAAAAAGATACGGGCCAAAAATTAGTGAGCTAAATGTCCAGCTTAAGAAGTAAAAAACAAAACAAAAACCAAAATGACAGGATATACCCAAACAAAGTAAAGCTTTAGCATGTTCCAGGAAATAGGTACATAGAGAAGAGGTCATAATACAGATGCAATGAAGATTAAAAAGATAAACGACTATTCTGAATAATGTTATGACAAGACATTGAAAACCTAGGAGAAATGGACAATTTTCAGAAAAATTATTTACCAGAAAGAATCAAGAAAATAGAAAAAGTTAATCATAGAATGTAATACGAATAGCATCCTTAACACTTAAAAAGAAACTGAATTCAGTAATCTTAAATCTTCCCAGTAACAAAATATCTGGTCTAGATGTTTTTACGAGTGAGATCTACCAAACATTCAAGAAAACTAATTCCAACCTTACCAACAAATTCCAACAAAATTGTGTAGATAATTTAAAAAGAGGGAATATTAGTCTTTCTGAGAACAGTATAATCTTAATAGTCTAGATAAAGGACAGTGCAAGAAAGAAATCACAAGCCAGTCTTATTCATGCACATAGGTACAGAAATCTTAAAATACTAGCAAGCCAAATCCAGCAGTGCATTTCAAAACAAAAAAGCAGGAATGCAGGTGGATTCAGCATTAGAAAATCAATTGATATAATTCACCAGTAAACAGACTGAGTGAAATATCCAAATATATCAGTAATTATATTAAATATAAAGGCTCTAGTTAAAAGATAAGAGTACCAGATTGAAAACTGCATACTACTTGCAAGAGAAGCAACTAAATATATAGGAAGTCTGGAAGTAAAAGGATAGAAAAAAATATACTGTGTGTAAACTAGCCAAATGAAAGCTGGTGTAACTATATTAATATCAGGTAAAATATATGTTAAGGCAAAAGGTCTTATTAGAGATGAAAAGTCACTTTACGGTGGTGTTTCTTGATGGTTAATCACTAGGAAGATGAATCTTAAATTTGTAGCTGCTTAATAGTAACACAGTGTCATCATACATAAGAGCAAAATTGACTGAACTAAGAGGAGAAATAGGAAAATCCACAAGTACAATGAAGTGTTTTAACACATCTCCCTCAGTAAGTAGCAGACGATGAATCATGCTCTAATTGGAAAACTAAATATTATAAAGATATCGATTCTCTCTAAATTGATATTAATTCAATATACTCCCAAGCAAATCACAACAATTATTTTGTGGAACTTGATGAGATCTGTTCTGGTTATCTAGTACCATACGCTGGAGACCATTCCCAAAGCTGCTTCTTATATACAGGAAGCAGACCACATCCCTAAAGCAGGTACTTAGCTGCTTGTGGTAGATCCCACCATGGAGGTGATTGCCAGTCTCATCATGAGGAAGAACTACCACCAGCTGCCCAGCCACTCAGCCAGGCCTGGCCAAGTTGACACACAAACATAACTACCACAATTCCACCACTTGTCAACTTGGCACCTGTACAGATCTCCTTCACTGTGTGGCTCCAGTCCCATATTCCTGAGTGGCAACCTCACCCCCTTGGCCTGGTGGCCCTTGTTCCTCTACCTCTTGGGCATGGCAGCCCCACCTCTCTTGGGCAGCGGCTATGACTCCATCCCGCTGACATGAACGAGCAGCCCCACACTGCAGAACCAAATTGGTGAAGGTCTGGCTCTTTGAAACCTAGGGGGCTGTGGTGGTTCCACCCCCAAAGGCCGTGGTCTTACTCTTGAGGCTTAGGCAGCTCTGCTTTCCATTTCCATGGTCTCTTGGCTTCTGCCAGTTAATGCCCGAGGGCAACCCACTCCACCGGGAATTTCTGCCTAAAGGACACTTACTTTCTTGCTCTGTGGGCTGGCCAGCCTGCTACTCCATCTCATGCCGGTCTTGTCTACCAGTTAATGCCTGAAGGCAACCCACTCCTCCAAGAAACCACCTACCCAGTGGCATGCAGCTTTCTCCTCCGTGGGCTGGTAAGGCTGTTGCTGTCTCATGCTGATTTCTGGGTTCTGCTCCTGCCATCTCTCATGCTAGTCTCTGCGCTGGTGTCTCAGTGCAGAGATCTCGGATCAAGGATGCACTCCACTCCTGTTTCCACATTTTAGGTATCTGTCAGAGCAGCACCCCATTCTCTCAGTACCATATTCTGTTCTGGATACCTAGTGCCATAAGCTGGAGACCATTCCCAAAGCTGCTGCTTATATATGGGAAGCAGACCACATCCCTAAAACAGCTACTCAGCTGCTTATGTAGATCCCACCATGGAGGTGATTGCCAGTCTCATCATGGGGAATAACTACCACCACCTGCCCAGCCACTCAGCCAGGCCCAGCCAAGTTGACACACAACCTTAACTACCACAAGGTCATTCACAAATGTGTATGAAAGAAAAAAGGTCTGACAATAGCCAAAATTTTCTTGATGAAGAGCAAGATAGGAGAAATACTCTACAAATATAGAGTAAATTTATTATAAAGCTATAGTAATTAAGGCAGTATAGCATTGGCATGTTGTTGTATGCCCTTGAGTCGTAGAACTGCCGCCATAGAGTATCTTAGGCTGTAATCTTTATAGAAGCAGATCACCAGGTCTTTTCTCCCTCACAGCTGCTTGTGGGTTTGAACTGCCAGCCTTTTGGTTAGGAGCTGAGCTTTTAATCATTGTGCCACCAGGGCTCCTTGTTATTCGCATGGAGCTAGACCAATACAGTAATGAAATGGACTATAAAGCATATATGGAACATAGTATTTGACATAAAAATAAGTTTTTGATCGATTAAGGATTTAAATATGAAAGACATTTAAAGTAGTAATAACAGTGAGGCTGGCTGACACTCAGGAGTTCTGGTGGCACAGTGCCTAAGGCATTTGACAGCCAACCAGAAGACCGGCAGTTCAAACCCACCAGCCGCTCTGCAGTATACTTCTGTAAAGATTTACTGTCTTGGAAACCCAGTGGGGCCACTGTGAATTGGAATTGACTCGATAGCAGTGGGTTTGGTTTTTCTTTCTTTTTTTTTTGGTTTGGCTAACACTTGCCAAGTGCTTACTACTTACCAGGCATCTGATGAGCTCTACAGATCAAGATGCATTTACTAATCACACTGTCTCACACTGCTGTATGAGGTGGATACTGTTTGTGATAGTTGAGGTTGTGTGTCACCTTGGCTGGACCTTGGCTGGACCATGACTCAAAGTGGTTTAAGCAGTTGTGATGTAGTCATCCCCACAAACAGATCTAATGTAATGTAATCACCTTCATAATGAGATGTGCTGTCAGCAGCCAGTCAGTTGGCCCTGTTACCCTGGGGTGTGGCCTGCAACACCTTTGATCTTACAAGAGATAAGAGAAAAGGGAGCAGAGAAGGGAGACCTGTTACCACCAAGGAAGAGGAGCCAGGAGAGGAGCATGTCCTTGGGCTGGCATCCTCCTAGGAATAAAGACTGTAAGAGAATAAATTTCTATTTGTTAAAGCCATCCACTTGTGCTATTTCTATTACAGCAGCTGTGTTGTTGTTGTTGTTATGTGCAGTATCAGTACGGAAGTAGATTGCCCCATCTTCCTTCCGAGGAGTGGTCAGTGGGCTTGAATCACCAGCCTTCTGGTTAGCAGTCAAGTGCCTTAGGCACTACACTACCAGAGATCCTACAGCAGCCTTAGAGAACTAAAAAAAAAAAAAAAAAAAAAAAAACCTCACTGCCATCGAGTCAGATACTACTCATAGCAATCCCTCCTTGGGTTTCGGAGGCAGTAACACTATGGGAATAGATTGCTCAATCTTCCTTCGAAGAGTGGCTGGTGGGTTTGAACCGACAGCCTTCTGGTTAGTAGTCAGATGCCTTAGGACTACAGCACGAGAGCTCCCCCTAAAGAGCTAAGACACTATTTATAGATGAGTAGTTGCCCAAGGTCATAGAGCAAGGGAATGTTGGGTTTGGAGTTCTAAACTAAGATGGTCTGTCTAGAGCCCGTGATCTCAAGTAGTATGCTGTAATACCTGTCTGAAAATTTAGGAGAATGTCTTCATATCAGAGAGGATGATTTTGCAATACACGAAAAACAAAAACCATTAAGGAAAAGATTGACATTGAAATTAAGAACTCATTTCTATCAAATGAAATGATAGAAATAAACTGAGAGGAGATATTTACCATACATAAGATGAAAAATATTTTGAATCTGGAATGTATAAGAATTCCTGTGGATTAAAAGCAAGATGAATAACCCAATGAAAAAAAATGGGCAAAAGCAATGAGCAGAAGAAGCACAAATAGCCCACAAATAAGATATTTAGCTTTATTTAATAAGAGAAAAACATAGATAATACTGAAAACCCATGAGTTGGACAGAAAGTTAAAACTGATAATACAGTATTGAAGTAATGTGGGGTAATGGAAAATTTTTTACAGTGTTGATGGGAATAGACATTGGTAAACTCTGAGGAACAATCTGGCAACATCTGGAAATCTGGTAAAGTTGAAAATGTACCAAACCTATAATCCAGTAATTCCACTTCTAACTATATACCCTGGAGAACACTTGCTCAAGACACAATTCTAAGAATTTCTAAATAAGTATCATTGATAATAACAAAAAAATGGTAACAACCTAAGTGTGTGTCACCAGTTCTTGTTGTTAGGTGCCGTTAAGTCGGCTCCGACTCATGCACAACAGAACAAAACACTGCCCAGTTCTGTGCCATCCTCACAATACTTGCTATACCTGAGCCCATCGTTGCAGCCATTGTGTCAGTCCATCCCATTGAGGGCCTTCCCCTTTTTCGTTGACCTTCCCCTTTAGCAAGCATGATATCCTTCTCCAGGGAGTGGTCCCTTCTGACAACCTGACCAAAATAGGTCTGACGAAACCTGGCCATTCTCACTTCCAAGGAGCATTCCAACTACACTTCTTCCAGGACAGATTTGTTAGTCCTTTTGGCAGTCCATGGTACTTGTAGTATTCTTTGCCACCACAACTCAAAAGCATCAACTCTTCTTTAGTCTTCCTTATTCGTTGTCCAGCTCTCTTGTGCATATGAGGTGATTGAAAATACCATGGCTTGGGTCAGGTACACTTTAGTCTTCAAAAAGACATCTTTGCTCTTCAACACTTTAAAGAGGTCTTTTGCAGCAGATTTTCCCAGTGCAATATGTCATCTGATGTCTTGACTACTGCTTCCATTGATGTTGATTGTGGAATCAAGTAATATGAAATCACTGACAACTTCATTCTTTTCTCCATATATCATGATGCTGCTTATTGGTCCAGTTGTGAGGATTTTCTTTATGTTGAGGTGTAATCCATACTGCAGACTGTAGTCTTTAATCTTCATCAATAAGTGCTTCACATCACTTTCAGCAAGCAAAGTTGTGTTATCCGCATATCGCAGGTTGTTAATGAGTCTTCCTCCAATCCTAATGGCACGCTCTTTATATAGTCCAGCTTCTCAAAGTATTTGCTTAGCATACAGATTGAATTAGTATAGTGAAAGGATACAACCCTGACACACTCCTTTCCTGCTTTTAAACCATGCAGTATCCCCTTGTTGTGTTTGAAAAACAGCCTCCTGATCTATGTACAGATTGCTCACGAGCACTTAATTGTTCTGGAATTCCTGTTCTCAATGTTATTCATAATTTGTTATGATCCACACAATCAAATGCTTTTGCATATTCAATAAAACACAGGTAAACATCTTTCTGGTATTCTTCACTTTCAGCCAAGATCGATTTGACATCAGCAATGATACCTCTTCTTCCACATCCACTTCTGAATCCAGCTTGCATTTCTGGAAGTTCTCTGTCAATTTGCTGCTGCAACTGTTTTTGAATTATTTTCAGCAAGATTTTACTTGCATGTGATATTAATGATACTGTTTGATAATTTCCATATTCCGTTGGATCACCTTTCTTTAGAATGGGTGCAAATATGGATCTCTTCCAGTCAGTTGGTCAGGTAGCTGTCTTCCAAATCTCTTGGCATGATGAGTGCCTCCAGTGTGGCATCCATTTGTTGAAACATCTCAGTGGGTATTCCGTCAATTCCTGGACCCTTGTTCTCCACCAGTTCCTTCAGTGCAGCTTCAACTTCTTCCCTTAACCCCATTGGTTCTTGATCATATGCCACCTCTTGAAATGGATGAGCATTGACCAATTATTTTTGGCACAATGACTGTGTTTTCCTCTATCTTTTGATGTTTCCTGCATCATTCAAAATTTTGCACATAGAATCTTTTAGTATTGCAACTCAAGGTTTGAATTTTTTCCTTAGTTCTTTCAGCTTGAGAAATGTCAAGCTTGTTCGTCCCTTTTGTTTATCTTACTCCAGGCCTTTGCACATGTTATTGTAGTAATGTCTTCTCAAGCTGCTCTTTGAAATCTTCTGTTCAGCTCTTTTATCTTGTCAATTCTTCCATTTGCTTTAGCTGCTCTCCATGCAAGGGCCAGTTTCAGAGTCTGTTCTGACATCCATTTTGGGCTTTTCTTCCTTTCCTGTCTTTTAAATGACCTCTGCTTTCTTCATGGATAATGTTCTTGATGTCATCCCACAATTCCTCTGATTTGCAGTCATTGGTGTTCAGTGCATCAAATCTATCCTTTAGATGGTCTCTAAGTTCAGGAGGGATGTAATCAAGGTAATATTTTCGCTTTCGTGGACTTGTTTTAATTGTTTTCAGCTTCAGCTTGAACCTGCCTATCAGCAGTTGATGGTCTGTTCCACAGTCAGTTCCTGGCCTTGTTTCGGCTGAAGATATTGAGCTTCTCCATTGCCTCTTGCCACAGATGGAGTCCATCTGATTCCTTGTGCTCCATTTGGTAAAGTCCATGTGTATAGTTGCCGTTTAGGTTGTTGAATAAAGGTATTTGCAGTGAATACGTCATTGTTCTTACAAAATTCTATCATGAAATCTCCAGTGTCATTTGTATCACCAAGTCCATATTTCCCAGCCTCTGGTGATTCTTCTTAGTTTCTAACTTTTGTATTCCAATCACCAATGATAATCAACACATCTTGACTGATGTTTGGTCAATTTCAGACTGCAGAAGATGAAAATGTTCAATTACCTCATTTTTGGCTTTGGTGGTTGGTGCATAAATTTGAATAGTGGTATTAACTGGTCTTTCTTGTAGATGTATGGATATTATTCTATCACTGACAGCATTGTACTTCAGGATAGATCTTGAAACATTCTTTGTGACAATGAATGCCATGCCATTACTCTTCAATTTTTCATTCCCAGCATAGTAGATCATGTGGTTGTCTGATTCAGAATGACCAAAACCAGTCCATTTCCACTCACTAATGCCTAGAATATCGATCTTTATGCATTCCATTTCATTTTTTATAACTTCCAATTTTCCTGTGTCACCAGTAGAATGGATAAATATGTTATTTCTTGGTCCTAAAATGGCAAAGAAAATGAATTAAATTAAACTACACATATCAACTTGCATGAATATCAGAAATATAAGGTTTCTCAAAGAAAGCAAGTTGCAGAATACAGTATGATTCTATTTATAAAAAGTTTCAAAACATGAGAATACTACCGTGTTGCTCAGAGATACATCCAAATATCATGAAACTATAAAGAAGCACAGAGAAGGAGACCATTACAGGGGAGTTACACAAGGAGGATTTAATGTGTTGGTGTTTTGGTCCCCTAGTGCCACTCTAACAGACGTACCACAGGTGGGTGGTTTGAACAAACAGGGCTTTACTCTCTCACAGTTTAGGAGGCTAGAAGTCTGAGTTCAGAGTGCCAAACTCTAGGGGCTGGGCGAGAGCCCCTCGACCTTGGGCTTCAGCTCTACCTCTTGCTCCTGGCCCACTGAAGCTGGAGGCATCTCTTAACTCAGGCTGCTGCTGGCTTCTGAGGCTAACAAACCCAAGGTTGACAAGTAAAATGGCACAGTCCCAAGATATCAAGCAGCACAGCAGGCCACAAGTTCAAGTCCAGAAACAGTATCAAGATTGGCAGACAACATGGCAGGCCACTGAGGTGAAGACTTGGCCAAATGCAGGATCCAGATGTACCATAAAGCTCAGAGACCTCTCTCAAAGTGCCTTATATACTAACTAGAAGCAGACCGGGAGCTCTGGTGGCGTGGTGCCTAAGGCACTTGACTGCTAACCAGAAGGTTGGCAGTTCAAACCCACCAGCCACTCCTCGGAAGGAAAATGGGTCAATCTACTTCCATAGAGATACTGGCTCAGAAACCCAAGGAGGGGTCTCTATGAGTCAGAAGCAACTCAATGGCACATAACAACAAACAACAGCAGAAGCAGACCACATCCCAAACGCAGCGCCCCAGCTGCTCACAGTAGATCCACCATGGAGCTGATTGCCAGTTTCATCGTGGGGAATAACTACATCCAGCTGCCCAGCCGCTCAAAACTAGGCCCAGCCAAGTTTACACACAACCTTAACTACCACAGTTATTAATGATTCATTTCTTAAACTGGGTGTTATGTATTGGATAACCCTTATATTATGTCTTCTTAAATATTGTTTAATTTTTTAAAAATTGAATCTTAAAACTCTTTTTGTATAATGATAACTTTATTGTTTTGTTTCGTTTTGTTTAGGATTTTATTTTTTATTTCCTAACTGGCAGTAGATGTATCTTGTGAGATTTTAAAATGGAAAAGGGTAACTTAAAAAGAAGTAACAATATAGTAATGAGTATTCCTTTGCTTTTCACAAAATTGAAGGCCTAAAACTTTTTCCTCGTTTTGACTTACTTAAACCACTGTTCAGATGTTTTTTTTAAAAAATACTGTGTATGTGGTATAAAACCAGTTCAAAATTAAAACCTTTCAAAAGTAAGGGGTAGGATTAGTAACATTGTTAGTTTCCAACCAAAATGTAGCATCCTTAAAGCATTTTAGAGGGTGTGAACATTCTATTTTTATGTAGTTGGTGTAGTTGTTATTCTTAAGAGTTCCAAATTGAAAGAGTAAGAATTGTTTGTTTCTGCTTTGTATATGTTTCCACCTTCCATAGGGGTTTCAGTATCAGTCCTTAGAACTGACTAACATAGTAATACTGAATTGGAATCTTAAGGGCTTCCTGGTTTATATGATTTTTGTTGTTGTTAAAGGTGCACGCCCCAAGTTGGGACGCCGACATAGTATGGAAAACATGGAACTTATGAAGTTAACACCAGAAAAGGTTGGCAATTTTTATACTTTAAATTTTGTGAATTGTTATAAAATATTTTATTAACTTTTAATTTAAGTGAAATAGTTTAAATAAGCTTTGTCCTAAGTGGATATCACTTAAAAATTTGCCTTTAAAAAGAATCAGGAATCTTAAAAAGTACATTGTAAAAGAATGTGTACAATAAGCTGTCATCTGTTTAAGAAAAGGATACATGCATATATATCCTTTGTAGATGCATAAAACATTTCTGGAAGGATAGGTGAGAAATTGAACAGTCATTGCTTCTAAGAAGAGGTGTTGGTATCTGACTTAGAAATCAGTTTAACTGTTTGAATAATGTACCCACCCCTTTTTTTTTAACCTCTTCTTTTCTTTTTTTTTCCTTTTCTTGTCAACCAAATAACAGCAACATTATTGGCAGGAATCAGAGTTAAGATTTTACCAAGCTATAAAACCAAAGCAAACCTTTCACTGACAAGTCCTTTCTAACCCTGCAGTCCTGTAGGACAGAGTAGAAGTGCCCCAAAGAGTTTCCAAGGCTGTAAATCTTCAGGAAAACCAACTGCCATATCTTTCTTTGGCAGAGCAGCTGGTGAATTCGAACCAGCAACCATTGGGTTGGCAGCTAAGTGTTTAAGGTGCCACCAGGGCTCCTTTACCAAGCTATAGCATGTTCATAATTGATGACAATGGCAAATTATATTTATGATCAAAAGAATGATAGTTTTTTAGCTGCAGTTTTGGTAAAGCACTTCTTTAGCTGACACATTACTTTTTATTCAGGATGTGTTTTCTCTAGGCTATTTTCTTTGGTAATAGATGAGACTTGATTGTAAAAAGATTATTGAAGAACAAATCAAGTGAACCACATGTACAGAATCACAGGCCACTTTCTTCTACCACTGTTAACTTTTCTTAATTGTTAAAATAGGCTTTCATTTGTTTATGGTACATAATTGTTGAATGCTTTCTTAAATGCATATAGCAACTTTAGAAAATTCCAGCAAGGAAATTAAAATCATAAATAATCCTACCTCCCAATGGTAACTACAGTTAGTATTTTTATATTTCATATAAATATTATATTATAATAGCTGGTTATATCTCTCTGTATTAAATACTGTTCTGCTCTATCATTACAATGATTTTTGAATATTGACACTTTTTTATATACAAATAGTCTTCATAAGACAGACATTTAATTGTCTTGGACATAGAGCTAAGATTTTTTTGTTCCAAACATCCACAGAGTTGTTAAAAAGCTCCGGTTACTTCTCAAAGACTTTGTCATAAACCAAAAAAAAAAAAAAAAAAAACCTAGAAAAACTCACTGCCATCAAGTCAATCCTGACTCATAGTGACCCTTCCTTGGGTTCCTCTACAGAAGTAGATTGCCCAATCTTCCTTCCAAGGAGTGGTTGTTAGGTTTGAACCTCCAGCCTTCTGGTTAGCAGTCAAATGCCTTAAGCACTATGCCACCAGAGCTCCCATAATATCCCCAAAATATTCAGCACTTGTCAGTAGTTCCCAAATATGGATGTTAGACCCACAAATTTCACTTCCCCCCAAGAATAAAAAAAAAAAACATTTAACGGATTTCACATCTCTTTTCCTCCTCCTTGTAAGAACTACTAACAAGTAGCAACGTTAATTAGCTCCTTTCTGCCTAACCTCTGTAGTGGTATGAAACAGTAAATTCCACAAGAAGCTGGCCAAATTTAATCCTGTAATTCTCCAAGACTTAAATAATGATAAAGTTCTATCTCTAATTTAAAATGTTTAAGCGGAATTAGTTCTTGTATCATAATAAAGTTGTCAAAGAATCCTCTATTTCATTATTCTCAACAAAAGCTAGGCCCCAAGCCCGCTAGAGCCAGGAAAGGGAGGGAGCGGAGCGGCCAGGGACCACAGGAAGGGCAGGATCCAGGTAAGGGGCAGGAGGCAAAGCAGGCCCCAAGCGCCTAGAGCCAGGAAGGAGATGGAGTGGCCAGGGACCACAAAGTGGCAGATTCCAGGTAGGAATTAGGTAAGGGGAGAGGGCAGAGGTTTCCAACAGTAAGGGAGACAAACTTGTCTGTCAGTTTGTCATCTTGTGGGGCTTGTACGTTGCTGTGAGGCTTGAGGCTGTCCCACCAGTGTTTCAGATGCCAGCACAGTTGTACATGGTACACAGGTTTCAATGCAGCTAGCTTACAGACTATGACAGACTAGAAAGAAAGAAGAGGCCATCCACTTCTCAAAAACTGGCCAGAGAAAATCTTACGAATAGCAGAGAAACACTGTCTAATATATTACTGGGCGACTTTATGAATAGCTTGGAAACATTGTCCAGCACAGTGAAAGAAGACGAGCCCCCTGGGTCGGAAGGCACTCGACACAGGACTGGGAAAGGGCTGCCTCATCAGAGTAGAACCAACCTTAATGATATCGATAAAGTAAGTCAGGACCTCCATGTGCTGACGTGACATGACTTAAATTGAGGAGAAACAGCTGCAAACATCCATTAATAATCGGAACATGGATTATATGAAGTAGGAATCTAGGAAAATTGGAAGTTGTCAGAAATGCAATGCAACGCATAAAGATTGATATCCTAGGCATTAGGGAAATGGACCAGTTTTGTCCATTTTGAATCAGACAACCATATGATCTATTATGCCGGGAATGACAAATTAAAGAGGGATGGTGTGGCATTCATCATCACAAAGGATGTTTCAAGATCTTTCCTGAAGTACAATACTGTCAGTGATAGGATAATATCCATACATCTGCAAGGAAGACCTGTTAATACTACTATTATTCAAATTTACACACCAACCACCAAAGCCAAAGATGAGGAAATTGAAGATTTTTATCAACTTCTGCAGTCTGAAATTGACCGAACATGCAATTAAGATGTGTTGCTTATCACTGGTGATTGGAGTGCAAAATTTGGAAACAAAGAAGAATCACCAGTAGTTGGAAAATTTGGCCTTGGTGACAGAACTAATGCTGGAGATCGCATGATAGAATTTTGCAAGACCGCGACTTATTCATTGCAAATACCTTTTTTTTTAACAACACAAACGGCGGTTATACTCATTGACTTCACCATATGGAGTACACAGGAATCAGATTGACTACATCAGTGGCAAGAGGAGATGGAAAATCTCAATATCTTCAGCCAAAACAAGGCCAGGAGCTGATTGTGGAACAGACCGTCAACTGCTCATCTGTAAGTTCCACTTGAAGTTGAAGACAATTAAAACAAGTCCACAAGAGCCAAAATATGACCATGAATATATCCCTCTTGAGTTTAGAGACCATCTCAAGAATAGATTTGATGCATTGAACACCAGTGACTAAAAACCAGATGAATTGTGGGATGACATCAAGAACATCATCCATAAAGAAAGCAAGAGGTCATTAAAAAGACAAGAAAGAAAACACCAAAATGGATGTAAGAAGAGACTCTGAAACTTGCCCTTGAATGGAGAGTAGTTAAAACAAATGGAAGAAATGACAAGATAAAAGAGCTGAACAGAAGATTTCAAAGAGTAGCTCAAGAAGACAAAGCCAATTATTATAAGGAAATGTGCAAAGACCTGGAGTTAGAAAACCAAAAGGGAAGAACAGGCTCAGCATTTCTCAAGCTGAAAGAACTGAGGAAAAAAATTAAGCCCTGAGTTGCAATATTGAAAGATTCTATGGGCAAAATATTGAATGATGCAGGAAGCATCAAAAGAAGATGGAAGCAATACACAGAGTCACTGTACCAAAAAGAACTGGTTGATCTTCATTTCAGGAGGTGGCATATATTCAAGAACCAATAGTATTAAAGGAAGAAATCAAAGCTGCACTGAAAGAATTGTCCAAGAACAAGGCTCCAGAAATTGATGGAATGCCCATTGAGATGTTTCAACAAACGGATGCTGTGTTGGGGGCACTCACTGGGCTATGCCAAGAGATTTGAAAGACAGCTACCTGGTCAACTGACTGGAAGAGATCCATATTTGTACCCATTCCAAAGAAAGGTGATCCCACAGAATGTGGAAATTATTGAACAATATCATTAATATTGCATGCAAGTAAAATATTACTGAAGATAATTCAGAAACAGTTGTAGCAGTATATTGACAGAGAACTTCCAGAAATGCAAGCTGGATTCAGAAGAGAACATGGAACGAAGGATATTATTGCTGATGTCAGATGGATCTTGGCTCAAAGTAAAGAATATCAGAAAGATGTTTACTTGTGTTTTATTGACTATACAAAAGCATTTGATTGTGTGGATCATAACAAATTGTGGATAACATTGAGAAGAATGGGAATTCCAGAACACTTAATTGTACTCATGAGGAACCTGTACATAGAACAGGAGGCTGTCATTTGAACAGAAAAAGGGAACACTGCATGGTTTAAAATAAAAAAGGGATGCATCAGGGTTGTATCCTTTCACCATACTTACTCAATCTGTATGCTGAGCAATTAATCTGAGAAGCTGGACTATATGAAGAAGAATGTGGCATCAGGATTGAAGGAAGAATCATTAACAATCTGCAATATGCTGATAACACAACTTTGCTTGCTGAAAGTGAGGATGACTTACTGATGAAGACTGAAGAATACAGCCTTCATTATGGATTATATCTTAATATAAGGAAAAGAAAAATCCGCACAACTGGACCAATAAGCAGCATCACAATAAATGGAGAAAAGATTGAAGTTGTCAAAGACTTCACATTGCTTGGTTCTATAGTCGACGCCAGTGGAAGCAGCAGTCAGGACATCAGACGACATATAGCACTGGGCAAATCAGCTGCAAAGGACTTCTTTCAAGTGCTGAAGAGCAAAGATGTCTTCTTGAGGACTAAGGTGCACCTGACACAAGCTATGGTATTTTTCAATTACCTCATATGCATGTGAGAGCTGGACAGTGAATAAGGAAGACTGAAGAAGAATTGATACTTTTGAGCTGTGGTGTTGGCGAAGAATGCTGAAAGTACCATGGACTGCTAAAAGAATTAACAGGTCTGTCCTGGAGGAAGTGCAGCCAAAATGCTCCTTGGAGGCGAGAATGGCCAAACTTTGTCCTTCATGCTTTGGTCATGTTGTCAGAAGGGACCATTCCCTGGAAAAGGATGTCAGTCTTGGTAAGGTGGAGGGTTGAAGAAAGAGGGGAAGGCCCTCAACAGGATGGACTGACATAGTGGCAGCGGCGATGGACTCAAGTATAGCAAGGATCGTGGAGCTGGCGCAGGACAGGGCTGTGTTTCGTTCTGCCATGCATAGAGTCGCTGTAAGTTGGAGACGACTCGATGGCACCTAACAACAACAACAACAAAGTCAAGAAGTGGATATAAAGAAAAAGGGAGACTTCTGCTTTAAGACACTTCTCGGGGAAAAAGTGTGATGAGAGGAAACTTTTGAGACTGAATGCTGAAGATGTCTTTTCTTTCCCTAACATTTGGTAATTTTGCTGACTATAGGAGCTCTGGTAGCATAGTGCCTAAGGCACTTGACTGCTAACCAGAAGGCTGGCGGTTCAAACCCGCCAGCCACTCCTTGGAAGGAAGGTTGGGCATTCCTACTTCCGTAGTGATACTGCCTCGGAAACCCAAGGAGGGGTCGCTATGAGTCTGGGCCGACTTGATGGCAAATAACAACAACAACAACAACATAGAATTCTAGGTGGAAATAATTTTCCTTCATGATTTTGGAGATAGTTGTTTTACTCTCTTCTTGTTTTCAGTGTTGTTGAGAAGTCCAAATAATTATTTAAAAGTAAACCCACTGTCATTGAATTGATTCCGATTCATAGTGATCCCCAATGTGTTTCCGAGGCAGTAAATCTCTGTGAAAGTAGATTGCCCCATCTTCCTTCCGAGGAGCAGCTGATGGGTTTGAACTGCCGGGCTTCTGGTTTGCAGTCAAATGCCTTAGGCACTACACTACCAGAGCTTCGTAAATAATTGTATAGGAAACATTTTTAATTTTGTCACATTCCTGCTTTGAATTTAGGTACAGTTTTATGTTCTAACATCAAGGTCATTTTCTTATTCTTTGATCAGAAGACCTTGGAATTCACTCTAGCAAATAACTTCCCCTGTGATGCAGAAGTAGATGTTGGAAAACTTGCTTGGTTCTCTTGTTAGCCTTGGGGCAGGGTTCTTTTAATTTATGCCTCATGGGAGAATTTTATGGGTAATGGAAATGTTCTACATCTCAGTTGTTGTAGGAGTTATATGGCTTCCAATAATACTCTGAAAATGTCTGCATCTCATTGTATGTAAACTTTACCTTTGAAAAAATGTGCCTCACCAAAATGATCATTTACTACATACATAAAGTGGACCTTAGAGTGACTTGCAAATGCTTAAAACTGTTAAAACTACAAATGTTGAGGACCTACTTAATGTATGTACTGTATGTTTTCCTTGCACTCAGTAAATACTTTGAGTCTGTTAGAGGTTGTCATGGGAGCTTTGGTGATGTAGTGCCTAAGGCATTTGACTGCGAACCAGAAGGCTGGAGGTTCAAACCCACCAGCCACTCCTTGGAAGGAAGACTGGGCAATCTACTTCTGTAGAGATACTGCCTTGAAAACTCAAGGAGGGGTTGCTGTGAGTTGGAATCTACTCGATTTAAACCAGATCTAAACTAAAACTAAACCAAACTAAACTAGTTGCCACTGAATTGATTTTGACTCCTAGTGACCTTGTAGGACAAGTAGAACTGCCCCATGGGGTTTCTAAGGCTATACGTCTGTAAGGAGACAGATTGCCACATTTTTTCTCCCAGAGTGACTAGTGGGTTCCAACTGTCAGCCTTTTATTTAGCAGCTGAGTGCTTAACCACAGTTCCACTAGGGCTCCTCAAAACCAGATCGAGACTTATAGAAATTGCTGACTAAGTGTTGCGAATATTGAAAATTTTGTATGACATAGTGTAAAACATTATAGTTTTATCAGGAGAAAAATTAAGGTTGCTATATAACTTTTCTCAGAAGGAAGGTTGGGCAATCTACTTCCGTAGTGATACTGCCTTGGAAACCCAAGGAGGGGTTGCTATGAGTCGGGGCTGACTCGATGGCATATAACAACAACAACAACAACAATATAACTTTTAGATGTTAATTTTTTTAAATTCTACATACATCCCAAATTTCCAATAGAAACCGATTTTTAAGTAACTCACATCCAGAATAAAACTAACTCCTCTGAACATTCTAAATTTATTTTTATAGAGTTTTGGCAAACTTTCTTTTTATTCTTAGGTTCTAAAAGTTCATCATTTTAACATTTTTATAATGAGACATCCACAATATAGGTTTGGTAACATCTATTGAAAATAGATATACTGACAAAAAGGATTTTTTAAGAGATCCTGCTGCCCCAAAGTAGTGAAGATGGCAGGTTAATATTTTAGGAAATCAGGGAGAACTTTGGGGTTTTTCATGTCCTGCTTTCCATGGTAGCATAGTGCCTAAGGCACTTGACTGTTAATCAGAAGTCTGGCGGTTCAAAGCCACCAGCCACTCCTTGGAAGGAAGGTTGGGCAATCTACTTCTCTAGTGCTACTGCCTCGGCAACCCAAGGAGGGGTTGCTATGAGTCGGGTCCGACTCAGCGACACATAACAACAACAACAACTGTCCATTTGTGTTTAATTTTGTAGGTACAGAACTGGAACAGTGAAATTCTTGCTAAACAAAAACCTCTTATTGCCAAACCTTCTGCAAAACTACTCTTTGTTAACAGACTGAAGGGGAAAAAATATAAGACTAATTCTTCGACAAAAGTTCTTCAAGATGCCAGTAATTCCATCGACCACCGAATCCCAAATTCTCAGAGGGTATGTTTAAAATCAGTTTTTGAACATTTTGTTTTGTTGTGTACATAAGTTTTAATTGAATTGTATTCATACTAAATTATATATAGATTTATAATTTATATTAGCCATTTAATATAAAAGGTCTTTTTTATGTAAAGAAGTTTTCCGTGTTTCCCTATTGTTCTGTCTTCTTCAAAGCTAGAAACAGTGAGTATTCTATTCGTAGATGACTTTGCCCGCTGTTTCGTATAGTGGTTCTCTGCGTGTTTTAAGTCACTATTGTTTGCAAAAACACTACTATTTATTTCACTGTATTTTTCATACTGAGCAATTTCCTTTTATTCCTAGTTTGTTAAGTATTTTTTTTTTATCATGAAAGGGTACTATATTTTGTCATTTGCAATTTTTCTGCTTTGAATGAGGTGATCACGTGGTGTTTCCCTTTGTTCTGTTAATGTGGTGTAATACATTGACTGGTTTTCTAATGTTGAACTGCCCTTGCATTCCTGGGATAAATCCCACTTAACCATGGTATGTAATATTTTTGATATGCTTTTTGGATGTTGTTTGTCAGTATTATGTTGAAGATTTTCTCATCTATATTCATAAGGGAGTATGAGTCGTTGTCCGGTTTGGGTAGTACTAGCCTCGTAAGAAGGAATGGGGAAGTATTCCCACCTCGTAAATTAGGTTACTTCTATAAATGTTTGGTAGAATTCCTCAGTAAAGCCGTCTTGTATGGCACTTGATTTTTGTGTAATTGAAAGGTTTTTGATTCCTGATTCAGTCTCTCTTCACTTGTTATGGGTCTCTTGAGATTTCCTGTTTTTTCTTGAGTCAATATAGTCAGTTTATATATTTCTAGAAATTTGTCCATTTCGTCAAAGTTATCTAATTGGTTGGAGTACATAGTATGTTGTTCATAGTGTTCTCTTATGATCCTTTTTATTTCTGTAGGGTCAGTTGTAATGCTTCTGCTTTCATTTCTGAATTTGTCAGGCTAGCTACAGGTTTGTCAGTTTTATTTATGTTTTCAAAAGAAAAACCTTTCTGGTCTCACTGATCCTCTCTGGTGTTTCTCTGGTCTTTCATTTCATTCATTTCTGCTCATATCTTTTTATTTTCTTCCTTTTGGTAGCTTTGGGCTTAGTTTACTCTTCTTTTTCTAGTTCCTCAATTTAAAGTTAGGTATTGATTTGAGGTCTTTCTTGTCCTTTGATGTGTTTATTGCTATAAATTCCCCCCTGAGTATTACTTTCACTGCATCCTGGAAGTTTTGGTATGTTTTAATTTGACTCTTAAGTGTTTTCTGATTTCTTCCTTTACCCTTTGGTTATTTAATAGTTCTTGTTGTTACGTGCCGTCAAGTCGGCCCGACTCATAGTGACCCCTCCTTGGGTTTCCAAGGCAGTATCACTACAGAAGTAGGATTGCCCAACCATCCTTCTGAGGAGCGGCCGGTGGGTTTGAACTATAGTGCCTAAGGTACTTGACTGCTAACCAGAAGGCTAGCCTTCTGGTTAGCAGTCAAGTACCTTAGGCACTATAGTGTGTTGTTTAAATCTCACATATTTGTGTGTATTTTAGTTTGCGTTCTGTTGTTCTAGTTTCAGTCCATTGTGGTTGGCGAAGATACTTTGTATGATGTCAGTCTTTTAAAATTTATTGAGACTTGTTTTGTGACCTAGCATGTGGTGTGTCCTTGAGAATGACCCATGAGCACTGGGGAAGAATGTGTATTGTGCTTTTGTTAGGTGGAATGTTCTATATATGTCTGTTAGGTCTAGTTGGTTTTTTTTCTTTTTTTCCCCAGTTATTGAGTTAATTGCAACTCATGGTGACCCCGCGTGTGTCAGAGTTATACAAGACTCTATAGGGTTTTCAGTGGCTAGTTTTTTGGCAGTGGATTGCCAGGCCTCTCTTTCAGAGCACATCTGGGTAGGCTTGAAACTCCAAACTCTTGGTCAGTAGCAGACCTGGTTCATAGTCTTGTTCAAAGCCTCTCTTTCCTTATTGAACATCTTTCTAGATGTTCTTTCCATTATTGGAAGCATATATTGAAGTCTCTGAGTATTATTGTAGAACTCTTTGCTATTCCCTAATTCTTTCAGTAGTTGTTGCATCATGTATTTTGGGACTCTGCTGTTAGTTGCATATATACTTAGTATTGTTACATCTTCTTGATAAATTGGCTCTTTTATCACTATGTAATGTCCTTTGTCTCTTATAGAAGATTTTGACATAAAGTCTGTTTTATCTGATACTAATGTAACCCACCCCATCTCTCTTTTGGTTACTATTTGCATGGACTGTTTTTCTCCATCTTTTTACTTTCAACCTATTTATGCCTTTGGGCCCCAAATGTGTCTCTTGTAGGCTGCATATGTATGGATCATGTTTTGTTTTGTTTTTTAATCCGTTCTCCCACTCTCTGCCTTTTGATTGGACAGTTTAGTCTATGTGTGTGTAAGGTGATTACTGCAAAGGAAGGACTTATTTTGCCATTTGTTTTTTGTGTGGCATATACCTTCTTTGTCCCTCATTTCCTCTAAAACTGTCATCACTTGTGTTTAGTTGAGTTTTTATAGTAAACCATTTTGATTCCTTCTCCTTTCTTTTATGTTTATTTCTGAGATATTTTCTTTGTAGTTCCGATGAGGATTACATTTAACTTCTTAAATGTATAACAACCTAGTTTAAACTGATACCGACTTAAGTTCAATAAGATATAAAAACTCTATCCCTATACTGCTCCTGCTGCACTTCGTGTAATTGTTATCATCAGTTACATCTTTGTACATTATATACCCAATAGCATAAATTCATAATTATGTTTTATGTATTTGTCTTTTGAAATTATGTAGGACATAACTACTGAAGTTGAAAACCCAAAATATCGTAAAACTGGCTCTTGTATTTGGACATGAAATTACCTTTATTGGAGATCTTTTCTATAGATGTCTTTTAAGTTACTGTCGAGGACCCCTTCAGTTCTATCTGGAAAAATCCCTTTAGCATTTCTATAGTACAGGTCTAGTTCTCACAGACTCCCTCAACGTTTGTTTATCTGGGAATATCTTAATTTCCACCCTCATCCTTGAAACACAGTTTTGCAGAATATTGAATTCTTGGTTAACAGTTCTTTCCTTTCAGCACTTTAATATGTCATCCCATTGCCTTCTAGCCTCCAGGATTTCTGAGGAGAAATCAGCACTTAATCCTATTGAGGGTCTTGTATATGACATTTCTATTCTCTCTTGATGCTTTCATGATTCTCTCTTTATCATTGGATTTCAGGAGTTGGATTATACTGTGTCTTGGTCTGTATCTTTTTTAATTTATACTACGTGGAGTTTATTGAGTTGATGTGTTTGTAGATTTATATCCTTCATCCTGTTTGGAAAGTTTTCTTTCTGTTCCTTTCTCTTTTTTTTTTTTTTTCCTGGCATTCCCATGATGTGTATGTTGGTTCAGTTGGTGGTGTCTCACAGTTCCATTAGGCTTAGCTCAGCTTTCTTGACCCCATAATATGTGTGTGTATGTGTGTGTACACCTCTGTAGTAATACTTACATCATCATGAAAATGACTTCCTTTATTAACCATTGCATTCATCATATGACTCTTTCCATATGAAATATGACAGGTTATTTCCCCTCCCCAAATATTCATTCATTTGAAGTTTGCATTCTTCCACATCTTCAAATCTTTTATAATGAAAGGCCTTGGAAATCACTAGGCTAGGAAAATACACTATGCTCTCTTCCTTAGTTTACCAGTTTTACAAAGGTCAGCTCATTTAAATGTTGTTGTAGAATCTTAGCACTGAGCTGTCAGCCTGCGGCACGTGCTGTATCACAACCATATGTGTTAATTCTGGGGCATTACCTGCAGCAGTTCCCCTGAGTCTAAGTGTCTTTAGCCTTAAAAATACAGGAATTAAAAACCAAAAGTAACAAGAAGTGCTTTTTGTTAGTTAGGTTGAAATGATACCTATTCTTATTACCAATGTTGCCATCTTGTATTCATTTGAAAAATAAAATGTAATTTTTTTATTTTTAATATTCATCCTTTATTTTTTGCATTTGAGTGCATCATGATGTTGTTCCATCAATAATCTGAGGATAATGCTGGAATATTTAGGTGAAGTAGATTTTCTCTCAATCTTTTAGAAAATCAGTGCAGATACTATTGGCGACGAGGGGTTCTTTGATTTATTAAGCCGATTTCAAAGCAATAGGATGGACGACCAGAGATGTTGCCTACAGGAAAAGAACTGCCGGACAGCGTCAGCAGCAGCTTCTTCCACTCCCCACAAAATGATGCTAAAAAGTAAGTTACCTGTGCCTCTCCCTTAATTTTAGTAGTCTTTCTGATTATTCCGTGCTTTTTCACAGTATGATAAACGAGTCTGAATCCAGGTGTCTCTGAATTAGATAGTGATTGTTACATGTGCTTCATAATTATATATAAAATGTGAATGCTTCACATCCAAATTAAAATGCCAGAGCAGACTAAAGAATTACTGCTAAGGCTGTAGCTAAGGCTACCTGAGCCTTAAGGCCCCTAGGTGGCACAAATGGTTTGCACTCACCTGCTAACCTAAAGGTTGGCAGATTGAACCCACTCAGCAGCACTGCAGAAGAAAGGCCTGGCAGTCTGCTTCCATTAAGACTATAGCCAAATACCTTCTGGAACAGTTCTACTTTGTAACATGTGGGGTCACCATGAGTTGGCATCAACAACAACTAACAGCAACACTTGGGTCTTAGAGACAGCTCAGGCTTACCTGATCCTTCGAAAGATCTTAAACAGGCCCTTACAGTTTCCTATTTCAGCTACCAACAGATTTCCTCTGCCACAGACCAAAGCTTATCAGCATCGCTTAACTCTCAGTTTAGCTCCCTAAGTAATTCCTATCCAATACACGGAGTTAAAGACACTTCCCATTCACCCTAATCTGAGGATATGTAAGAAAAACAGTATATTCACCTTCTCAAGCCTAAATCTGTATGTGTAAAATTTCATTTTGGGTGGGCGCTAGATAATGAGAATTATGTAGTCAAATCTGAGTACTGCCAAGTGGATCATTTGAAGTACTGTGGGGTTCATTTTTCATCTTTCTCCCCCACTAAAAAAAACATGCCCATCTAGTCAACCCCCAGGCTCTGAGTGACTGTGACAAGAAGTGAGAGCAGGTGTTGGGGCTGAACAAGGCAGGATAGAACCAGGTATATATGACACATATGCTTACGCACCTTTGTAATGATATTTTGGATTTTTTTTTTTTTTCTTTTTTGATTTCTTCATAGCACCATCTGTTTCTGTGGTGTCCCCCAACACAGATGAATTTTTGGATCTTCTTGCTAGCTCACAGAGCCGCCGTCTGGATGACCAGAGAGCCAGTTTCAATAATTTGCCAGGGCTTCACCTGACACAAAACAATAAAAAGTCCATACTGGGCCACCTGATGACCAGTGACAATAAAGAGCCTGAGGAAGACTTCTTTGACATCCTTGTAAAATGTCAAGTATGCCTGCATATTTTTTTCATTCACTATATAGCTCACATGTCATTTAGAGTTTTGGGGTTATTAGAATTCCTTGTACTTGAGGTTCCACGAGGCTCACTTTGCATTAGGGAAGCAGGTGGTTGTTCTGTAGAGGTGCCCATTTTTACTTGTCCTTATTTTGTATTCCTTTTGGCTGGTGAAGTGAAAGATCGCTGATGACAGTGTCTGAGCTGTGGTAGAGAGGAGACTAGAAAGGGTGTGGGATGAAACCTAGAGAAGAGTCATGCCCCCTAAGTTTTAGGAGGTGGCGTAAGTGGCCAGCGATGACTGTGGAAAGGGGCTAGCTGTCCGGTTTCCCATTTTAGAGAAATGTACATATTGAGATAGCTTTCTTAACTAGTTTAATAATTATTAACCAAAGTGGTTAAGGACTGTCTTAAATGGCCTACACATAGTACCATGAGAACAGCAGTGCTGTTGTCACTGAAAAGTGACATTTTCTTGGCCTGACCCTAGTTCTGTCAGTCAGTTTCCTCGTTTATAAAAAGATGAGATGATAGGTGATACCTGCCTCCTGTTCATTCAACAACAAAATTTTGTTCAACAAAATATTATTGAACACCTATTATATTTTCATGTACTATTGTAGGCATTAGGGATGTACTTGCTTCTTCTCTTTTTTTTTTTTTAATTGTTATTTGGATGAAAGTTTACAAAGCAAATTTATTTTCCGTACAGCAGTTCATACATATTTGGTTTTGTTACATTGATTGCAATCCCCATAATTTAACATCTCCCTTCGCACTCTCTCCCTGTGGTTCCTTTCCTGTGTCCTCCTTTCCTGTGCATTCTGCTCTCTGATCTGTCTCCTTGTGCAAATACTGCCCTTCTGATCTCCCATGATTGATTCTTCTAAGGAGTGTACCTACATGGGGTGGTAGGTACCTTATATGCCTGTCTGTTGTTTTGCTGGAAGCCACAGGAGTGAATTCAATTCCAGACCCAAAGGGTGACTAGGGACCATAGTCTTGGGAGTTTTTACCAATCTCCATCAGACCAGTGAGCCTGGTTGTTTTATGACTGAGTTTTGTTCTATGTTTTTCTCCTACTCCATGCAGGATCTCCTGCACTGATCCCTTTCTGAGCGGCTGACAGTGGTAGCCGGGCACCATGTAATTCTTCCAGTCTCAGTGTCATAGAGGCTGAGGTTCATATGGTCCACTAGTCCCTTGGACTAATTGTTCCCATACATCTTTGGTATTCCTTCAGCCTCCTTTGCCCTGGAGGAGGAGAAACCAGTTGTTGCATCTAGATGGCTGCTTGCAAGCTTTTAAGACCCCAGTCACTGCTCACCTAAGTAGGATGTAGAACACTGTTTTTTGTGTAGTATGTTATGCCAGTTGAGTTTAATTCCCCTGTGACCATGGTCCTGCATCCACAGGCCCAACAACTTGCTCCCTCAGGATACACTTGATTTTTAAAGGAGCCTGCATTTTAGTAGGAGAGACAGTTGAACAAGTTTATATATATTACATATCAGTAACGATCTTTTCTGTAAGGAAAAGTAAAGCAGGGTAAAGGGATCATGGGTAACCGGGGGAGGGGTGGTGGTTATGGTGCATCTATTTTAGACAGAGTGTTTATGGAAAACCTTTCTGGAGTGACATTTGAACAGAGACTTATATGAGGTGCAGGATTCAGCTATGGGAATAATAAAAGAATATTCCATGCATGGGAAACACCAAGTACTCTCTTGGATATAACAGTGTAGCAGGTTCACAGAATGGCAAGGCGGCCAGTGTGAGCAAGGGCGTGGGGAAAGTGGTAGGAGATGACGATGGGCAAGGAATCAGAGCCTACATCACACAGGCTTCTGTAGGCCTGGAAGATGGAGGATTCTGAGCTAGTAAGTGACATGGCATTTTTATCTTTTAAAAGATCCTTCTGGCTGCTATTGAAAGAATGTAGCATGACAAGGGGGTGAGCAGGAAAACTAGTTGGGGCGCAAGTGTAGTAATCCAGGCAAGATATTGGTGGCCTGAGCTATGACGTACACAAGGGGCAGCTAGAGTCCTTACTGTGGGAGCTTACTCCACTGCAGGGGCCTTCTGTAGCAGTTTCCAACAGCCTGGCAACCAGCAATTACCAAATGGGAACAGATCACCATGGAGGTCTGCCTTACTGCTATCAGCCCTCCCTGTAGTCTGTTGGCTTTGGGTGTAGCCTCCATTAAGGATGCCTGCTTCTTAGCACACAGCAGCCGCAGTCAGCCGTCCTCAGCACCAGTCCAAAGGTGGAGCAGACAGACCTGAACTGGGTCAGTTGGTTTCACAGAACTGAGCTATGGGGTGCCAGGGAGACCTGTAGAGTTTTAACTGTGAAAGCAGACTCCACTACTGCATGGGCATCTGTAGCAGTTTGCAGTAGGCTTGCAGCAGACAATGTCTTGGTAGCGGAGGTGCTGACACACTCCAGGTGGAACCCCGGGAGGTCTGCCTGGTTGATTTTAGGGCAGAAGCTTGGAGTCCTGAGTCCCTTCGTACAGGCAGGGGCTGTGGTGGTTAGGGAAGCAGCTCTTGTTCTAGGGCCTCTACCCCAACTCAGTGCAGTCGGCAGCTAAGGAGAGAGGCAGGAACAGTGAGAGAAGAGATTTCCTACTGTTGGCAGCACATTGGTTTGTTGATTCTTGCCTGTCTGCAGTGCCCTGCTTTTTTCTCTGTTCCCTAATTCAGAGTCCCTCAAAACTGAGCACTGTTTCTTTATTGTATTTCTTACTGTATTTGTGGGGGAGGGTCAGAATGATGGTCTGTTTATGCCACCATCTTCCCAGAATTCAAACTGTAGGCTTTTAAGGGCTTGCATTTCATATTTGATTAATGACATTTCTGATGAATTTCTAAAATAAGAATCCTAAGATTAGAGTTTAAAGGAAAAATTTAGTCTGGGTTATTTCCTTGATGGACTTGAAGTACCTATGACAAGTATAGGTAAACTTTTCCCACACAGGGCCAGATAGTAGATATTTTAGGCTTTGTAGGCCATACGGTCTGTGTCATAGCTGTTCGGCTGTGCCATTGTAGTGGAAAAGCAACTAGGCTGCACAGAAACAGATGTGCATCGCTGTGTTCCAGTGAAACTTTATTTACAAAAGCAGGCAATGGGATATAGTTTGCTGGTCCTGGCCTAAGACAGTATTTATAGGCTACTTACTGAATTTTTATACAAATAAGACATGCATTATATGAACTTTTTCCCCAAAAAAACCACACAACCCCCTTGGACATTAGTTTTCTGCATGTGCTATGCATGTTATATATATGTGTGCTTGTCATTTATATAGGCTCATTATATGCAGAAAATATGGTATATTGTTAGTGTCTATCATGGTATTAATATAAGGAGTCCTGGTGGTGCAGTGGTTAAGTGCTCAGCTAACTGAAAGGTTGGCGGTTCAGATTTCACCAGTGGCTCTGGGGGAGAAAAGACCGAAGATCTGCTCCTGTAAAGATTACAGCCTAGAAGCCCTGCGGGGCAGTTCTCCTGGGGTCTGTAGGGTCACTGCATCAGGATTAACTGCATAGGACACATCCTGGTGTGATCAGTCTGAGATGTCATACTTAGGAACACAGTTGACTTTGTATCTACATTAATGCCAGATTATTCCTTTGTGACAGATTATAAATAAAATAGCATGCCTTAATATAATGCACTTACTCATGAAGCGGTGGCCCTGCTTCTACATACTTATCTTCTGATCATATAGTTTCATTTTAAAGAATAATTTCTTACTCAGTTTCATTTTTCAAGATTAATTTCTAAGAGAAGAGGCATAAAAAGAAATGTTGAAGGCTGTATTTTCTTGTTGTTAATGACAGACATAATGTAGTGTGGTGCTTTCCTTCCCTGCCTGCCAGCAATTTTGTTTTAATCTCCTTCTCTTCAATCTATAGGGGTCCAGATTAGACGATCAACGATGTGCTCCACCACCTGCTGCCACAAAGGGACCGACAGTACCAGATGAGGACTTTTTTAGCCTTATTTTACGATCTCAGGCAAAAAGAATGGATGAACAGAGGGTTCTTTTACAAAGAGATCAAAACAGAGACACCGAATTTGGACTAAAGGACCTTTTACAAAACAATGCTTTGTTGGAATTGAAAACTTCAGAACAAAAGTCAGCAAACCACTAGTTACTATGCATATTTTAAAAGGCAATCTTACTTCCTTTTAGAACGCTGCAGGAAAATTTAATCTATTACTTCTTTGTTCCATAAAAGGAGAATTTATAGCACTGTAACAGCTTGAAATGTTTTTAGAATGATGTAAATATTTTAACCTTTAATAGTGTAGAATTAGTGAGCTAACATTCCTCTGGACACACCTTTGTTTAGGGTCGAAGTGTCTTGTAAGGTGCTGCATCAGCCTTTGTAATTATTGCCTGGGACTGTGTTCTTTGGCAACTCATTAGATTCATTTACCTAGCATCTGTAAACTAGAAAATTAAATGAATCCTAGACTAGAATTTAATTCTTAAAAAAGTCTTTAATAATAATTGACAATGTTTTTTTAACTTAACCATGGATATAATAGGAAATTATGCTGTTAGTAAAAAATAATGCACTTGACCAATGTAAAAAAGTCTTATAAAAAAAAATTTTTTTTTCCTAAGAAAATTTGTCTATTTTCAATACATTTTAGGCCAAAATCAGTATAAAAGAAAAATAAACTTCTTTTATTTTGGGATATTTGTAAATATATACATAGACACACACATGCACACAGTTTAAAATGGTCTCTCTTCTGTTGCAAAATGAAACCAAAAAATAAACTCACGGTGACCTCATACACATACACATTACATTACATTGACCTCATACACATACACATTACATTACACATACACATACACATTACATACAGAGTGTAACTACTTCATACAGTTTTCTGACCCCTCCTTGGGTTTCTGAGGCAGTACCACTACGGAAGTGGGATTGCCCAACCTCGGAAGGAAGGTTGGGCAGTCCTACTTCCGTAGTGATACTGCCTCGGAAACCCAAGGAGGGGTCGCTATGAGTCGGGGCCGATTCGACGGCAAATAACAACAACAACCTTCATGAAGGCAGATCACCACACCTTTCTTCCACAGCACTGCTGAGTGGGAACTGCCAACCCTTAGTAGTTGAGCAAACACTTTGTGCCATCTGGGGACCTTATTTTGCTTAATAATGTTGCTAAAACAAACTTTTATAGCACCTAATATTTAAAAAATTATGTTAAGAGCTCAGGCCACATAAATAGAAAACAGATGAAAAATTGCAAAACTTTAGTATAGAAGATGTAGGTTAGGACCTCAGTTGTCGTTAGACTTCACCTTCCTTATCCCAAAGGAGCCCTGGTAGTTCAGTACCTAAGGCATCTGACTGCTAACCAGAGGGCTGACGGTTCAAACCCACCAGCCACTCCTCGGAAGGTTGGGCAATCTACTTCCATAGTGATACTGCCTCGGGCTCGATGACAGTGAGTTTTTTTCCTTATCCCAGAATGAAGGTAGTTTATAGGGGTATAGTAGCTAGGGTTATGCGTCTACTTGGCTGGGCCTGGTTTTGAGTGGCTAGGCAGCTGGCTGTAGTATTCCCCATGATGAGACTAGTGGTCAACTCCATGGTGGAATCTACTGTGAGCAGCTGAGTAGCTGCCTGTGGGACATAGTCTGCTCCCAGGATGTAAGAAGCTTTAGGAATGGTCTACAGCCAAGTTGTTATTCAGCACCCTGCCATGTTGTCTGCCAATCTGGAGACTCTTGATGGACTTGAATCAATGGCCTGGCATGTGCTTTGGTAATAATGGGACTGTACCTTTGTACTTGTCAACCTTGGGCTTGTCAGCCTCAGCAGCCAGCAGCTGAGTGAAGAAAAGCCTCCAGCTTCAGTGGGCTGGGAGCAGAAGTCAGAGCTAAAGCCCAGTGTTGAGGGGCTTTCACCCAGCCCCTAGAGCCTGTCACTTTGAACTTGGACTTCCAGCCTCCAAATTGTGAGAATAAACTCGTTTGTTAAAGCCACCCATCTGTGGTACCTTCTGTTAGAGCGGCACTAGGTAACTAAATCAAGGGGTATTAATAGGACATGAGAGCATAAATTAAGTGTAGCTAAAGAGACAGTGGTAGGATGCAGCAGGGCCTGGACTCAGGCTGAACTGCACAGTGTAAGTGCCCGTACCCGGAACCGGTTAGCCAACACATCCAGCGCTGGTTACTTCTATTCTGCAAAGAACGTGGGATCTGCAAACCTAGACCTTTTTTATTATTTTTTTTCCTAAAAGTCCTCCAGGTAATTCTTATGGGCAAGCAGGATTAAGAACCACTTCTCTAAATGGCCAACATAAAAACAAGATGAAAAAAAAACCCTTTCAGTTACATACTCTAGACTCTAGAATCACATAAAAGACTCAGCAAAAAAAAAAAAAAATCCTTGGTTGTAAAATGGGACAAAAATTTTGCCAAAAGTACTAAGGTAAATCCTGGATTGTGTGTCTCTGTGTGTATGTATATATAATTTATAAAAAATTAGAAGAGATTATGTCCTAAATAGCATCCTTTTAAAAACTGCAGCCAAGTTTCTTGGGGCTTTTTCTTACAATAATATTCAATAAGCAAAGACAGCATACCAAACCACAATATTGTAAAAATAAGTGTTTATTTTGTGTATACAGTGGTTGTTAGACCCTGTAAGCATTTAACATTCTCAGTTTCATTTAAAAAGTGTTGTTAAAAGCTGTCTACTCCGTTCTGATTTTCCTAAAACCTTGCCACTATAAGCCTTAATTTCAAGGATAAATATTGGCACCTAACAACAACCTAAGTCAATAAACAAGCCTTCTCTCTTTTCAGATTATTAACTGGCCTTGATATGTTCCATTTGCATTAATAGTCTTCCCTGAATTGCTGTCATCACTCAACAGCAGTAGCATGCTTCCTTGCTAGCTGCCAAAGCAGAATTTCATCCCCAAATGGATCTGTAATGAAAGGATACAAAGATGAAATTATATGTAAATTAAAAGGGAAAGAATTCATTTTGGGTTGATCAAAAGCAGTCAAGAAAGGGATAAAAGTGCCAGCAGCACTTACTCCCCCAGTTTGAATCTGTGACCTGAGGCGTTCGTTCCTCTGCAGACTCAGATAAGAGCACAGACAGGACAACGACCACCCTGGGAGTGTCCTCCTCAACCACTGGGGACAGGTTTAGTCCCCATGCTTTAATGCACTCCATTTTTTTCCTGAACTCCTTCCATGTTCACAAATGTATTTGAAACACAGGAATCCTTTTCATTAATTTGTTACATGCCTGTGCTGTTATAAATATTAATACAAAATCTTTTTGTGTCTCTTGGAAGAATGATTACCCTTCTGATGAAATACTGATGTCTGCAATGCTAGGCTGCAATATTAACATGTAAAACTGAGTTATTACAGGCACCTCATAACACTTTTGGGAGACAAAAAGGAGTATTTTGTACTTGATTTAGAACATATTAAAAAGGCACTGTTCTGAATACATGTTTCTTTCTGAAACAAATGCCTGCATGAAAATTTTAAGACTTACTACTACTCATTTTTGGTAAGCAGTTGAACAAAACCTCTATGAATACCATTAAAATAAAAGGCACCTGAATATATGTGAAAGTTGCTTTCTAGTTAAGCAAATGTGCAAAATGTATAAATTGCTTAAAATCAGGAATACTCCCTAAAATCAGAAAAACAAAAAATGTTGATCATATCACCTGTCTTTGCAGTTAAGTGAAACACCATCTGTTTCCCTTATGATGGTGTTCTTCTGTGTGGAGAACTATAAACACCCAAACTTCCAATGCCAAGACAATATGGTTTAATATAAATAAGTAACATCCAACAGACTTCACAGCTGCGATTCTGAGTAGGAGGGAACATAAGTCTTAGAAAGCCTGTGCACTTCTTCAGCGGGGAAAGAACAGAGCCGTGCTCTAAGTCGCACTGATTCAACAAGCTACCCTGGTAATCTGCAGCTGTGTCTTCTTGTTATGTGCCGGCGACTCAGACCTGACTCATAGTGACCCCTCCTTGGGTTTCCGAGGCAGTATCACTACCGAAATAGATTGCCCCATCTTCCTTCCAAGGAGTGGCTGGTGGGTTTGAACCACCAGCCTTCTGGTTAGCAGTCAAGTGCCTTAGGCACTATGCTATCAGAGCTCCCCAGCTGTGTCTTAGTGGAGGCTAAAGTAAATGGCTAAAGGAGGCTAAAGTGGGGGCAATGGGAAAGCAGACCCAGTCACAGCTGCGAGAGTTGAGAGCTGAAGCTAGGACATGAAATGAACGTTCACACTGATCCATGGTACATTCACACAAGTAACTGAGGCTTCACCACGACTACACAGGTAGCGCTCGCTGTGGCCAGTGTCTGAACGTGTTGCTACTAGACCTTCCTTTTAAGCACTTTTTGAGTACTTAAATCACTTCGGAAACACTATTTGAACCCAAACCATAATGAATTCTGTGTTAGCTAAAGTAGGTATTCCAGGACTTCCACTAGGCAGCAAACACTTCAGTTAGCTGGTTCCTATATATGCTTGAAACAAAAATTTTTTTTCAATATCCCCTAACTCAAAGAGGCCTTCTTAATCATCCACCATCAGAGCTGTCACAGGTTCATCTTATAACACAAATTCTCTAAGACCCTGTTCCCAAATTATCACTTGGTGCGATACGTCTTAAAACCGAAGAGAAGATGAAATTATATGGATGCCTTTTTTTATACACATTTGTGTTAATATTGATTGTCAGTAAAAATAACACATAAGGTGGCACCTTTGTGGTAAATATCAGAATGTTAGTACTGAAGAGCAAAGGGAGTTGTGAAGAGTATGCTTTGGAAAACCCATAGAAGACCTCAGAGTGGTCGTCCGTGGCCATGCTGCTCTAGCCACACAGGCCACCGTCAGCGTCCTTCCCACATGTTGCGGCTGCAGTTCCCACTGGACTGTTTGTGCTGTCTTCCTTGGGGCTGCCTCTGGCTTCAGTCCTGTCCTGGGCCTTCTCCACTGCAGGACAACCTTCCACACTTCCTGACGGGTCTGGGCCAGAGACAGGCTTAGCCAAATGGCTGCTTTTAGTACTGCTTTCTTTCAGAGTGCTTTCTCCTGGGATCTCACCAGTCTTTGGCTTTGTATCCAAAATGGGTGTCTTATGCTATAAAATACAGAATTATAGTTTGTTTTCATTGTGTCAGTTAATGTGAAAGTTTAGTAATCAAAAATGTTAAATAAGCTTTTTTTATCCAAATCTATTGTGGCAAACTCTATTTCAAATCCTGGTTCCCAAGCTGGGCTGTGATGATAAGTGATTAAGCCTCAGAGGATATGCTAGGTAGTCTAGTGGCCCAGCCTGGGAAGGGTCAAAAGGGTCAAGGGTCAAGATGCTTTCAGGTATTGCTACCTGCTCCTGCCTGCTGAGAATCCATTCAACAAACATTTACTGAACATATATTATGCTCCTGGCAACAGAAAAATTAAGAAAGTATAATACATAGTTTAATATGTAGTCATAAGTGCTATGTAGAAAAAGGAGGGAAAAGAGGTAAAGAGTACAGGGAGAGGGGCAGGGTCAGGTTGCAGTTTAAATTAGGGTAGTCTGGAAAGGCGACACAGGAGTAAAGACCTGAGGAATGAGCCATGTGAACATCCAGGGGGGCTGCATTCCAGACAGGAAACAGCAAGTGCCAAAGCCCTTAGCTTAAGGAAAGCAAAGACGCCCTTGTGGCTGAAGTGGGTGAACACGGGGGATGAGGAGGCCAGATCAGTAAGGGAATGGCGGAGTGGGTGGTAACTCTGGCTTTCCCTTGAAGGGATCTGGGAAGCCACTGCATGATTTTGGGGATAAGTGAGGTAGCTATAACCATTAAAACCTAGGGAATAAGTTAAGTTTTCCTGGATGCTTACAGATATGTTTATTCTTTGAAGGCACTCCATGGAGAGGAATTCTATAATTTCTTAGGCTCTCTGGTGCTCATAACTCTCTCTCAAAAGTTTACTGTGCAACTTAAACTTTGCAAATGACAATACAAATTTCTCTCTCAAATGGGAAATGTCCCTTTAATGACCAATAGTGAAGAAATCTCCATCATGCTTCAGGTACAAAGTATAGTCTAGGCAGCCAATGACATAAAGGGATTGGGAAGAGGAGGGATTCTGGATGTGCCCCGAGGCCCCTCTTCCTCCAGCTAAGTCTTCAGAGCTCTACAGCAGTTTCTGAGGACGCGGGACCTTCGGGGGACTGCGCCCTGGTCTCAAGGGCACACATCTCAGGCACGTTCAGATGTCAGCTTCCTATGGAGTTTCATATCAATTACTATCTCTTCTAATGAACTACTGCTAGATGGTACTTCAAATAAAAATTAAATCTCATTTTATTTCTCAGGAGGATTTTTAACCATAAAGGAAGTGAGGATGTGTGACTATTACTGATGATGTAAGTCATTAAAACACAGTAACCACAAAGCTCTACAGGAGGCATGTAGGTTAGTGTGAAGGGACAGTAAATAAACAGGTGCTGACTTACACTGGGCACCACCTTGGGACGCTCCCGTGCCTCTGCCTCTGGGAACTCAAACGCCCGGAGCACTTCGGGGCTCTCGTTGCCAGGCTGAAACCTCAAGGGAACATTTCTCTGCCTCACAGCATCTCTTCCACCCTCATCTGCCTTCTGGTAAGGGCCTTGCTCGCCCGGCCCGATCTGGCCCCTGTAATAGAAATCTGCATCACCTGCTCCCCCACGGGGTCTATAATCAATTTCCTGCCGATGTCTTCTCTCCCCTGGGGGCAGTGCCCGGGGAGCGTCTCTCTCAGGACCACCCACATGTCTCAGCACACCAACTGATTTTCCAGCACCGTAGCAGAAGCTCTGAAAGGAAACACAGTTCCTGAGTACTTAGTGGCTGACTTACAATTAGGTGTTTTATTCAGGGTGCTAAGAAAGTTATGTCATTTAATGTACTCGTAGCATTAATACATAAACATTTATTTCACTTATTTGCATCAGACTTCTTTAGACTAACAAAGGATCATGGTAGTGAATACAATTTAAGAAATCACTCAATATTAAGTAGGTATTTCAATAAGCTGGACAGATTTTGATTGGATTACTGGATTATCATAATAATGGCAGTTAGACTGAATCTTAGAAATTTAAATGAGAAGATTCTAGTTTTCTGATAATTGCTCATGTTGTCTACAACCATTATATACGGTAAATGTTGAAAACTAAAGTTGCACATCATAATGTAAATACTTTCTGCTGTAGATTTTTTACAAATACACACCTATACCTAAGCTTCAGTAAAACTCGCCAGTTTTGATTCACACTCCATGGGCTCACTAGGCAGCAGTTCTCAGAGTGGCCCGAGGCACCCTGGAGATTTCAGACTCTCACAGAATCTGTGAGATCAAAGCTTTCTGTGATACAAAGACCCGATCGGTGGCTTCGATTCTCCTGAGTGCACAGTGGAGTCTTCCAGAGCCTCTGTGACAAGGGACAGCACCATCACTGACTGCTCACAGGATGTGTCCCTATGTATGCCTGTATTTAAAAAACTTCTCTGCTTTGGTTCCTTACATAGTAAATACGAATAAATATAACCACATAAACAAAAATTCTTTGTGGCTCTCAATTTTCAAGAATATAAATCAGTCCTGAGACCAAAAAGTTTGAAAACTGCTACATGAGAGAAATGCTACTACTTGAAGACAGGAAAAGTCAAAGATGTTAAGTTAGGGAGTACAGACAGCAACAAGGCATGATGGGGGTTTCTGCTTAGAGTTTCTGTCACTAAACTACTACTATAGAACTAATGTCCCCTGACAAAACAACATCCTAAACTAGTGAATCCTATCATCACAAGTCAAAAACAAAATAAAACCAAAAAAGGTACTATTTCAATGTAAATAGAACATGGTGAATTTTGTATCTTTAGGGAGGACAACAAGCATTCAATAATTTCACTCGGCACATCTAAGTTCTCTATTTTTTTTGTGTTATGTGGTAACAGTTTTACTTGGGCAAGTGCCAAAAATCAACAAAGAAATCCTGAACAGACCATTGGTGAATGTTGAGCGACAATCGTCTGTGCCTGGATTTCCAAATGCCGCTTAGAGCACCGACCTGCCCCTAATCCACTTCCAAGTCTGTGCAAGCTCAACGCTCTTCCCTTCTCAGTGCTGCACAAATTTGACTGAAATAAGCAAGCTTCCCTTTCTCTGACAGGAAACAATCAGCTGATTTCACATGTATTTATTCACCAAATTCAAAGAGCCAATTTGCAAAGGTGGTTATTCTAAATCACTACTATGACCACTACAGACCAGAGAACCACTTCCCCACCGAAAGGGATATGCATGTCCAAACCAAAACCAAACACAGCTGTCGAGTCAATTCCAACTCACAGTGACCCTATAGAATCCCTATAGGGTTCCCAAGGCTGTAATATTTACACAAGCAGACTGCCATATCTTTCTCCCATGAAGTAGCTGGTGGGTTCAAACAGCTGACCTTTTGGTTAGCAGCCAAGTGCTTAACTACTGCACCACCAGAGCTCCCTAATATGCATATAAGTAGAAAAAAACTCTGTACCACTTAAATAATCACATTCTTACTGGTCCATCATGTGATCCTCAGCCTATACAACCATGAGACCAGAAGAACTAGATGGTGCCCAGCTACTACTGTCAACCACTCAGAGGGAGATCTATGTAGGAGATCCTGGATAGAGTGGGAGAACAATGTGGAACAAAACTCAAAATCATTTAAAAAAGGGACCAGGTTTGCTGGTCTGACAGAGCCTGATAGAACCCCTGAGAGGCAGCTAGCTGCCCTTCAAGTCTGGAATTGAACCCACCCCTGTGGCTTGTAGCCACAAAAAAGACAGGCATATGAGCTGAACATTTACATTAGGTAGACAGACTCCTTGGATAGATCCATCTATTGAAGGGCTGTGTTTGCTCAGGGAGACATCTCAGGGGGCAGGAGTGCATGGGAGGGAAGCTTGCATTGTGGGAAATTGCACTCAGTGTCATGAGACAAAGGGTATGTGAGCTGCTATATGGAAAGTGAATTTGCTCTGTGAACTTTCACCCGAATCACAATAAAAATTTTTTAAAAAATTCAATATTCTGTAATTAAAAATAACTCTTCAAACTGAAAAAAAAAAAAAAAATCACCTTCTTATGTCCTAAAGCATGATTTAGCCTGATTTACAACATCAAGGAAATGTGATCAGTTTTTCTGCAAGTCCTATTAAATGTCCATGGTGCTGTACTAACCAGGACGGCCAGTGCCATGATGATCAGCAATGGAATGTGCAGCAACACCGGGACCTCCTTCATGAGCGCTCTAATAAATTCACCGCTTCCTTTCCCAATGTGCTTCAGCGGCTCCGTCACAAAGTTGGTGAGAGTAACTGCCAAGGCCTAAAACAAAAGAAGCAGATTAATTTTTCCCTCAATAGGACTGAGGCAAAATTCACTATCACTGAGGTTGACATTATGTTATATACATAAAAAGGCTGCCATATGCCAGTTTTAATATGGAAAATCACTATGTAATTAAACTAATTTTCGCTGGTCAAAAAATATATATTTACTCTAAAAAAAATGTTATTTTTTATAAATACACAGGAATTTTTTACTTACTTTGTATAAGTAATTTTCACAGAATTTATTCTATACCTTTGTTGGGGGAACCAACCAAATAGGGTTGACTACTACGAGCTCATAGTATTTTTGGCATGAGTCATCTTGAACGGTCCATGTACTCCTAAACCATTCTATTTAGAGAAACAAACAGACAAAAACACTGAATCAGTTTCTTTGAAAGTGGCATTTCATTCCCAAATAAGATATTTGGGTTTTATCCCTCTTTACCAATCAATCAATTTCAAGTACCTTTACAGATACTAATGCTAATTTTAAAATTTTTTATTTCTCATATCAGATATTTAAAAAATCTATTCAAATTATAGAAGTGCTGGTGGTACAGTGGTTAAGGCATTCAGCTGCTAACCAAAAGGTTGGTGGTTTGAACCTAAGAGTCGCTCTGCAGAAGAAATATATGGCAGTTTGCTTCTGTAAAGATTTATAACCTTGGAAACCCAATGGGGCAGTTCGACCCTGTCCTATAAGATCGCTGTAAGTTGGAATTGACTCGGTGGTGGGTTTGGTTTGGTTTATTCAAATTATACAAGTTTTATGCATATAAAATATTTTCTAAAAATTTCTAAAAGGTAGTTAAGTTATTAAAAATCAGTCTTTACTAGACATGGGGGCTCAGGACGGTAGTCTCAGGGGACATGAAGGTCCATTGGCATTAACACAGTCCACAAAGACAGTGTTCTACATCCTACTTTGCTGAGTAGCAACTGGGGTCTTGAAAGCTCACGAGTGGCCATCTAAGGTACAATTATTGGTCTCTCCCATCCAGAGCAAAGATTCATGAGGGAAAATCAAAGGTACAGGGAAACAATCCAAAGGACTAATGGACCATGTGAACTCTAGTCCCCATGACCATGCAACCAGAAAAACTAGACTGTGCCCCACTACTACTACTGACCACGCTGAAAGGTATCATAATAAGAGGTCCTGGATCAAGCTGGAGAAAAATGTGGAACAAAATTCAAAATTACAGAAACACCAGGCTTACTGATGAAACCCCTGAGGTTATAGCCTTTGATACCCTTCAAGCTGGAAACTGAACTCAGCCCCCGTGGCTCAACTTTCAGCCAAATGACAGACCTGTAAGGTGAACAGTGATAACAGGAGTGTACGCATTCATTAGAATAATCAACCATATGAGATCAAGAGGACAGCATTTTTTCAAGGATAGAGTTAGGAAGCTGGGAGGGAGAGGATGGGAAGGAAAGATGAAAGGAAGTGGATACCGGGAAGAAGTGGGAAGAATGCTACTGCACTGGGGGTACTGCAGTGAATGCCAAAAAATGGAATGTGTGTGGATTGCTGAATGGAAAACTGAGGGCATCTGAGTAAGGTTGGTGGGATGTATACAGGTCAGCGTCCTGGACGTGGTACTGTATTAGTACAGTTGTGCAAGGTGTTACCATTGGGACAAACTGGATAAAGGGTACGTGGGAATCTGTGTTTTCTTACAACCACCTTCAACTTAAAAAATCAGCTCTTAACTGATTTCACAAAATAACAAAGAATATTAGCTCATCTGATTTTTCCAATTTACCTACATTTGGAAAAGTAACTTCAACTAGAGAAAGTCCTTCATTGTCACCTGAAGCCAGGAAAAAAAGGTTGCACTGCTTTAGTTCCCATGACTGTTTTTAAGAAACATCCATCTCGGATGCCCTGAGGTACAGAATCAGCTGAGACTCCACTCTAGGATAGTCACTGTGGACCTGCATTTAGAAAGTACCTTGAACATTAAACCATATGCACTGCTAGATACACACAACTAAGGCAGTCAACATTACTGAGAAGTTTACAACGTCTGTAACAACAACAAAAGTAAAATGATTTTGCCCTTATTTAAAAAAAAAAGATTAAAAGTCAGATTTCATAATGAGATTAAATCTAAAATGAGTATTAATTCATATATATATATATACACATATATATATATGTATGTATATATATATACATGGGAGCTCTGGTAGCATAGTGGCTAAGACACTTGCCTGCTAACCAGACGGCTGGCGGTTCCAACCCACCAGCCACTCCTCGGAAGGAAGGTTGGGCAATCCTACTTCCGTAGTGATACTGCCTCGGAAACCCAAGGAGGGGTCGCTATGAGTCGGGGCCGACTCGACGGCACATAACAACAACAACAACAATATATACATAAAATACACATTCTCTTTTTTGGCAAACTTCTGCTGAGGACCTAGAATGTACAGTATACATTATGCTAGGGACTAGGTAAACCAAAGTGAGCATATGATCCCTTACGGTCTAGTAGGAGGAGACAGACAGTTATTAGGCAGTATACATGTGAGTTCTAGCCCTTCCCTGGGACTTTACATGAAAGCAAGTCACTAGTCTTAAACCTAAGGTTCTTTCTGCATATTCTTTTCTTTCTAGTGAAACAGAGTCATATACCATTGTAACAATGTCTGTTCTTCAAGTTGTGAACACATTCTTACCATCTTTCTCCAAATTGTTCCACTGCCATTGATTTAAACTCATTGCCCCCTAAGCTTCATATCTAACCTGTTGAGTTGCTGTTATCAATTTTATTTCACACAGATTCTTCTTTAAAAGAGCACAGTGCTCAAGGCTGACATGCTTTACTTATTAAAATAAACTATAATTTGGGTCAAAGAAGACTTCAAGGGATAGTTTTGGTTTAAAGTTTAAAGATTATCTCAGGACAATAGTTTTGGGAGTTCATCCAGCCTCAAAGGCCCTAGAAAGTCTGGCTTCCATTGAGAATTAGAAAGTCTGTTCCCCATTCATTCCCTTTTGATCAGGATTCTTCTATAGAATATTTTATTAAAACGATCAGCAATTTTGCATATTCTTTTGATATTCAAGTGAAGACTACTCCTAGCATTTTACCATTTTCTTTGTAATGACTCTGATTTTCTCTCATTCTCAGAAATTCTATTCAAAATAAGGCCAAGTGAACAAACACCTTACCCCAGATACTTGCAGTCCAGTCCATCTTCTCAGCACACACATTGTTTAATGGTTCCATCTTGGCAACTTCGGCCTGATGCTGTGCAAACGCTAGCTGACCAACACCAAAGGGGACCATGAAAGGCTGCTAACCAGGCAGGCTAGGCCTGCACACCCACACAACTCGAGGTCAGCCATGCCTCCACCATTCACCCCAGACAGACTGTTTAAAAAATCTTAATAAAAATATACATACAGATATTATTTCTACAGATCAGCTCTTTTCATCTCATGACAAAGCACAGAGTCTTATCAGAACAAGAAAGGATAAAGCATTAATGGCAATGCCTTCTTGTAGGTAATTATGAGGAGAAGGGTAAACGTCATTACTGAAAAGACTGTTTAAAAATTATAACCAGTTCAAACATAGTTCCTACCATGCCCAAAATATAGCTATATGTATTAAATGACTAATTCTTTTAGTGTTTTGCTTTGGATGGTTTTCAGACTAATAAAAAATAATCACTTTTATAAATCAGAGTTGGGCAAGAAAGCGCTGTGGTAACTATACTCAACCAAACCAACTTCCTGTCCAAAAGAAAACCAGGTGTTTAATTTGTAAATGATTAGTTCTAGAATTTACAGGTTAAGGAATAAGATTTTTTTACTAACATAAATTATTTGGCTACCTCACTCAGTCTTCTAAAAATTGATCCATCTGGGCACAATAAAGATTGTTATTTTGACAGGGATAGCAGTGGTCCCTTCAAGTTTTCATATTATTGCTGCTGCTGGCGGCCATCAAGTTGGCCCGACTCACAGCAACCCAGTCTACATCCTGCTGGGCCCCAGAGGTCCTCATGGTTGATTTCTGGAAGCAGACTGCCAGGCCTTCCTCCCTAGAGGTACACTGTCTCGGAATTGAACCTGGTCTCCCACAAGATTTCAGTAAGATCCCAATTTTGTAAGATAATTACAACTTAGAAAAGAGACTGGACAGAAATACCTCAAAGTACTGACAGTGCTTATCCCCCCTAGGTGATAAAATTAAAGGTGATTTTGAAAAACGAATTTCTTTCTTTTCTAAGCTCTCTACCATGACCATCCCACTAAATTTTTTAAAATAATATTTTGGTATCTCTTTCAGCAAAGAATGAAAAGACACGACCCAAAAATTACAAACCTAAGACATTTTTTAAATGTGTCTGCCTAGCTCTATTCCGACTTAGCTGTCCAAACACCATGCAGCAGGAACTGAGTTACAAAAATAAGGACTGCACCCCCTTCCCACAAACTGCTCAAACATGCAGAAAACCACATACAGCGAAGCAGCCACCAATTTCCTCCCCCTACTACCACCAAGCACTGCCCCCAACCCACACCTGGGACAAGAGTACTCTAAACGGATTAAAGCTTTTTTTAAAATTATGAATAATTAACATCTTTACACTTAAAAAGCTTCCACCTATTTAATACCTTGTATAAATATATCCAGTTCCATCCCAAACTGACGAGGAAACTGACGAATAAAACACGTCTCAACTGGGTGTACCAACGAACATATGTCCACAGCTCGGTAGCCACTAACACCACAATGCAGAGCAGACACAGAAGCACCTGGAGAACAGGACAGACATCTGTCACTGCCAAGCCGTCCTCCCCATGAGAAAACGCCAATGCTCAATAAAAACCAAAGAACTGGACTCAAACATGTAAAATTCATTTGCACAATTTTACTGTGTGGTCATCAATGCTGTATCATCAATTTAACACAGGTTCTTAACATAATTATGGTGGATTTTTTAAAATTTTATTTTTATTGTGACTTGGGTGAAAGTTTGCAAATTCATTTTCCATATAGCAGTTCATACACATTGTGTTTCATGAAGTTGACTGCAATTCCCCCATGTAGGAGCTCTCTTCCCACTTCCTCCTTATAGTTACCTCTTCCCTGTATCCTTCTTTCCTAAGCATTCCTGCCCGCACCCCCCAGCCCTGGAGCTGTCACCCTGTGTAAACACTGCCCTTCTGTTCTCCCACAACTGATGCTCTTAGGAGGGTGTCTACCTGATGTAAATGTTTACCCTATACCTGTCCATTGTTGGGCTGGAAGCCACAGGAGTGAGTTCAGTTCCAGACCTGAAGGGTAACTAGGGGCCATAGTCTCAGGGGTCTCACCAGACTCTATGAGACCAGTAAACCGAGTCTTTTTTTTTTTTTTTTTATGATTTTGAGTTTTGTTCCCCTTTGTTCTCCCACTCTATCCCGGAGCTCCTGCACTGATCCCCAGTTGACATAATTATGGTGGATTTTTTAACAGAATTTTTAAAAAGGAACCATAATTATGACCCCTTGTCTCACCTTACCATGAACACATTATATGGATCCACTCCAAAGTAATCTTCAAATCGCCACTTCCATGTTTCAAAATCATGAAACTTAAGATTAATTAAAATATCACTCAGTGCATCGTCCAAGGCTCCAGATTTCCAGTCCTCTCCATTGAGAAACTTCTCTATTTCTAACAAGGTCTGTCTTTTCAGGATAATTTCGGCATCATAATGCTTATCACCATTGTTCTCATCAGGCTGCATCAAGTTTACCAAAAAACAAGCAAGAGAAAAAGGTAATTTCATCATTACACTACTCAGTGAAACATTTCTAAGTGAAAGTCACCTGTAACTAAACATAAAATTGATTTGCAGTATTCCATCCACATAAAATAAGAGCACATCAAATCCTCATTTATCGATATGGTTAAGGTTCCAAAGACCAGGCCATTATGTGAAAATGGAGGATGACTACATCGGATCAAAAAATGGAAGGTGACTACATCATTACATCACTGCCAAATTACAACATTATGTAACTGCCAAATTATATCATTACATGATTGCCAAACCACTGAGAATTATGGCCTAGACAAGCTGATGCATAATCTTAACCATTATAGCCAGCATGATTCTCACCTCACATCTCAGCATTCATTACTGCCAAACATACGTTGTTAATACACAACATAGTCATAAAGTAGGTTTTTTCCTATTATTATTTTAAAATGTTGGGTAACAAGATAGTCGATAGGTGAGGAGAAGGGGCACCAATATCCAGTTGTTTGTCTCACAGGCTGACATAAAAACCAAAGATCATACATATGAAAAGCATTTTTTAAAATGTAAAGCTCTATGTATGCTACTGTAAATTTTACTAAAGTATTTTATTATTAAATGTGTTTTCCCTTTACTGACACTGTTTTCAGATAAAACTCACAAGCTACAAATGAGAAAAATAAAAGGATCTCAAAAAGCAGCAAAATATGGGCTTCCATATATATGCATGACATTTTAACTACTTTTATTAGTGTGTTCAGCTTAGTAAAATCGTATTAAACAACATTTTACATTGATTAATCAGTTAATACAAATAAGAAAAATTTTTTTTCTAAGACTAGATGCTCACGACCATTAGCTATTAGAGAGATGCAAATCAAAACAACGAGATACCATCTTGCTCCAACACTAATAGCAAATCTTCAACAAGACAGAAAATAACAAATGCTGGCGAGGTTGTGGAGAGATTGGAACTCTCATACACTGCTGGTGGGACTGTAAAATGGTACAACCATTGTGGAAAGCAGTATGG
>NW_006921597.1:20560343-20580741 GCF_000298275.1 Orycteropus afer afer | reverse complement strand
CCTCGTCCAGAGCAAAGAAGAATGAAGAAAACCAAAAAGTCATGGAAACAATTAGTCCTAACAACTGGTACACCATCTGATCTGCAGCCTATATGACTATGAGAAGAACTAGATGGTGCCTGGCTACCATTGTCATCCACTTGGAAGGGGATCTGTGTAGATCCGTGATAGAGAGGGAGAACAATGTGGAACAAAATTCAAAATCAGTTGGAGGAAAAAAAGGGGGGGACAAGGTTTGCTGGTCCAATAGCCTGGTGGAACCACTGAGACTATGGCCCCTAGCTGCCCTTCGGATCTGAAATTGAACCCACACCTGTGGTTTCCAGCTAAACAAAAGATAGGCATATGAGTTGAACATTTACCTCAAGTAGATACACTCCTTGGAGAGAACAATCATGGGAGAAAGAAAGGCTGCTTATGCACAGGGAGACAGCTCAGGGGGCAGGAGCCCAGGGAGGGACGGACACTGGGAAGAGGTAACTGTGGGGAGGAGGTGGGAGGGGAGCTGTTGTATTGTGGTAAACTGTGGTCAATGTCATGAGACAAAGTGTATGTGAACTGCTGTATGGTTAGTGAATTTGCTCTGTAAATCTTCACTCAAATCGCAATTAAAAAAAAAAAAAAGACTAGATGCAGGTATTTATATACAAATGTAAATAAAGTTAAAAAAAAAGTGGTCATGTAACATCACAAATCATCAGTAAGGGCAAAAGACAATCATTAACTAATATCAATTAGTATTTTTTTAAAGAAAATCAGAGCTAAATATTCCCATGTATCATCTTCTCATTGATTCTGTGGTAACGGATTTTGGTTTATCCTGATCTTAAGTATTTTATTGGCTTTGAAAGTTCCCCTCTATAAAATTGGTTCTATTAAACCTTGTATACAAAATAAAGAATGTACAGATGAGAATACCCATGCTTTTACAATTCCAGAACAGGGTGGTGGTAATCAGTTATTCACCTAACACCCACCTCTTCCCCTTTGGTCACTTCTTACCGTCCCAGGAGAAAAGACTGCTTAAAAAATTATAATACAGGCAGGTTCAGCCAGCCTGTCTTGCTGGCAGTCTTTTTTGGGAACTGCCTGTGTTTCAGGACACAAAGTCAAGTCTGGACTCCCACTCAGCAGACCAATTCTGGAAAACACACAACAGGAAAAATGTCTGTGTGCTTCAAAACGAGTTTTACAAACAGGATGTATTACCACAAAAATCAAACTCCAAACTCACCGCCATGGAGTGAGTTCCAACTCATGGCAACCCCTCCTTGGGTTTCCAAGGCAGTATCACTACGGAAGCAGACTGCCCAACCTTCCTTCTGAGGAGGGACTGGTGGGTTTAAACCACCAGCCTTCTGGCTAGCAGTCAAATGTCTTAGGCACTACACCACAAGAGCTCCTGGATATATTGTTGTTGTTGTTGTTATGTGCTGTCGAGTCAGACCCAACTCATAGCAACCCCTCCTTGGGTTTCTGAGGCAGTATCACTATGGAAGTAGATTGCCCCATCTTTCTTCCAAGGAGTGGCTGGTGGGTTTGAACCACCAGCATTCTGGTTAGCAGTCAAGTGCCGAAGGCACTATGCTACCTGGATATATTAGAAGTTATTAAATTAAAAGTTTTCTTGATGTTTTGACTTCCCAAAGTGAAAGCCATGGCTCCTAAAAATGAGATTTTTTACACTGACTGAGAATATAAAAAGCCTTGGTGGTGCAGTGGTTAAAGCCCTCGGCTGAAACCAAAAGGTCAGGGGATCAAACACACCAGCTGCTCCATAGAAGGAAGATGTGCCAGTCTGCTCCTGTAAACATTACATCCTTGAAAACCCTCTGAGGCAGTTTCACTCTCCTACAGGTTCACTATGAATTGGAATCGACTCAATGACAGTGGGTAGATATGAACAATATGCATGTTGTTGTTGTTAAGTGCCGGCGAGTCGTTTCCGACTCATAGTGACCCCATGCACAGCAGAACGAAACACTGCCCGATCCAGCGCCAGCCCCACAATCCCTGCTATACTTGAGCCCATCATAGCAGCCACCATGTCAATCCATCTCATTGAAGGCCTCCCCCTCTTTCGTCGACCCTCCACCCTATCAAGCATGACATCCTTCTCCAGGGAATGGTCCCTTCTTACAACATGACCAAAATAGGTGAGACAGAAGTCTGGCCATTCTTGCTTCCAAGGAGCATTCTGGCTGCACTTCCTCCAGGACAGATCTGTTAGTTCTTTTAGCAGTCCATGGTACTTTCAGCATTCTTCTCCAGCACCACAACTCAAAAGCATCCACTCTTCTACGGTCTTCCTTATTCATTTTCCAGCTCTCACATGCATACAAGGCGATTGGAAATATCATGGCTTGTGTCAGGCACACCTTAGTCCTCAAGGAGATATCCTTGCTCCTCAGCACTTGAAACAGTTCCTTCGCAGTTGACTTTCTCAATGCTACACGTCGTCTAATGTCCTGACTGCTGCTTCTGTTGGCATCAATTGTAGAACCAAGCAACGTGAATTCTTTGACAACCTCAAAGAGCAGTCAGCCCCAGGGTTACAGGTGAGGAGAGACAACTCAGGGACGCCCAAAGTAGCAGGCGGGAAGAGCAGGAGAAAGGGGATTAAAAGCCAGGAAGCCAGAGACAAGAGCAATCAGCCAAAGGGATTAGGTGAGGAGAGGAAACTAAGGCCCACCCAAAGCAGCAGGACCGGAGAGCAGGAGAAAGGGGATAACAGCCAGGAACCAGGACAGAAGAGCAGTCAGCCCCAGGGATACAGGCTTTTAATTTAATAACTAACTCAGGGACGCCCAAAGCAGCAGGTGGGAAGAGCAGGAGAAAGGGGATTAAAAGCCAGGAAGCCAGAGACAAGAGCAATCAGCCAAAGGGATTAGGTGAGGAGAGGAAACTCAGGCCCGCCCAAAGCAGCAGGACGGGAAAGCAGGAGAAAGGGGATAAAAGCCAGGAACCAGGACAGAAGAGCAGTCAGCCCCAGGGATACAGGCTTTTAATTTAATAACTAACTCAGGGACGCCCAAAGCAGCAGGTGGGAAGAGCAGGAGAAAGGGGATTAAAAGCCAGGAAGCCAGACAGAGGTGTAGTCAGCCACAGGGACCCAGGTGGGGGTGATATGAGAGGTCTCCAATACCAAGACAAACTTGTCTGTTGGTTTGTCCTACTGTGGTGACATGTAGACGTGAGTTTTGAGGCTGAGCCTCTGGTGTTTAAAACCCAGCGAGATGCACCTGGTGCACAGGTAACAGCCCAGCTTATAGACTGAGACAGACTAGGAAGAAGGAAGAGGCTGTCCACTTCTCAAAGAACTGGTCAGGGAAAACCTTATTAATAGCAAAGAAACAACAATATGCATACAATATACAATTCTTTAAAGCAGCACTTACCATAGTAAAACACAAGGGAAAACAACTAGCTAAAACATTCTCTTTTCCTCAGCATATAACGATCTTGTATCATACAACTAAGAACTGGAGAAACGTAGAAAACAAGAAGGACCAAGACAGAATTTTCGTACCAAGCTGTGGCCCTGTTAAGGTTTTAAACTGCTTAGTAAAGTTTCCAAATAGCAAATGTGAAACAAGTCTTCAACTCGAGTGGTAACAAGTCCACAGAGCTGAATAAGTAAATCCCCATAAATGACAGCATTTGCCATCCCCCAAACCATCAGTAAGTAAGCTGCTCTCTTTAACCTGGCGTGATCAGTTCTGGTAAAAGTGTCAATCAGGCATCCTCTGCTCCTTCTCATGATGCTTTATCACTGCTTTATATGATCTGAATTTTTAAAAAAAAATGAAAATATCTGCCACACTAACTAGTATCACTAAATACTCACAAGTCCAAGCTTTCTGGCTTCAATTAAAATCTTATTTAAGTATCTCCTGAAAACAGGATTGCTCTGACTTTCATATTCTTCCTTCTTTTTTTTTTCACATTCATCAATCTGAAATCACATAATAAATTCATTATTAGTAAGCATCGAAATGTAACATAACTGTCAAGTGTCCGCTCTAACAGCCCCTCTAGTAAGGAGCTCTTTAGTTTCATCAAACTTGTATTCATCAGCCACATTACAGCGTAGAGCCCGTCTGCTCCCTAAAACCATGGTTTTCTTTGCAAAGGGTAGGCAGGCAACCAGGAAAGCACGTTCAACAGCACTTAGCCCTGACCTGGCAGTTTTCTGAGCACTTTCTTTTTTCAGTAATCTTAAAAGAGGAAACGGAGGCTACCAGATCACGAAGTAGGAGGCAGTGAACCAGTCAGCTTCTTCCTAATTCTAAAGTCATGATTTCAAGAAAGAAGTTAAAAAATACATATACGTGTGTGTGTGTGTGTGTGTATAAACAGACCGACAAATAGATACATAGGATGAATCCAGAAGATGAAGGACACGGCAAAGAATTTCCTGAATGTGCATATGACTTTTGGCTTCTTATTAGTTATTTGTGTCAATGACTGGTCATCCTCTACTGAGTGGCTTGTGGCAGGAGGGCAGGAACAATGGCAACTGCTGAGTACATAATGTTCATTAGAACTCCCTTCCTCTTGACTCAGCTCTAGCCCTACCACAGTGACCAAGTTGTGAACAAGGGTAAGGGATGTTTTACAAACATTAGCTGAACCAAATCCACTGCCATTAAGTTGATTCTGACTCATAGCGACCCTACAGGACAGAGCAGAACTGCCCCATGGGGTTTCCAAGGCTATAAATCTTTACAGAAGCAGAAGGCCTCATTTTTATCCTGCAGAGCAGCTAGTGGATTCAAACCACCAACCTTTTAGTTAGCAGCTGAATGCCTTACCTGCTGCACCACCAGAGCTCTTTACAAACATTAATAATAATCAGCTTTGAATCTGTAATGGAGTGTGGACCTAAACACTGAAATGAGCTTCAGTTGATACAAATGACAATAACTGAGCAGTTCATGCAGACCGAGGGTAGAGCACTCAAGAAGTCATGGGCTATGCAAGGAAACTTTGTTGGTTACCAGGGAGGGGAGGGAAAACTGCTAGCTAGGTAAGAGACAAGTGTTGATTTGGGTGAAGGGAAAAGCAATATACCAAAAACAAGTGACCAACACAGTAACACTAAGGAAAAGGAAGACGCACAGACCTGTACAAGAGGTACAGACAACAAAGATAAGCACTTTTACACACACAATACTGCGTTATCAGTAATAACTAACATTAATCTATGGCTGGATACATAGATAGACAGGCTAAATGATCAGGTATGTCTAGGCAAAAGGGAATATACCCATGACCATATGTAAGTCTGGCAGACAATATTTCTACATACATGTTTGTATGTAGACATAACAATGTCCATATATATAATAGAGCTAACAGGGCAAAGTTATGATAACTTCTTAGCCACAGCCAAACACCCTAAGGAAGTGAGTCACTGGGCCCACCAGCTCAGGACCATGGTCATGGGGGACATCAAGCTCAACTGGCATAATATACAATACAAAAACATTGTTCTATATCTTACTTTGGTGAGTAGCAACTGAGTCTTAAAAGCTTGCAAGCGGCCATCTAACATGCAACAATTGGTCTCTCCTCGTCCAGAAAAAAGAAGAAGAAAACTAAAGACACATGGAAACAATCAGTCTCAAGGGACTAGTGGACCACGTGAACCTCAGATTACATGACCCAAAGACCAGAACTAGATGTTGCCTGGCTACCAATGTCAACCTCTCAGAAAGGGATCAAAGCATTTGACTGCTAACCAGAAGCCTGGTGGTTCAAATCCACCAGCCGCTCCTGGGAAAGAAGGTTGGGCAATCTACTTCCGTAGTGATACTACCTTGGAAACCCGAGGGGTTATTATGAGTCAGATCTGACTCCACAGCAGTGAGTTTGGTTTTTGGTTTTGGGTAGAGTCGGATTAAAATGTGCAACAAAACTTGAAATCATAAAAAAAGACCAGGCTTACTGGTCTGATAGAGACTGGTGAAACCCCCAAGACTATGTATGGCCCCTAGTCACCCTTCAGACCTGGAACTGAACTCACTCCTGTGGCTTCCAACCAAACAACAGACAGGTATTTAAGGTGATCATTTATACCAGGTAGGTGCACTCTTTAGAACAATCAACTATGGGAGATCAGAAGGGGAGTATTTGCATAGGGAGACAGCTCAGAGGGCAGGAATGCATAGACAAGAAGAATACAGGGAAAAGGTAACCAAGGGAGGAAGCAGAAAGAGAGCTGTTACATTATGGGGACTGCAATCAGTGTCATGAAACAAAACGTGTATGAACTGCTGTGTGCAAAATGAACTTGGTCTGTGAACTTTTATCCAAATCACTATTTTTTTAAAAAAGGGGGGAGGGGGAAGAAGTTATGTGGCCATTTCCTCTGTTTTCAATAAGGTTTAGAAATCATTTTATTTTTAAATCTTTAAGAAAAACTTTTTTCTAAAAAAAAAAAGGACTCAGGACTCCAGTTCACCAATCATCTTTTTACAATGTTTGAACCAAAGTCACAAACAATAGAATGAAAAATTTCTATAAAAATTTATTTGCATTTTTAAAAAAATGTTTATTTTGCTGTGAGAATGCACACAGCAAAACACACCAACTCAACCGTTACTACATGCACCATTTAGTGACACTGATCACTCTTTGAGGTGTGCAAACATCCTCATCTTCCTTTTCTGAGCTGTTCCTCCCCATTAACATAAACTCACTGCCCCTAATATTCCCATCTAATCTTTTGAGTTGCTAGTGTCAATTGGATCTCATACAGATACATCTTAAAAAAAGAAAAAAAAAAAGCATAATGCTCAAGGCAGACTTTCTTTTACTAGCAAAGCTAAACTAATGTTCGATTTTAAGATTTTAGGGTATTTTTTGGTTTAAAGTTTAAAGATTACCTCAGGCCAATAGTTTTAGGGGTATTTGCATTTCTTGCTATGTAACCAAACTACCTTTGGGCACCGTGAAACCGACTTCAACTGAGGCACATTTTATCCAAGCATTTCCTTGCTGGCACTGGGCAAATGTTCACATTTGATAAGAACTACAGGCATTAATGGAGATATACTGGATTGTGAAGAACTTATTCTCCATTTCCCAAGCTGGGAGTTTCATCATTCACTCTTGCTCTTCCCTATCCCTTATCCGCCCTTCCCTCACCACCTAAAGCTATCTATTCTACCTTATAAAGTCTAACATCTTCCTCTTCTCTCCGACCCCTGCCACCACCTCATTTCTAGCCTGCAGCTTTGCTGGGTCTCTGCAACCCCCCACGGTCTCACTGCACCCTTCTCTACTCCAGGCCACAGGCCGTCCCCACCCTGCCCATTCACCCCGTCTACACAACTCACAAAAGGGCTTATTACAGCATGATGGGCAAGTTCAGACTCCTAACAGTCCTGATTCACTTTCATTCACGTAAGCCCTACTGCACTCACATAAAAGGCCTGAATCAATGAAGGAATGCATTGCTACCACACACTACATGACAGCCACCTCTTCTATGGGTACGAGTACCTCTTATGCTTTACAAGCTGCTAACGGGCCCACTGCTTCCTTTGCTACATTTGTTGTGAGGCTATTATGGCCCCAAACTGTGATAGATGGTGGAAAATCTGAGACGAATAAAACATATTCCTTGTCCCAAGAGACTTATAGTCTGGTGAAGAATTACAACACAATGAGATAAACATTATTACAGGGAAATATAAATACTGTTAAAAAAAAAATCTAAGGTTAGAGTACATGAAAAAAATTTCATGTATGTACACATACAATTTTTAAATATATAGTGGATAGAACACAAATGATGTTTGCAAAGAGAAGAAAACAGAACGATTTAACAACATAAATATTATAGCATAAAATTTGTGAATGAAAAAACCTAACCTTATGAGTTAAAGAATCAAGTCTGCGGTAACATTCCGACATTTCATCAGCATATAGTAAGTGAGGGTCAACATCCTTTCTCTCTGATACACCATAGTTCACCTAAAATAAAGTGGAGAAACTCTCATTTCTTTATAGTTCAGCTGCAAAAATAACTCACTCAGTGAAGACTAAAATTTATGACTCTGCTTATTTTATCCTTTAACTGTATGAAACTACTAATAAAGTCACAGATGTATGTAATAGCTAAGAACTAAAATCATGTTAATTTGCTGGTTGGTGGGTGTTATATCCAAATTTGAAACAGAAATAACCTAGTGGGTTTGAAATCATCTAGACTAAGAGAGTCAGGAAGATACTGTGCCTGGCTGCTGACCACTGACAGATGACTCTCACAGTTCTGTGTGAAACAACAAGAACGTAGATGACTTCCTGACAGAACCGACAGTCTCACAGATACTCTTCCAGTACCTGAGGAGATTTTCTCATCGTTCCGGAAGCGGCATCATAGTTGAGCATGTCTGTGGGGTCAATCCAGTCATCATCCTGAGCACAGCCAGCCATTAGCAACAGACATTCACAAAGGAGCAAAGAACACAGCATCCTGCACGAGCCTGGAATTTTTTTAATACAGATGTAACAAAATATTGTTAGTTTCAAAAGGAATCACCTTTAATGAAAACTTAATCTAGCTACTTCTTTCTAGTGTTAAGATGATGCTTTCCTTCCTTCCAAATAGGACAGTACATAAAATTAAAATACTCAAAAACATTAATATATTAACGTACATAGACACACACATATTCTTAATGAGATAATAAGAAAACAGGTTTTTGCACATGACCCAATAATTCTACTCCTGGGTATCTATCCAAGAAAATATACGTTAACAAAAAACTTGTACACAGATGGTTACAGTAGCATTATTCATAAAAGCTAAAAAGTGGAAACAACTCAAAATGTCCATTCCTCTAGTGGGACATTATTAAGTCTAAAAAATAATAATAATAATGAAGTACTGATATATGGATAAACCTTGAGAACACTATACTAAGGGAAAGAAGCCAGTCACAGAAGACCACATATCATATTACTGCATTTATATGAAACTTCCAGAAAAGGCAAATCTACAGACGATAGAGAGTAGATTAGTGGTTGCTTAGGGCGGGGAGGGAGGGGAGGTCAGGATGGGGGGATGACAGCTTTAGACAGGCTGCAGTAACAGTGCCAAAGCAAGAGGCTTATGACTAACTTCATCTGCCCAGTGTAGCTTTCAAGAGTGACAGGAGCACAGAAGGAAGGCCTGGAGACTGACCTCCAAAAATCAACCACTGTAAGCCCTACGGATCAGTGGTCCATGTTCCCTTGTGCATGCTGCAGTCACCGTGAGATGATGGCAGCTCACAGCAGCAGCATGGAATGAAACCCCAACAAGCACTCTGGACACTGAAGCTCATACAAGCTTCCTTGTTGGTGACAGATATTAATATACCAAGGAGTAAGGCATCCCCTAGAACCAGGAATCCTCCCGTTGGGGACTCTCCTAGACCTCACCCTCTGCACTTCTTTATGCTGGTACTGATTTGTAGCCTTTATAATAAAACTGTAATTTTTTTTTTTAAAGGAGTGATGGGAGCTCATTTTAGAAAGATCAAATCAGTGTTAAATGTAAATGCACATGAGAGGAAAACCCTGTGTACAAAGTCCAAGAAGGCTAAAGTAGAAAAAGGATGTGGTAGTCAGTCTGAAAGGCTGTGCAATGAAAACAGAAAGAATGCACACCACACATCTGAGGGTTAATTTCACAGACCTAAGCAACCGCCTGCATGGGAAGGAAAGGAAAAGGAATATGTCAAACAGGACTCCAAGATTTCAACTCCTACTGACAATGAAAATGGTGATATCATTAACTTAAAAGAGAAATTCAGAATGACAATATGGTTTTGGGGAAAAGTTCAGCATTCATTTGTTCAACAATTATAAATACCTATTGTAGATCAGGCATTGGTTTACATGACAGGGACTAGGCCAGATCTTCTACAAAAAGCTTATATATTCTAGAAGGAAAAGTTGGTAAATAATATAATTTCAGATAGCGTTAAGACTATAAAGAAAATAAAGCAAGAAAACGGGACAGCCAGATCAGGCAATATTGGGTATTTTAGGGAAGATCTCTGAAAATAAAGATGGCCACAAATGCTTTGTCATTAGCTCCAAGATAGATGGAGGTGACTTCCCCTCCTCCTGAATTTGGGCTGGCCCTGTGACTACTGGGCCCTAGGGGTTGGCCTCAGGCCTAAGGCAGTCACCTGCCACACACAATGCTGCAGTTCAAGCCTGCCACAAAGCCGAGCCTCTCTTAAGAGCTCTGGTAGCATAGTGCCTAAGGCACTTGACTGCTAATCAGAAGGCTGGCGGTTCAAACCCACCAGCCACTCCTCAGAAGGAAGGTTGGGCAAACTACTTCTGTAGTGATACTGCCTCAGGAACCCAAGGAGGGGTCACTATGAGTTGAGTCCGACTCCATGGCACATAACAACAACAACTGTGACTACTCAACCAAAATGACATGGTAGAAGTTAGGCTGTGCTGGCTCAGAGCCTACTCTAGAAGAGACTAGTAGCTTCTACTGATGGCGCTGTGGGTGCTATCCAAAAGGCTAGTAGTTTGAACCTACCAGCTGTTGTGCAGGAGAAAGATGAGGGAGTCTGTTTCTGTAAAGATTTACAACCTTGGAAACTACATGAGGCAGTTCTACTGTCCTATAGAGTGACTGAGTAAGAATCAACTCCACAACAATGGGGTTTACAACTTAATCCTTCTGGAATCGTTGCTCTTGGGACATCCCCTCTTGCTATCAACTGCCACACTGTGAGATGGCCAAGCCACAGGGAGAGGCTATGTACAGAGATGCTCCACCAAGTTCCCAGCTGGCAGCATCAACTGCTAGCGATGTGAGAAAGCCAAAAGAATTTATAATAGTCAGCTTTGATTTTGTAATGGAGTGCGGACCAAGTTGAGCTAAACACTGAAATGCTTCAGTTGATAAGCTTGACAGTGACGACAATGACTGAGCAGCACATGTAGACTCAGCTGCTAACTGAAAAGTTGGAGGTTTGAGAAACACCAGGAAGAAAGACCTGGTGATCTACTGAAAAATCAGTCACTGAAAACCCTATGGAGCACAGTTCTACTCTGATACACCTGGTGTTGCCATGAATCAGAATCCATGCAGAGGCAAATGGTTTTGGTTTTGGAATATGTACCATGCATTAAAGTCAAGGGTTTGCAATTTAGTTCACTTGAGCGTGGATCAAAATCACCTGGAGAACTTGTAGCAGACTGCTGGGCCTCATGCCCCCGGAGCTGGAGAACTTGCATTTCCAACATGCTGCCGGATGAGAACGTTGCTAGTCTGGGACCACACTTTCAGAACCACTTTCATTAAGAAAACCTGAACTGTTTTCATCCCCACCCCCTGGTCATTAACGCACAACTAAACACTAACTTAACACTCTTAACTTTTTACACTCAAATTGGATTTGGGTTTTCGAAAAAAGTTAATTACACCTACTTTACTGACTGTATTTGTTCAAATTATACTTAAAGTGTTCAGAGATAATCGAAGCCAACAAAATTCAACGTTGACTCTGGTCTTGCTTTGCACTAGCTTGTCCCTTTCTCCAGGCCGTTCTTTGAACCGTGTAACGCAGCAGCAACCCTGTGGCAACCAAAGATAGGGCAGCCAACTGACCCGGGAGATAAGGAGGGAGGTCTCGCCCGCCCATCCCCGTAAATAAAGAGTTCGAAGTCACCGCACAGGTCCCTGCGGCCCAGCGCTGCGCGTGCTGCTCCCAGCCCGTCAACGTCTGCGGCCTCCCTTCGCGCCCGGGGAGCTTTGGGGCCGACCCTGCAGCCCCGCCCGTCGGCCCACTGGCCGGCCTCAAAAACACACCCGACCGCGCGGACTCACCACTCGGGTCGCCCCCCTGCCTCTTCAAGAAGATACCTGCCCAGGCGATCGGAGAAGATGGCAAGGGGCCTGCGGAAGCCGCCAAGCGCTTCAGAGAGCGCCGGTCGCGTCTCGACATCGACTCACTCGGCCCGCGGCTGGCGCGCCTTCTGGGCGCGCAGCTGATTGGCCCGCCGAGGAGGCGGGGCCGGGCTCTGCTTGCTTGCTTGTTTGTTGCTTGTTTAGGGCAGGAGAACTATTCCGATGAAAAACAAAGTTTGGTTTTTTTTTAATTAAGTAGAAAAGGTTTGAGCTGTACTTGAGGAAGCACTTTTTGGCTGCCAACGTGACAAAATATCAAAATGAGCACACATCAAAGGAAAGCACACCCAGAGATTCTCAAGAGAACGACACAGGCATCCAGATGAAATCTTTACGTGAAACCCAAATATATAAAACGGATAAGAAGTGTATTTTATTAGTATTTATGTATTTTCTAAATTCAGATGTGTGACATTTGCAATGAAAACTGGAAATTTATTCTGAGCGTTTGTCCTGTTTAAAATGGGAGATAATGGATGACGACGATATTCAGGTTTGGGGGGCAGGGAGGGTGCAGATCACACCGTATGGAGTAGTTGGAAATTTAGTCTTTAACTGCTGGCTTTGCAATCTCAGGAAACTTCAAAGAGGAAATGACGACAAGTCTTATTCAGAAATGTACACAAAAGTAAATCAAATGGCAACAAATTTGTCTTCAAATTTGATATATGATTAATACACTGAAGTGTGCATGTTATTACAATTTTTTTACATAGTTAAACAATAAAAAATAAAATTCTAATCAGACCTCTGAAGCTCCTGCAGAGGAGTTAATCTCTGCATCGCCCCTCTAACCCTATCTCCCAGGCTCCCCCATGCACACACAGAGCCTCAATTGAAAAGGATTGGGAGTGAACAGTCCTCTCCCAAGAGTCCATCTACATAAAGATAAATGAAGTCCTGACACAAGATACAACATAGATGAACCTTGAAAACATGGCGAGTGAAGTCAGTCAATCACAAAGGGGCAGATAACTGTATGGTCTCACCAATATTAACAACAAGAATAGGCAAATGTAGAGAGACCAAAGTTTATTAGTGGTTACCAGGGGTGGGAGCCAGGAGGAAAAGGAGAGTCACTGTTTAGGAAGCACTGCATCTGTTTGGGTTTAGTAAACTAAAGAGAGGCTGTGGCCTACATTTAGCAGAAGTCCTTTTTGTGTACCTGAGATGTAGGAAAACTACATACTGAACACCACAAGCTAACTGTATTTCATTTCTTTCTAAAACACTCACTTCCACATATTTGTAGTCTAAGTTAGAATTTATACATTTTTGCCAGGCTTTATTGATGAACTTTAACAATATATTCTGGATAGAAAATTTCTCTAAACCTTGGAAAAAGAAATAGAAGGTATTATGCATTCGTCAAGGGATAAAAAGCAAGTTAATGGAAGAACTTAGAAAGAAATGTAAGAACTGAATATGGGGTTCATCTAATTGGACCACACTAGTTCCAAGTAAACTTGAAAAATAATACTCAGGAAAAAAAAAAAGAGAGAGAGAAAGAGAAAACACTCTAACTTGAAAACCGTAGACACTGAGTGTTACGGATTGAATTGTGTCCCCCAAAATATGTATTTGAAGTCCTGGTGCCTGTATCTATGGATGTGAGCCTGTTTAGAATAAAAGTTTTTCCTTCATTATGTTGGGAGCTCTGGTGGCGTACTGCCTAAGGCATTTGACTGCTAACCAGAAGGCTGACGGTTCAAACCCATCAGCCACTCCTCAGAAGGAAGGTTGAGCAATCTACTTCAGTAGATACTGCCTCCGAAACCCAAGGAGGGGTCACTATGAGTCAGATCTGACTCAATGGTAGTGAGTTTTGTTATGTTAGTGAAGTCATACCAGAGTAGGATGGGATCTAAACCTAATCACTTTTGAGTTATTTTTTAAAAAAAAAGAAGAGAAATGGCAGAATCACACAACAAGGAAGATAGATTCCAAGCAACACCAGGGAATGCCAAAGATCATAAAGGACTGATGGCAGTCACCATAAACCTGGAGAGAGATCCAGAGAAGGAATCACTATGGCTGAGATCCTAGTTTGGATTTTTAGCCTGCAGAACTGGGAGAAAATTAAGTTTTTGTTCTTTAAAGTCACCCACTCATAGTATTTTTGTTACAGCAGCACTAGCAAACCAATACACTGAGAAACAGGAATGTTTCAGGTGTCAAGAGGTCTTTATTGAAATAATAGCACAGTTACACGTCTAATACCCTTTTCCACTTGTATACAATGGATTAAAAATGCTTGCTACATACAGTGCACAGACAGTTTCAATTTTTAGAACCAACTCAACTGCATTTAAAATAAATAAAATAGCCTATTTAATAATTTAAAGTAAAATTACTGTACAATATGAAAATAAAGATACATAAATGTTAGGATCTACAATGCTGTAGCAATAAAATCATTATTCTGCATTACATAAAACAGTGCAAGAAAAAAAATCCAAATAAGCTTTTGGAGTGTAAAGTTTAAATTTTCCATTTTAAATTATCATGCAGACATAGCATTTCAAGCCATGCTATGGTCTATGGCAAATTATTATTTTTTTTTAAGGGGGGAAAATGCTAGCCAGTCAATTTACTGTACCCTCAAGTGTTGCATCACATAACTGCTGCTGCTCTGCTTCCACAGTACAGTTTACCAGGGAGGTATCTTGTTGCATTCAAAAATATTGAAATTAACAATCTCTGAAGCAAACACTTACCTTTTAGCCTGAAACAAAATAATGTAACAAAATAATTGTCATTTCTCTGGTTTAAGAAATAAAGAAAAGGCCTATACCACATAATGAACTAAGAAGCTGTTTTCTAACCATCTTTAAACTCCATAATGATCCTTAGTGAAAACAACCATGTAACTTTTGAGAAAGATATATGAAATTCTCATCTCTAGCTGACAAGTGATACAGTAGCATAGGATTGTGAGACGAGCAAAAGTAACTTCCGAACACCTATGTTTAATCTGTGTAGAACTTGGCTGCATTACATATGATAATATACTTAAAGTACAGTTCAATTTCAGTGTGTCTATAAAATTGTTATTTAGGCAAAGACCAAGGAATGCATTTAATACTAAACCGTAAACACGTCATCCACCATGACTTAGAGTGCACACTGACAACAAAAGAGCTCTTCCTCAACTTTGGCAACGAGACGACATATAGCAGGTCACAGCAGCACGAGCTCACACAGAAGCACTGCAGAATAACACCACCCAACACCGCCTATCAACTGGATACATGGTAATAAGGGGCCTCCCTCATGCTGAGCCACTTCCTGGTCAGTCTGTGTTCTTCAAATGTGTCATTTTCACAACTTGGTAGTCTTAAGTATCTGTGCTTTCACTGCACAGACTGACTTAGGTGTACTCTACCCATTGTAAGTCCAAAGGGTAACAGTTCTGTCTGCAGAAGACGACAGGAAGGATAGATCCTGGGTGTGCCATCTACACTGAATCACTTTGTCCTTGTGCTCTCCCACCACCATGATGGGAAGCTGCTTAGTGAGGTCTCCTTAATTAAAAAAGAAAAGAGATGTTAATTTACAATATGCAAGTATATGTATAGATATTACAGACCTCCTCTTTAAGACATTACAATGTACAATAACCTAAAGTACATTAATATAATAAATATAAAAGTTTGAACAGAGATAAGTTACTAAGTATCTAACTGGGTTATTAATATTTGGTAACATACACACAGCAGCATTTGACACCCTCCATGGAACTCTCTTAACCTGGCTTCTCTTGACGTTAGTGTCATTCCATCTGTCTCCTTCACTGGCTTTCCTTCTCTCCCTAACTTTGGTCAGAAAATTTGGTGAATCCCAGGAGTCAGCCCTCAGATTTCTTCTGTTCCCTTTTTCATCTGAGCACATGGTCATTTATAAGCTTATGATTCCCACATTTTATTTCCAATCTTGGAGCTGGATCTCTCCTAGCTTCAGACTAGTATCCAAATAGCTATTTGATATCTCATTTGATTGTCTGATTCCAATTCACAGCAACCCTACAGGAGACAGTAGACCTGCCCTGTAGGATTTCCTAGCCTATAATCTTTACAGAAGCAGACTGCCAGGTCTTTTTCCCCACTGAGTCACTGGTTGGTTTGAACCACTGACCTTTTAGTTAGCAGCCAAGTGCTTAAACCACTGTACCATCAGGGCTCCTGATTGATAGTCATCTTAAATTTAACATGCCTAAACTGAACTACGGGAGCCCTGGTGGCATAATGCCTAAGGCACTTGACTGCTAACCAGAAGGCTGGTGAGTCAAACCCACCAGCCGCTCCTCGGAAGGAAGTTTGAGCAGTCTACTTCCGTAGTGATACCACCTTGGATCTCAACCATAGTGATTCCTTTTCTGGGTCTCTCTCTCTGGGTCTCTACTTCCGTAGTGATACCACCTTGGAACCCAAGGAGGGGTTGTTAAGAGTTGAGACCGAGCTACTGATTTTTCTTTACTAAACCTGTTCCCCCCCACCTCATCTCAATTAGGAACCATCTGGTTAAGCAAAACCAGAAACCTAAGACTTTTCTTTGATTCCTTTTCTCCTCATTCCCCAAATCTAATCCAAATAAATTGAAATATATCCTAAATTCATTTACTTCTACCACTTCCACACCTCTAGCACCCTAGTCCAAGCCACCAACATCTCTGAATTATTCCAATAGTCTCCTCATGGACATTTCTACTATTCTTAGCCCCCTTACAATCCACTCTCCCTACCAGAATTCAACACTGTCTTTTAAAAATGTAATTCAGATCCTATGACTCACCTGTTTAAAATCTTCCAAGGGCTTCTCATTATACTTTCTGAAATACCTATAAAACTCTGTCTCTGATTTGTTCTCCCTCATCTCTCTTCTTTGATTCACCAAGTTCCAGCCATGTTGCCTCCTGACAGTGTCATGAACATGCCAAGGTCATTCCTGCCTCAGCATCTTTCTATTTGCTAGGCTCTTCTCCTGGGACCCTGGCATGGCTTGCTCCTTCTCACCATTCAGGTCTCTACTCAAATGGCGCTTCCCAGAAAGACTTACTCTAACCATCCTCTCTAACATTGCCTTCCTAGGCTAGCCACTCCAGTCACATTCCTACATGATACTTTTTTTGTATAGTACTTATCAGTAACTAAAATCACATCATTTATTGGTTTACATTTTATTGACCTCAAAATGTAAGCTGCATCAAGGAGTTAATTGCTTTGTTCATCTCTCTGTCTGTCCTTAATTTGTACATAGTAAGTATTTGTTTAATGAATGAAATATTCCTTTAATGAATGTTTAAAAATAAAACTAAATACTGGAGATATTTTATAAATTGCACATTAATGAGATTTTTTAAGTAAAAGCAAAAAAAAATATACATAGTATTTTAACATCTGTCATCATTTAACACATAACAAAATGATTCACTGTTACAAATGTGGATTCTGTTAAATACTTTTAAGAAGTACTTAACAATAAAAATAAGATTATTCACTCTGTTAAAAACTTTCTACAGCCCATTTTAACGGAGTCCCAATAATCTGCTCAGTAAATACAATAAAACTAAAATTTGAAAATGTTAAAGTCAATCACCCTAGATTAACAAAAAAAGAGGAGACTTTAAAAAAGGAGGAGGGTTGATCTAAATTACCTTGCAGGTCTGTCACCTTTATTTTCATATCATAAGATCCTGTTAGCAAGTAATGAGCGCCAGGAGAGAATCGAACAGAGCGAACATCACTGGAGTGAGGATGATAACTTTGTACCATTCTTCCTCCTCTTATGTCATACAACATGCAGCTAGAATCTTCTTGGCCTGTGGCTAAGAGACGGCCACTAGGGTCTACCGCTACAGATGCCACTGCACTGCCTGTGGCAGAAGGAATATAAGTTTCAATATGGAAAAATCAATATTGTTAAATCGCAACATAGCTCATTATGTTCACAGACCTATACCATATAGTAAGAATTTAATGTAGCTTATCACTGATGTTGGGAGCTCTGGTGGCGTAGTGCCTAAGGCATATGACTACTAACCAGAAGGCTGGCGGTTCAAACCCACCAGCCACTCCTCGGAAGGAAGACGGAGCAATCTACTTCCATAGAGATACCGCCTCAGAAACTCAAGGAGGGGTCGCTATAAGTCAGATCTGACCTGACAGCAGTGTGTTGCGTGTGTTGGGTATCACTACTTTTCAGTTATGGAAATATCCAAACTAGCAGCCAATAAATACTTGTCCATTTTAGGGGCAAGGCATGAAGCAAGAGTATATGAGGAATGACAAAGTTCCAATTTTTTGTGATTTGAGGGATCTCCCTCCTAAATTGTACATCTGTAGTGCAACAGATAAGTCACACTGAAAAAACTACCAGAAAAGTAAGAGGAGAAAGTTCAAAAGAAAAGAGGACAAGGTTAATTGTGTTATAGGACACCAAGAGCTAAAGTAAAACAAGGATATAAAGTGATTTGACAACATAAAGATTGCTGGTGATGTTGGGGAAAAAACAGCTTTTGTTACAGTAGTTGGAGCAGGAGCTAGATTTGAATAGGTTGAAAACCGATGGTGAGGATTTGGGAAACAGCATGTGGAGCACAAAAATGGGGGTGAAATCTGGGAAGGGTAGGGAGGTCAAGAGAGGGACTGTTTGGCATTGCCAGTTCTCTAAAGTTTTTTTATGTACATGGGTACGATCCAGTAGAGAAGGAGAGATTAATATTGCAAGAGAGAGGAGATGAACAAAAAATTGAAGTCTCTGAAGGGGACAAAGGGAGCTGAAAACAACTTAGATAACTAGGGAAGAGTCTAGAGATAAATTAATGATAGGTGTATAGAAACTAAACAAGCAAAACAGAGAAATACAATAATTAATACTAGGGAAAAACAAAAATATATATATATACAAGAAAAAGTAATAAGATCTTAATAGCATTTACAGTCAGCCCTCCATATCCACGGATTCTGCATCCATGGATTCAACCACCCACAGATTCAATCAACTTCGGGTCAAAAATATTCAGGAGGGAGAAAATAAAAGGCTCATAAAATGCAATTTAAGTGATCAAAGCAATCCCTCAAAGCCAAAGAGGGAGCATAAAGTGCTATTTATGTAACATTTACATTGTATTAGGTTTTATAAGTAATCTAGGGAAGATTTAAAGTATACAGGAAGATATATGTAGGTTACATGCAAATATTACACCATTTTATACAAGGGATTTGAGCATCTGTGAAGGGTCCTGGAACAATACCCTCCAGATATCAAGGGGTGATTGTACATGATTAAAATAATGTAAACAATGAATACTGCTCTAGTCAAAACTGATGTTAACTATACTGAAAAGTTAAGAAGACAGGAAGTAGGTATGCGGGTGGGGATCGTGGGAAATAAAAAAGTGAAATTTTCATTTTCCATGATGAGAAGTCAACAAATAATCTCAAAAATATGATTATGGTCATGTTATTAGAAATACAGAGATAAAAACCAAAAGAAAACTGCTACAAAAATTAAAAATGGCTGCCTCTGAAAAAAGAAAAATGAGATGGGCTAAGGAAGGCAGAGAGACAGATGATGCCCAGAGCAATGCTGTTTTTCTTAATAAGCCTTATTGAACTGTTTGGTTCTTTTCAACTATGTTATACATTACTTTTGATAATACTCAAACTAAATTTTAAATAAATCAATGATTAGATATTCATACACACACACACACACAAACAAATAAACGTGTGGACATATGCATGTATTCAAAACTCAAATTTGCTATAGCAAATCATTTCTGATTTGAATCAGTATAGAAAATAGTCCATAAAAGTCAGAAGAATAAATAAGCTGTTTTTTAAAAGAAACATGAAAATTAAGGATATAAGATAGGCCTTTTCACTTCAAATTGTGCCATAAAATTGCTATTAAAAACCACAAAAAGCAGAAAAGGTACACCAAAATAAAATAACTACAGTGGCAGAATACCGTGTATTCTTAATACATCAGTGTTCTAAAGGGTGAGATAATGCAAAGAACATTAACCTGGGCTTATATGGAATAAGTCAAGACATTGTTAAGTTAAAGTATTGAGGTATATGTTGTATGCTACCGTATATAGTCTGGTGTGTTTAAAGGAAAAGGAAGATAACTATCTATACAAACTTTCTGGTTCTATATTTACAGAATATTTTTAGAAGAATAAATCAGAAACTGGTCCCTTTGGGAAAGAGACCAAAGAATCGCAGAAGGAAGAAAATGGTATATACCTGCAGTGTAGTAAATTACTTACTTAGTATGGCTTTTCTGCCCATAAGTCATTGTAAACTCAGTGGTGGAATGAGCAACTGAGGAGCTCCTGATTGTAAATGCTATCCACCTGGGTTATTTCTGTTGGGTGTGGCACAACACAATGTTATGGGAGGCTTACTCTCAGGTGCTTAGAATTCTGTTGTTATGATTGGTTGGTTTGGCCACTCT
>NW_006921597.1:20558705-20560203 GCF_000298275.1 Orycteropus afer afer | reverse complement strand
CAAGAGACACGCGTTGCTGAGTAAGACACCGAGGGACATGCACTGCTGGGGGAGAGACTGTGAGAGACTTGTCTGAGAGATGGTGGGCTGGGAGAGAGACTGAGCGTTTTTCCTGAACTTGAATTGTAGCCTGGTGCTTCCCTAATAAACCCCATAATCTGTGAGTTCTGTGTGACCACTGAAGCGAATTATCGAACCCAGGAGAGAGGTGGTGGGTGCTTTGGAAGGAACGGTTGGTGAAAGAGCTGGAGGGAGACAGCATGACTGGCCTTGCAGTAATAGGCCTTGGGCTATTGATGGTGATTTTGTCTTCCTCTTGTGGGGTTCTAGGAGGTCAGAATATGTGGCCTCCTTGCCCTTTTTGCAATAACCTTTTGTAAAACTTGAAATTTTACAGTTGCATGTATTTAAAAAAATTATTTTTAAAGTTCTAAATTCTAAAATGGTGCTACTACTATCAACTGCATACTTTAGGGCACAATATTTAGTTTCCCTGTACCTCAGTTTCCTAAGCTGAATTATTATTTTTACATATAAAGTAAGAGATTAAAGCATTTTTAAAGAATTGAAAGTAATCATTAAGATGATGTTGTTGTTTGCCATCGAGTCGGCCCCGACTCATAGCGACCCCTCCTTGGGTTTCCGAGGCAGTATCACTACGGAAGTAGGATTGCCCAATCATTAAGATATCAAATACTTATGTTACTATTGTTTCTATTATTAGTAGGCTAGTGCAATCTTTAACATTTCTTTCTCTTACAACTTCATTTAAATCCCAGAAAAACCTACCAGTTCCATGGAATGTTGTGCCAACAACACGAACACAACTTGGTACTCGAAGATCCCAGAATCTAACAGTTTTATCTTGAGAACCAGATGCAATCATCCAGCCACTCCAGGTATAAAGTGCTAAAATATGCCCTATAAAAGATAATGTATAATGTTATACTGTGGAATAATACTTTCCTTTAACACATTCAAAGCTAAGTACTCCTTTCCACTGGGCATGTGATGGTCTGGTTAATCAAGCATACTATATGAGAGAGATTTTCTACCTAGATTAAATATATTGGCTATTTTCAAATAATAAAAACTCAGTAAGATGCACAACAGCAAAGCTGTACTGAACAAACAATCTTTCTTTGGTGATGCCATTAGTATGGTAGGCTCTTTCAGTATTTCAGGACATCAGAACTGTTGTTGTTGTTGTTAAGTGCCGTCGAGTTGTTTCTGACTCATAGTGACCCCATGCACAGCAGAACGAAACACTACCCGATCCCGTGCCAGCCACAATCCCTGCTATACTTGAGCTCATCATTGCAGCCACCGTTATCAATCCATCTCGTTGAAGGCCTCACCCTCTTTCGTCAACCCTCCATCCTACCAAGCATGACATCCTTCTCCAGGGAATGGTCCCTTTCTGACAACATGACCAAAATAGGTGAGACAAAGTCTGGCCATTCTTGCTTCCAAGGAGCATTCTGGCTGCACTTCCTCC
>NW_006921597.1:20529996-20555575 GCF_000298275.1 Orycteropus afer afer | reverse complement strand
CTCGGAAGGCAGGTTGGGCAATCTACTTCTGTAGTGATACTGCCTCAGAAACCCAAGGAGGGGTCACTATGAGTCGGGGCCAACTCGACGGCACACAACAACAACAACAACAATAAGGATTTAGTACACAGGCAAACAGCAATGCTAATGTTGTTATCTAAAGTTTACAATTTTGAGATAAAAATTTCCTGTCCTGAAGAAATCTCTTTTGATGAAATGTACCCCAGTAATGAGAAAGCATGATTTGAACTCAAGGAAAAGCAACAACTGAGACTGATATAACATACCAGTATGTCCACTCAAAGCATGGAGGCCTTGTCCTCTTTGACAATCTGTGGTGTAAATGTTACAATCCCCCGCTCCAGCACTTATGAGAATAGCTCCCCCGCTTTCTGGGCCTTCCATAAATGCCAAGTCTCTAATTGTCCCATCATGCATACTAAATTCCAGATCCGGTCCTGAAACAGCAATAAGAATTAAAAAAAAAAAAAGATGCTGCTCATCTTACTTACTGTGATAATCTGTGAGTGCTAGACTGCCTCAAAACGGATCAAGAGTAATGGTGAGTGGTATGGTTTATATTTTAAGGATTGATATTATAGTCATTTCACTTAATAGAGCAAAGAACTTCAAGAAATCAAAATACTGATTTAGTTATTAACTTCCCTAAAATAGAATTATATAGAGAGCTATCTTCTTATTTTTTATCCCAAAGAGATATGTTCTAACAATATATCCATTCATATAATTCTTGTCATTATTTTAAAGTTATTTTTCTGATAACAATAATTTTCTGCGGCTTAGATACCACCTGGCTATCTATAATAAAAAGAAAAGAATAATGCTCATGAGTATAACCAAATAATTAGAATGTTTAAAAAAAAAATCTTAAGGTTATATTCTTAGATTTCATTAAAGACAATACAGATATATAGAGAGAGAGATAACATGGGGAAAGTATAAAGTTTATACTGGTCAGCTACTGCTTACATACTTGGGCCCTACCTGTTGCATTACAAGTCTCCGCATTAAAGGGCAGAACTTTGACGTATTTGTCATTGGAGCCTGTTGCTAATAACTGTCCACAGGGACTCCAAGCCACACAGTAAATGGATCCTTTGTGATGTTTATTCCTTTTAAAACGTACCACTGGTTGTTTAGGAACGTCATGTGCACTAAAAAGAAAAATTATTGAAAGATATTTCAATGTCTTGCTCGCTAAAATTAACTAGTATGGAGTTCTATATTATGGTTGTTTCTGAGGGAGCAAAAAAGTTACAGATAACAAACAGGTTAATAACAGTTTCCAAAATCATCAAAAAAATAAATTTAAAATCTAAAAACTAAAATTATTAAACATTATCATACTAATCTCATTTTAGACTAGATAGGAAATAAAATATATAACTAAAAAGAATACCCTTTTCAAATATTTTTTATGGATTTTAACTCAGAAACAGAAAAAGAAAATTTTTTAAAAAAAGCTAACAAGCTTCTAAATTCAAAAAAGTTCAATAAACATTTATTAAACATATAATATAAGCAATGTCCCTGGATGTGCAGAGAGGCACGGATGGATAAAAAACAAAAAGAGCAAGATCTCTCCAGAGTTTAAAATCTGGCAGGGGTATATGTTGTCATGACTACCACATACAGTAAGGCAAATATAAGTTACACTCCAGTACATAGTACCAGGCCTTAAAGGGCAGGGAGAATATTTATAGGAAAAGATGAAGCCAGGAGCACAACCTCAGTGAAGAGATATAATATAGTGGGGAAAGAACTGGCCAAACAGGAGGTAAACGTCTGTGGCGCTGAGGAGACAATGCTCAGGGTACTCAGGACAAAGTGGGATAGGCCTATTGGCGAGGAGATGGAGGCTTGGCTGTGCAGTCCTTGATGACATGCCATTGAGTTTAGCCTTCAATGGGCATTTTATCTATACTTTACAAAGCAGGTTAATGTTGCTGTTGAGTCAATTCAGATTAATACTATAGTGTTAAAATACTAGGAGCTCTGGTCGTGTAGAGCCTAAGGCATGTAACTGCTAACCAGAAGGCTGGCGGTTCAAACCCACCAGCCACTCCTTGGAAGGAAGATTGGGCAATCTACTTCTGTAGTAATACCACCTCGGAAACCCAAGGAGGGGTCACTATGAGTCGGATCTGACTTGACGGCAATGAGTTTGGTTTTGGTTTATTATAATACTAGGAGCCCTGGCAGTGCAGTGGTTAAGTGCTTGGCAGCTAACCAAAAGGTCAGCAGTTCAAACCCACAAGGTGCTCCACAAGAGACAGAAGTGGCAGTCTGTTTTCATAAAATTACAGCCTTGGAAACCCTATGGAGCAGTCTACTCTGTCCTATAAAGTCACTATGAGTTGGAATCAACTCAACAGCAATGGGGTCTTGGGGTCTAATTATAATACTAAACACTTATTTAGGTGTTAGGATAACATCAAGTGTATGTAATAAAGTGTACATGTGTTTGGAGATGCATGTCGAAGAATAAAAGGGTGTAATGGCATTTTATCTAGGATACTTTAAAATACATTAGCAAACAAACAAAATGGATGAATGAAGCAAATGTGACAAAAATCTTGATAACTGTTACAATGTACTAGATTACTTTTTTGTACATTTGAAAATTTTTCCAAATTAAGAAAAAAATTCAAAAGCAAGAAAGATTGACACAATCCCCGATATATGCTGCTGTGTCAGGTGCTGTCAAGTTGGCTCTGACTCAGCGACCCTGTGTACAACAGAACGAAACACTACCCTGTCCTGTGCCGACCTCACAATACTTGCTACACCTGAGCCCATCATTGCAGCCATTGTGCCAATCCATCTCACTGAAGGTCTTTCCATTTTTCATTGACCCTCCACTTTACCAAGCATGATATCCTTCTCCAGAGAATGGTCCTTTCTGACTATATGACCAAAAGGTCAAATGACGTCTGGCCATTCTCTCACTTCCAAGTAGAATTCTGGCTGTACTTCTTCCAGGACAGATTTGTTAGTTCTTTTGGCAATCCATGGTACTTTAAGTATCCTTCACCAACACCACAACTCAAAAGCATCAACTCTTCTTCAGTCTTCCTTATTCATTGTCCAGTTCTCACATGCACATGAGGCAACTGAAAATATCATGGCTTGGGTTAGGTGCACCTTAGTCTTCAAAGACAATCTTTGCTCTTCAGCACTTTAAAGAAGTCTTTTGCAGCCCAGTGCAATACATTGTCTGATGTCTTAACTGCTGCTTCCATTGGCACCAATTGTAGAAACAAGTAATATGAAATCTTTGACAACTTCAATATTTTCTCCATTTACTTGTGATGCTGCTTATTGGTCCAATTGTGAGGATTTTCGTTTTCTTTTTGAGATGTAATCCATACTGCAGACTGTAGTCTTCATCAGTAAGTGCTTCAAGTCATCCTCACTTTCAGCAAGCAAAGTTGTGTCATCTGCATATCACAGGTTGTTAATGAGTCTTCCTCCAATCCTAATGCCATGCTCTTTTTCATATAGTCTAGCTTCACAGATTATTTGTTCAGCATACAGACTGAGTAAGTATGGTGAAAGGATATACCTGAAACATTTCCTTCCTGATTTTAAACCATGCAGTATCCCCTTGTTCTGTTTGAATGACAGCCTCCTGGTCTATGTACAGGTTCCTCATGAGCACAATTAAGTGTTCTAGAATTCCCATTCTTCTCCATGTTATCCATAACTTGTTATGATCCACACAATCAAATGCTTTGGCATAGTCAATAAAACACAAGTAAACATCTTTCTGATATTCTTTGCTTTCACCCAAGATCCATCTAACATCCGCTATGATATCTCTCATTCCACATCCTCTTCTGAATCCAGCTTGCATTTCTGGGAGTACTCTGGCAATATACTGCTGCAAACATTTTTGAATCATCTTCTGTAAGATTTTACTTCCATGTGATATTAATGATATTGTTTGATAATTTCCACATTCCATGGGATCACCTTTCTTTCCAATGGGTACAAATATAGATCTCTTCCAGTCTGTTGGGTAAGTGCCTCCAGCACAGCATCCATCTGTTGAAACATCTCAATGGGTATTCCATCAGTTCCTGGAGCCTTGTTCTTTGCCAATTCCTTCAGTGCAGCTTCAACTTCTTCCTTCAATACTATTGGTTCTTGATAATATGCCACCTCCTGAAATGGATGAACATCAACCAGTTCTTTTTGGTACAGTGACTGTGTATTCCTTCCTTCTTCTTCTTCTTCTTCTTTTTAAATGTGCAAATTTACACAGTAGAATTTGTTTTACATTCAACAATTTGTGTACATTTCCTTCCATCTTCTTTTGATGGCTCCTGCATCATTCAATATTTTGGCCATAGAATCTTTCAATATTGCAACTCGAGGCTTGAATTTTTTCCTCAGTTCTTTCAGCTCAAGAAATGCTGAGCGTGTTCTTCCCTTTCGGTTTTCTAACTCCAGTCTTTGCACATTTCATTATAATAAATGACTTTGTCTTCTCAAGGTGCTCTTTGAAATCTTCTGCTCAGATCTTTTATCTTATCATTTCTTCCATTTGCTTTAGCTACTCTCCATTCAAAGGCAAGTTTCAGAGTCTCTTCTGACATCCCCTTTGTCTTTTCTTCCTTTCCTGTCTTTTTAATGATCATTTGCTTTCTTCATGGATGATGTTCTTGATGTCATCCCACAATTCTGGTTTTCAGTCACTGGTGTTCAATGTATCAAATCTATTCTTTAGATGGTCTCTAAATTCAGGAGGGTCGTATTTTGGCTCTAATGGACTTCTATTAATTGTCTTCAGCTTCAACTCAGCTCCTGGTCTTGTTTTGGCGGAAGATACTGAACTTCTCCATTGTCTCTTTTCACAGATGTAGTTGATCTCATTCCTGAGTACTCCATCTGGCAAAGTCCATGTGTATAGCCACTGTTTACATTGTTGAAAAAAGTATTTGCAATGAATAAGTCATTGGTCTTGCAAAATTCTATCATGCAATCTCCAGCATTATTTGTATCACCGAGGCCATATTTTCCAGCTAGTGATGATTCTTCTTTGTTTCCAAGTTTTGCATTCCAGTCACCAGAGGTAACACATCTTGACTGCATGTTTGGTCCATTTCAGACTGCAAAAGTCTGTACAAATCTTCAATTTCCTCATCTTTGGCTTTGGTGGTTGGTGCGTAAATTTGAATAATAGTGTATTAACTGGTCTCCTGTGTAGGGGTATGGCTATTATCCTATCACTGACAACATTGTACTTCAGGACAGATCTTGAAACATTCTTTGTGACAATGAATGCCACACCATTCCTCTTCAATTTGTCATTCCTGGCATAGTAGATCATATGGTTGTCTGATTAAAAATGACCAAAACCAGTCCATTTCAACTCACTAATGCCTAGGGTACTGATCTTTATGTGTCCCATTTCATTTTTTGACAACTTCCAATTTTTCTAGATTCATACTTCATACATTCCATGTTCTGATTATTAATGGATGTTTGGAGCTTTTTCTTCTCATCTTGAGATGTGCCCCATCAGCAAATGGAGGTCCCAAAAGCTTTACTCCATCCATAACAATAAGGTCTGCTCTACTCTGAGGAGGCAGCTCTTCCCCAGTCCTATTTTGAGTGCCTTCCACCTTGAGGGGCTCATCTTCCATATATCGGACAGTGTTTCAGGGTTATTCGTAAAGTTTTCTAGTACTGTATCAGAGAATGTTTCACTGCTATCCGTAAGATTTTCACTGGCTAGTTCTTTGAGAAGTGGGGGTCCCTTCCTTCTTCTAAGGCTGTCTTAGTCTGGAAGCTCTGCTGAAACCTGTCCACAATGGGTAACCCTGCTGGTATTTGAAATACCAGTGGCATAGCCTCCAGCCTCACAGCAAGATGCAAGACACCACAGTAGAACAAACTGACAGATGAGTGGTGGCTCCAATTCATAGAAGGTATTTAATATTAATGTAGAAAATAGATCAAATCAAAAGATTCTTTTGTCAGTTACACAATTAATTACACAAAGTCCTACTGATTCTTTCTTTAAATGAATTTTATCTCAAATCCATCCATTTTGCTCTATCTCCACTGCCATCACACCACCATCTAAATTAAACTACAGCTTCTTACCTTTTTCCTAGCCTCCACTCTTACCGTCCTCTGATCCATAGCCAATGACTTTTTAAAAATATACTTGGATCACAAAACTGTTCTACTCAAAACTTTCAGCAGCTTCCCACTATACTCAGGATAAAATAAAAAATGGCTATGACAGTCTGCATAATTTAGTTCATGTCTATCTCTGTAGCCTTACCATACCCAGACCATAAGGCTTTAGCCACTCTGAATTTATTTTACTTCTTCAAAAAGCCAAGTGCTTTGCTCCATTTGAATTACTTTCTTCTTGCTTCTCTTCACATGGCTGGGTTCTACTCATCATCAGATCTCAGCTTTAATACCTCCTCCACCAAGAAGATTTTTCCCTTACTCCTCAGTCTACATGTCCTTATTCTTCACAGAGCCTACCACAGTGTATAATCTATTTATTTGTGTAATGTCCATCTTTCCCACTAAACCAGAATTTCCCTGAAGTCAATAGCCTGTTTATTTTATTACAATTATCCTGGAAGTCTAGCATACAACCTAGAGCATAGAAGGAACTCAAAATATATTTGTTAAACAAATTTATTTTCATAAAATCACTTTGTTCACAATCTATGAAATAGCTGTGACAGCATTAAGAAACACAAAAAAGGAGAATCAGTTCACTTAATATCAGGTTAACTCTAAACATACAACTCCTGTAATTATTGCTATTTTCTACTTCCTGACTGAGAATTCTGCCTATTCTCTCATGTATTTCTACTTAACTAATATACAAGCACCAATAAATTATAATATTACCATCTAACACGAGCCTATTCCTTTTCTCAACCTTCAAATGGTATAGCGGTACAAAAAACAAAATTTTTGGTTTCAGATATAATGATTAAAAAAAAAAAAACTAACTACTTTCAAATTGATTCGGACTCATAGCAACCCTACAGCACAGAGCAGAACTGCCTCATAAGGTTCCCAAGACTAAATCTTTATGCAATCAGACTGCCTCATCTTTCTCCCAAGGAGAGGCTGGTGGGTTTAAACAACTATTTGGGTAGTAGCCAAATGCCTCAACCATTACACCACCAGAGCTCCTTAGATGCAGTGATACACTGCCACACAATGATAGACCTCCCAAAAATGCAAATATATAAATAAACAATCCCAACACTCTTCCCCAAACTAGGGGTATGATTTTAGAAAAATAGTCTTAAGAGTTGTTTAAAAATTTTTTCCAACACATATTATGATGCATAATTAATTACTTCACATAATTAATTTATTTTTAATTTGTATCTTCTTTTATTTGGATGAAAATTCTCCCATTCCTGGCACTCATTTTCCTAATCACAAAATATAGCTAATAGTTCATGATCTTTATCATGAAATTTATTTTGAAAGTAAAAACCTTAAATAAATTGACAAAAAGAGTATCTAATCAATGAGTAAAGAGCTCAAATCCAGTTTTTGTTGGCTTACATCTATGCTGTTTACTTTTTTAGAAAATTTAAGGAATTAGATGTACTCTTAATAAATACCCATTTTTAATGAGGAGAGTGAATTTCTCTCCCTTATTTTCAAATTCCATAATCTGTTCAAATAAGAGGGTAGAAGCATTGTTAGGTTGACCAAATAAAATTGTGATTGCTGTAACTAAAAATGGTCAAATATCAAAACATCATCTAATAGTTCTCTAAAACTATTCTAAGAAATTTTTATTTCTCAAAGTCTGTAACTAACATTACTTTGTTTTTATCTTATATAATCTATCTGGAATGAAAGGAACTCTCAGAGGAAAAACAAAAAAAAACACACCCATGTTATAGAATAAGGAAAACTACAATATTAAATGAGAAATGACCTAACCAAACACATATTATGAAAAAATTGATGAAGTCAATGATGTTTAAGTATATTTCCTAAGCATTGAGAGTGCAAATACAAATTAAAAATTTTATGAAAGGAAAGAAATAAGAACTGAAACACTGGATGGCAATTCTGAAAAAGGGATCAATATTGGTAAATTAGGAGCCCTGGTGGCACAGTGGTAAAGGGCTTGGCTGCTAACCCGAAAGGTCTGCAAGTTCAAACCGATCAGCTGCTCTGCGGGAAAAAGATAGGACAGTCTGCTTCTATAAAGATTACAGCCTTGGAAACCCTGTGGGGCAGTTCTATCCTGTCCTATACTGTTGCTATGAGTCAGAATTGACTCAACAGCAACAGGTTTTAGATACCTGAATTAAAAACAAAGGCATATATATATTCTTACCTTGGATCAATTACTTCAGGATAGGCACACACTCTTAGGGTTTTTGAATTTGAGCCGACAGCATATAAACCACCACCTGGATGAAAAGCCACTGCTCTAACAGCTTGTGTGTCTTCTAGAGTATTAATACAAACAAACTGCTTTTTTGATTTGTCATCCTATGAAAAAAATAAATATGAAAGCCATCTTATGAAAAGAATGAATTTGAAAGAATTCATCTTTATCCCATTTCGAATTCATTTGACTGTACTATTCCTGTTTGAACTTTATGTTCATTACTAACAATCTTTTAATTCTTTTAAGTGGCAAATCCAAAGTAACTCCAATTTTTCTATTTGTTGTTACTCATTGCTAAACTAAACTCAAACAGTTCATAGACAATTTTAAGTTTTTCATCTATGACAAAATATAAAAATACGCATTATCATATTAAGTTCTCTTCTAGCTGTTAAGGAAATAAAATAGCCCACATATATAGATGTTATAACAAAAACATAAACAAGAAACATTTGTGTTTCTAAAAGCAGGAAGTAAAAAGGACTGTTATTTAATCTATTTAGTACAAAAAGAAAAAGTTTACCATTATCTCCAGCAACTAATATTTCAGCATCTCAAACTGAAGTTTAAACCAAAACCAAACACGCTGCTGTCGAGCCAGATCTGATGCATAGCGACCCCTCCTTGGGTTTCTGAGGCAGTATCACTACAGAAATAGATTGCCCAATCTTCTTTCCATGGAGTGGCTAGGGGATTTGAACCACCACTCTTCTGGTTAGCAATCAAATGCCTTAGGCACTATGCTACCAGAGTTCCCAAAAGTACCCCTTTAAACTGCAAAAATGAACGTTTAATTTGAGCTTCATTTTTATTTTAAACTATGAACCTGTCTGTCCATAGCCTTCTGCTGACGAAGGCAAACTGAAGCAGTTCTATATAAAAGTTCTGGTGACTCCTGCTACTGGTGCCATGTGACAAGAGTTTGGAACTGGTTCGTTCCAGTTTGGCCTCCTGCTGAGAATCTGTTTTTTTTCACCCCAGATATACTGAATCAGAGGAACTCTGGTAGCATATTGCCTAAGGCACTTGACTGGTCACCAGAAGGCTGGTGGTTCAAACCCACCAGCCACTCCTCGGAAGGAAGGTTGGGCAATCTACTTCCACCGTGATACCGCCTCAGAAACCCAAGGAGGGGTTGCTATGAGTCGGGTCTGACTTGACGGCACGTAACAACAACAACATACTGAATCAGAATCTATAGTTTAACAAATCCCCAGGTGACTCTTATGTGTAAGCCTTATAAGACTTAGGAAATCTGTAAGAATCACCTGGGGTTCTTGTTAAAATGCAGTATATCTGGGGTGGAAATGCAAATTCTCAGCAGGGGTCAAACCGGAAGGAACTGGCATGTTCAGTTCCAGACCACTGCAATAAAGTGAGTATAGCAATAAAGTGAGTCACATGGTACACGTAAAAGTTATGTTTATACTATACTGTACTCTATTAAGCGTGCAATAATATTATGAAAAAAATGTGAAATATTGTGAGAATTACCAAAATGTGCCACAGAGACATGAAGTGAGAACATCCTGTTGGAAAAATGGTACCAACAGACTTCCTCAGCACAGGGTTGCCACAGATTTTCAATTTGTAAAAAATGCAGTATTTGCAAAGCACAATAAAATGAGGTATGCCTGTATGTATGTCAAGATCTCACGCAAATCACTTCAGCTGTGGTTCTATTGTGAGAGCTCTAGGATCCACAGTGACTTCACCCATGAAAAACCAATACCTTTTCCTACCCAAGGTCTTAGGTAGGCACTCACACAATGCATCCTCATTGTGAGGTGGAGGGCAAACATGAAGTGTCATATTATGTTTGTCTTATGGAACTGAATTGAATTCTTTTGTTATTTGTATGAATTTATTGACCAGAAATGTTATATTTTCCACTAATCCATATACAAGGAATGTGGCTGCCAAACAAACAGCATAGGCTAGATAAAAGGAAAAGGGCTTACAACACATAAATGATTGCTAACAATTGGTTTAAGGCAGAAATGGCAGAGCCACACAGATTTATTTTATTTGCTCCCCTCTAATGAGTTTTCCTTTTTTTTTACTTTTTTGCTATTTTTAAATTTCACATTAAAATTTATTTTCTAGCTTTTCTTAAAACCTAAATAACAGGAAAACTGAGCCTACATATTTCTTTGTGCAAGGGACAAATATTCCTATGTGCTTATCATGAAAATAGCTGACTTTATTCATTACTGTCATCTGTCCGGACCGTGTAAGCATTTGAGATAATGTTCCCATTTGAGGGGTTAAAATACATACTAGGGAAAATAAGACAGAGGAAGCTGTATGCTAATTAGGTTAGGATATCTGGTTCCAAAGCAAAAATATGTATTGATAAGAAACCCAAAGGGGATATCAATAATAGGTGAACAAATTAGCAATAGGGTTCAGAAAGCAGTACACAACCCCAACTCATGTGCCAAGGTCACTACTAGGCCATTAATATAAATATTCCCAAATGTGCTTTTGGAGCAGCTCCTTCCCTTAGCCCAGTGAGAGTTCAAGTATCTTGAGATGAATACCAGCATTAACAATAATGCTTATTTCTAAAAATGGTTCTTTCGTTAAATTGAGAATTTCTTAGTGAAATTTTCAAGTATATATAAAAACAATGAAACATCCTTTCCCAAAGTATTACCTCTTCCCCTCTTGACCTTGAAAGCTTCCCTGAAGAATCTCCAAGAGGTGGTTTAATGACCGAATGTTCTGATGAGCTGTGTGGGTAGAAATTCAAATAAAGTTTACTCTGAATATCAAAACAGAAATTAATTTATCATGTCAGTCTCAATTTTTCATTCATTCACTTAGTGGCAAATAACCTCACTAACCTTAGGCAAAGTTTACTCTCTAGAGAGATTTATTAAGAGCCTACGGACTCAGTGACATCAGACATAGTTGTAAGGAAGGGATAAGAAGCCATTTGGGAAAGGAGATTAAATCAAAGTCCACATATTCTGTAGTGTACCCTTCTTCCCCTGCTTAGTTTCAGAATCCTTGTTGCATGAACCTGGAGAATTCTCTCTAGAAAAACTATCTGGCCCAAGAGAAAAGATTAACAGATAATGACAGTTGAGGGTCTCTCAAATCACTTTTTTGTGAGCCAATCAGGGACAATCCACCCACCTACACAGATTTTCCTTCCAATTAGCTTTTTAAAAATGTTTCACCCTTTCCAGGCAGCCAAAGATTTCCAAATACTTTAAGAAAACCTCCTAGGTAAAAGAGGCTAAAAGCGAGCTTGGAAGAAGAGCGGCAACTCACAGAACAAAAGCAATCTACAAAAATATAAGTAAGATACTTAGAGATAGAAAAGAAAATAATGAATCTACCTAAAAATAAGTTCCCCAAAGGGCAGGGAGGGGTTAGAGAAAAATAAAAAGTTCTTAGAAAATAAAAATGGGTAGCAGAATAACAATTAACCAACAGAAAATGTTGTTGTTGTTGTTGTTGTTGTTATGTGCCGTCGGAGTCGGACCCAACTCATAGTGACCCCTCCTTGGGCTTCCAAGGCAGTATCACTATGGAAGTATACTGCCCAACCTTCCTTCGGAGGAGTGGCTAGTGGGTTTGAACTGCTAGCCTTCTGGTTAGCAGTCAAGTGCCTTAGGCACTACACTACCAGAGCTCCTGCAACAGAAAATAGAGGTGAGGAAATTACTAAATAATACAGAATGAAGGAAAGAAAGAACTACTCTGAAGTGTATCAAGGTATTTTAGAACATCAGGGAAAAGAACTCTTTAAAAAATTCAGAGCTCTGGTAGCATAGTGCCTAAGGTACTTGACTGCTAACCAGAAGGCTGGCGGTTCAAACCCACCAGCCACTCCTCGGAAGGAAGGTTGGGCAATCCTACTTCCGTAGTGATACTGCCTCGGAAACCCAAGGAGGGGTCACTATGAGTCGGGGCTGACTCGACGGCAAATAACAACAACAACAACAACAAAATTCAGAAGTGGAAAAAGCCACAGGTCTCATACAAAGGATCAGAAATAAAAGTGGCATCACATTTCTTTGTGGGAACTTTGAAACTAGAAGATCATGTAGAAATGTCTTTGAAACTCAGAGGAATGATGTTTATCCTGGCATTCTAAACACAGCTGCACTAACAGATCAAGTGTAATAAACACATTTTTATAGACATGCAAAATCTCAGAAACGTCATTTCAAATGTGCCCCTGAAACTATATGGAATCCTGAAAACAGGGAGTCCAACATAGGAAAGAGACAAAGAAAATCCCCAAGAGGATGATGAAAACAAGTCCCAGAACTCTCTAGGACTGTATAAAATGGTCTAGAAACAATGACTCTAGAGAAAAGCAAGAGTGATCCTGAAGGAATCCCCCAAAAAAAGATGAAATAGAGAAATTACCTGATACGATTGACCGTGATGAGTAATTTTATGATTTACAGCTATATTAAAGTATCTGCAGAGAGTTTGTAGATGGGTGATAGTACAAGAAGACTAAGCATGCATGTGCACACACATTCACACCAAAATGAGGCAATTACTTTCTGCTGGAAAACCAGAAAGTTGTATGAAAGGGAAATGTAATATTATACTACATGAACCAGGGAAGCAAGGCCTGGTAATCTGATTCCATAAAGACTACAGCCAAGAAAATGCTATAAAGCAGTTCTACAGTGTAACACAAGGGTTTGTTATGAGTCAGAACCAATTCAACAGCAACAGGTTTGGTTTTTTGGTTTTATATGTATATTACTTTAATAAAAACTAAAAATTAAATTAAAATGTTTAAGTTTTTTAGCTTTGGGATATACACAAAAAAAGTGTTATAGAACTATGAGAAAGAAGTAGATATTAGATAAATATGCTCTAAATAAAACTAGAGTTTCTTGATACAAATTATTTGTAAGGTTAATAAGCATCCAAGTGCTAAAAGCAAGTTATGTATTTTTAGGCATGCATTTGTTTATGGACTCATTTGAAGAAACTCCGTACACTCCTAAGTCAGGCTGGCTATAATCTTTACAGAAGCCCATCACCAGACCTGAATGTCCCACAGTACCACTGGAGGGGTTCAAAGAGGCAAACTCTGAGTTACTAGCTGAGTGTAGACTGTCTGTGCCACCCAGGAACTTTAAGTTACATATTTTTTTAATGTACCACCTCAAAGATGTTTTATTTTTTAAAATAATAATTTACTGAGTTTTTGGTGAAAGTTTACACAGCAAATAGGTTTACATTTGACAATTTCCACACAAAGTATTCAGTGACGTTGTTGTTTGTAGGTGTCATTCAGTCTATTTTGATTCATAGCGACCCTACGTACAAACGAATGAACCACCACTCAGTCCTGTGTCATTCTTAAAATCATTGCTATGTTAGAGCCCATTTTGTGGCCACTGTGCTAATCCATCTTGTTAAGGGTCTTCCTCTTTTTTTGCTGACCCTCTACTTTACCAAGCATGATGTCCTTCTTCAGGGACTGATCCCTGGAAAACATGTTCAAAGTGAAACGAAGTCTTGGCAATCTCGCTTTTGAGGAGCATTCTGACTGTACTCCTTCCAAGACAGATCTGTCTGTTCTTCTGGCAGTCCATTGTATATTCAGTATTCTTTGTCAGCACTATAATTCAAAGGCATCGATCCTTCCTTGGTCTTTCTTATACATTGTCCAGCTTCTGCATGAATATAAGGCAATTCAAACATTATGGCTTTGGTTAGGCACATTTTAGTCCTCAAAGTGACCTCTTTGCTTTTTAACACTTTAAAAATGTCTTTTGCAGCAGATTTTCCCAACGCAATACTTGTCTTCCTCCAATCCTGATGCTCTATTTTCCTTCATGTATTCCAGCTTCTCAGATTATTTGCTAAGCATACATATTGAATAAGTATGGTGAAAGGATACAACCTTGATGCACACCTTTCCTGATTTTAAAACATGCAGTATTCCCTTGTTTTGTTCAAATGACTGCCTCCTGGCTCATGTATAGGTTCTGCATGGACACAATTAAGCATTTTGGAATTCCCATTCTTCACAATGTTATCCATAATTTGTTATGATCCACACAGTTAAATGCCTTTGCATAGTCAATAAAATACAGGTAAATATGTGTCTGGTATTCTCTGTTTTCAGCCAAGATCCATCTGGCATGAGCAATGATATCCCTCATTGCACATCCTCTTCTGAACCCAGCTTGAATTTCTGGCAGTTCCCTGTCAATGTACTGCTGTTTTTGTTTTTGAATTATCTTCAGCAAAACTTTAACTGCGTGTGGTATTTATGATACTGTTTAATAATTTCCACATTCTATTGGATCACCTTTCTTTGTAATGGGAACAAATACGAATCTCTTCCAGTCAATCAACCAGGTAACTGTCTTCCAAACTTCTTGGCATGTATGACTGAGAGCTTCCAGCGTTGCATCCATTTGTGGAAACATCTCAGTTGGTATTCTGTCAATTCCTGGAGCATTGTTCATCACTAATGCCTTCAGTGCAGTTTGGACTTCCTCCTTCAATTTGTGTCATTATTTACATTTATCACAAGGTGTTAACATTCTCTTTAATTGTGTTCAATTTGTTTTCTTCCCAGTATTCTAGTTTCCATGCCCCCTTATCTTTTCACCTTGCTTTTGAGTAATTCTGGACCTTTGGGTCTCACTCTGATAGTTTTTAAGTAGGACACTGATAAGGTAATATCCTTTATTTTGTGTACCACTCTGCTATTTTGCTAAAAGGTGATCTCAGGGGGTAGGCTCAGTTCTAGGTTTAAAGAGTACCTCAGGGTGATAGTCTCAGGGAATCCTCTGTTCTCTACTTGTGGCAGTTTGTCTGGCTTTTTTAAAATTAGAATTTGAGTTTCTAATCCTTATTTTTCTCTCATTCTGTCTAGGATCAACTATTGTAAGCTTTGTCAGAATTGTGTGTGGTGATAGCCACTAAAAAAAAAAAAAAACATCTAATTCTTCTGGCCTCAGGGTAGAAAATGCTGTGGCTCTTGCAGAATTGTTTCTCCTCTGTGCTTTTGGTTACCTTCTTACTGTTTTGCTCCTGGCAAGTGGAGCCAAGTAGTCTCAGATGGCCACTCCCAAGCTTTTAAGACCTCAGACACTACTCATTTCACTAGGATACTGATCATGATTTTTGTGAATTGTTGTTATTGTTGTTAGGTGCCACAGAGTCATCTCCAACTCATAGCAACCTTATGTACAACAGAACTAAACAATGCCCAGTCCTGTGTGCAATGAAAACCTTATGAATAGCAGTGAAACACTCTCATATATTACTGGAAAATTTTATGAATAGCCCTGAAACATTGTCCAATACAGTGCCGGAAGATGAGCCCCTCAGGTCGGAAGGCACTCAAAATATGACTGGAGAAGAGCTGCCTCCTCAGGGTAGAGCCGACCTTAATAATGTGGATAGGGTAAAACTTTCAGGACCCCCATTTGCTGATGCGGCACATCTCAAGATGAGAAGAAAAAGCTGCAAACATCCATTAATAGTCGAAACATGGAATGTATGAAGTATGAATCTAGGAAACTTGGAAGTTGTCAAAAATGAAATGGAACACATAAAGATTAATATCCTAAGCATTAATGAGCTGAAATGGACTGATTTTGGACATTTTTAATCAGACAACCATATGATCTACTATGCCAGGAATGACAGATTGAAGAGGAATGGCATGGCATTCGTCATCACAAACAATGTTTCAAGATCTGTTCTGAAGTACAATGCTGTCAGTGATAGAATAATATCCATACACCTGCAAGGAAGACCAGTTAATACTACTGCTATTCAAACATATGCACCAATGCAAAGTCAAAGAAGAGGAAATTGAAGATTTTACCAACTTCTGCAGTCTGAAATTGACCAAACATGCAATCAAGATGTGTTGATTATCACTGGTGATTGGAATGCAAAAGTTGGAAACAAAGAAGAATCACCAGTAGCTGGAAAATATGCCCTTGGTGGTGATTTTGTGAATTATATTATACCAACTGACTGAGTTGTCCAGTGAGAAGCCTTCAAACTCAGAAAACCAGTGTTGGAGGGTATTTGGTTATGTCTGAAAACAATCTACATTTGTATCTTCATTGAATACGTGTGCTTGCACTCAGTATTTAAAGCATTTGGCTGCTAACCAAGAGGTCAATGGTTTGAACCCACCAGCCACTCTGCAGGAAAAAGAAGAGATAGTCTGCTTCCATAAGGATTTACAGCCTGGGAAACCCTATGGGACAGTCCCACTTTGTCCTATAGGGTCACTATGCGTCAAAATCAACTTGATGACAGTGAATAGTGACAAATACTTCTAACTGTTCTCATCTACATGCATATCTGTATCTACCCACATACCAATTTATCTATAACCATCCATATGGCTCAAATACTCACTTTTACTTTGGCTGTGCTGTGCTCACTACATCTACTTTCAATACCACACTTCCCATCACCAAAAGTAAACTATTTCCACTGTATAAAGCATATTTTCTCTACCCTCACCTCCCTCTCCTTGGTAACTACCAATGGATATTGGTCTGTCTACATTTATCTATTCTTGTCTTTTTAGAAAAGAGGTATCATACAATATTTGTCCTTATATGCTTGACTTATTTCAGTTAGCATTATGCCAAATCCATCCATGTTATGTTTCCTGGACTCATCATCATTCTTTATGGTTGTGTAGTATTCCATTGTATGTATGTATTTGCTTATTCATTCATTCACTGATGGGCACTTCAGTTATTTCCATTAATTTGCTACTGTAAATAGAGCAGCAATGACCATAGGTATGCACATGTTTGTTCCTGTCATTATTTTTTGGGTTTCTAGGGTATATATATCTAGGAGTAGGATTACTAGATCATAAGGTAGATCTGTTTCTAGTTTCTTGAGAAAGCACCATACCGTTGTCCATAGCAGCTGCACTATTTTATAATCCCATCAGTGATAGATAAGGGTTCCAGTCTCCCCACATCATCACCAACATTTGTCAGTTATCTTTTTGTTTTCCCTTATTAGTGCCATTTTTGCTGTGGTAAGATGATATCTCACTGTAGCTTTGATTTACATTTCTAATAGCTAGTGAGGAGCTCTGGTGGTACAGTGATTAAGGCATTCAGCTGCTAACCAGAAAGTCTGCAGTTCAAACCCACCACATGCTCCCCAGGAGAAAGATGAGGCAGTCTGTTTCCATAAATATTTATAGCTTTGAAAACTCTATGGGTAGTTCTACTCTGTCCTATAGGGTCACCATGAGTTGGAATCGACTCGAAGGCAGTGGGTTTGGTTTTTGGAATGGCTTGGGATCAATAACATCTTTTCATATGTTTGTTGGCTGCTTGGATGTCCTCTTTAGTAAAGGTTCTGTTCATATCTTTTGCCTATTTTGTGATTGGGTTGTTTGTTTGTTATTGAGTTGTTGTAGTTTTTAAATAGATTTTAAAATTTAGAGCTTTATCCAATTTAGACAGCACCATTTATTAAATAGACTGTTTCTGCCCCCACTGAATGGACTTTGACTCCTTGTCAAAAATTAGTTGTCCATAGATGGCTGCATTTAATTCTGAGTTCTCAATTCTGTTCCACTGATATATGTGTCTATTGTTGAACCAAGAGTACACTGTTTTCATTAGTGGTTGTATAGTATGTTTTGGTATCAGGCAGTGTGAGACCTCCTGCTTTGTTCTTTTTCTTCCCTCTTTCTTGGGCTATTCAGGGTTTCTTTTCTTTCCACATGAAGTTGGTCATTAGTTTTTCCATTTCAGTAAAAAGCGTTACTGGTATTTATAATGGGATTACATTGAATCTTGTAGATCACTTCAAGTAGAAATGACACTTTCTTCCAATCCATGAGCACAAGATCTTTCCATTTTTGTAGGTCTCTTTTAGTCTCTTATAGTGTTGTTACATTCCCTTGAGTCTGATCCGACTCACAGCGACCTGTCTTTGGGTTTCCAAGGTGGTATCACTATGGAAGTAGATTGTCCAACCTTCCTTCTGAGGAGTGGTGGTGGGTTTGAACCACCAACCTTCTGGTTAGCAGTCAAATGCCTGAGGCACTACACCACAGTAGTGTTTTATAATTTTCATTGTATAAGTCTTTTATGTCCCTACTTAGGATGATTCCTAGGTATTTTACCAATTCAGAAGCTATTATAAATGGTACTGCTTTCTTGATTTCTTTCTCAGAGTAGTGTTCTTTAGTGTAGAAGAATCCAACTCTTTTTTTTTTAACTGTGATCTAAGTGAAAGTTTACATAAACCAAAACCAAACTCACTGCCTTGAGTCTATTTGACTCATAGTGACCACTCCTTGGGTTTCCAAGGTGGTATCTCTACAGAAGTAGACTGCCTAATCTTCCTTCCGAGGTGTGACTGGTGAGTTTGAACCACCAACCTTCTGGTTAGCAGTCAAATGCCTTAGGCACTATGCCACCAGAACTCCCAAAAGTTTACACAGCAAATTAATTTTTCCATACAGAAGTTCATACACATTTTGTTTCATGACATTGATTGCTAATCTTGTACCCTACAACGTTGCTAGATTCTTCTTAGTTCCAGCAGTTTTCTTGTGGAATCTTTAGGGTCTTCTATGTATAGTATCATATCATCTGCAAATAGTTTTACTTCTTCGTTTCCAATTTGGACACCTTTCTCCACCCCCGCTCCTCCTTTCTCTCTCTCATCTTAATTCTCTGATGAGAACTTCCAGGACAACGTCGAATAAGAGTGGTAACACTTAGCATCCTTGTCTCATACCTGTTCAAAGGAAAGGCTCTCAGCCTTTGTTGAGTTAATGTTGGCTGTTGGTTTTGCATATATGCCCTTAATTATGCTGACAAATTTCCCTTCTATTCTTATTTTGATAAGAGTTTTTATCAGAAAAGTGTGTTAAATTTTATCAAATACCTTTTCTGCATCAATTGATATAATCATATGGTTCCTTTCCTTTGTTTTATTTAGTAGTAGAATACATAGATTGATATTCTAATAGGTTGAACCACCTTTGTAATCCTGGTATGAATCCCACTTGATCATAGTGTATGATTTTTTTGATATGTTGCTAAAGTTTGTTGGCTAGAATTTAGTTTAAAATTTTTGCATTTATGTTCATAAAGGATATCGGTCTGTAACTTTCTTTTTTTTGTGTGATGTCTTTGCCTGGCTTAGGTATCAGGGTAATGCTGGCTTCATAAAAAGAGTTCAGTGGCATTCCTTCCTCTTCTATGGTTTTGAAGAGATTGAACAGGATTGATGTCAACTGTTCTCTGAAAGTTTGGCAGAATTCTCCAGTGCAGCCATCTGGTTCTGAGTTTTGTTGTTGGTAGGTTTTTGATGACTGACATCTTCTGTCTCTCCCTTTGTAATGCATTTGTTTAAATTTTCTACCTCTATTTGTGTTAGTTTGGGTAAATAGCATGTTTCTAGAAATTTGTCCATTTCATCTAGGTTTTCAAATTTGTTGGAGTGCAGTTTTCCATAATAATTATGAGCTTCTTTATCTCTGTTGGGTCCGTTGTAATGTCACCAATACCATTTCTTAATTTGGTTACCTGCCTCTGTTTTTTCCTTCTGTCAATCTAACCAGTGGTTTGTCTATTATTGATCTTTTTCAATAACCCACTTCCAGTTTTTATTATTCTTTCTATTGTTTTTTATTTCATTTATTTCTGTTCTGATCTTTATTATAGACTTGCATCGCAATGTATGACTGCATATACATCCATGGTCCCACACTTCCCCCCCCCCCCAAAGGAAAGCAGCTTTCCTTTTATTTTTTTCTAACAGTTTAAACAGTGGAGCTCTAGTGGCATATTGGATAAGGCATCTGGCTGCTAACCAGAAAATGGTCAGCAGTTCAAACCCATCAGCCACTCTGAGAAAGAATATGGGGCAATCTACTTCTGTAAACATTTACAGCCTTGGAAATCCAATAGGGGTCACTTTCAGTCAGAATCAACTAGATGATAGTGGGTTTTTAATGGTTTTAATGACACAAACTCAGATTCCTGTAGCACTGGACCACAGGGGGATAAAGGCAGGTGAGGCAGAGGACACGGCTCTGGGTGTGGGCTCTCGGGCTTTGTACAGCAGGCACGCATCGACAACACGGGCTGTGAAGGTGGAATAGTGGGCAAGGCTAAGTGTGCTCTACTCCCTCCCCACTCACTTCCTTTTGCTGCTCTGCTCTCACCACCCTCCCTCTCAGCCAACACCCACCAATACTCATCCCTCCAGCCTCTGGCGGCAGCTCCAGAAACAGCAATAAGGAGAATCAGAAACCATGAGGTTTTACTATGATATTTGTACAAGGTCCAAATCACATAATGTCCTGTTTCACAGAACTTTTCATGGACATTAAGCGACACATACCTGTATTTCCTTTTTTCTGATAGCGTTTGGCTTATTTGAGCTTCTTTTTCTATTTGTTCAAGTTGTCAGTTTAAATTAATGATTTTGGATCTTTCTTATTTTGTAATATAGGCATTTATTGTTACAAATTTCTCTCTGAGCACAGCTTTTGCTGTGTCCCAAAGGTTTTCATATATTGTGTTTTCATTTTTGGTTGATTCTAGGAATTTTAAGTTTCACTTTTGATTTCTTCTATGACCCAATACTTTTCAGTAGTGTATTACTTCGTTTCCATGTATTTATTTATTTTTTTCTTATTACTCCTGTCCATGATTTCTAGCTTCAAACCATTATGGTCAGAGAAGATGCTTTGCATGATTTTAATCTTCTTAAATTTGTTGAGACTTATTTTGCATCCTAGCATATGCTCTATTCTGGAAAATGGTCCATGTGTGCTGGAAGAGAATGTATACTGATCTGATCCTGGACAGAATGTTCTACGTATGTCTATTATGTTCAATTGTCTTCTTGTTTTAGTTAAGTTCTCAATGTCCTTAATGATCTTCTTTTTAGATGTTCTATCTATAATTGAGAGTGGTGTGTTGAAGTCCCCTACTATTACTGTGGAGTTGTCTATTTCTCCTTTATATTAGTCCGTATTTGTTTCATGTATTTTGGTGCATTGCTGTTAGCTGCATATGTATTTACAATGCTATGTCCTCTTGCTAGTTTGACCCTTTTATTAATATGTAATGTCTTTCTTCATCTCTTGCAATAGATTTTGATTTAAACTCTGTTTTATCTGATCCTAGTATGGCCACCTCTGCCCTTTTTTGTTTAATGGCTCCAGGAAGTATTTTTCTCTACCCTTTTATTTTGAGTCTGTTTGTATCCTTATTTCTAAGGTGTGCTTCCTGTAGATAGCAAAAGGATGGATCACTTTTTTTTTTTAAATCAGTTCTCCCACTCTCTGCCTTTTCCATGCAGTGTTTAAACTATTTACATTTAAGGTTATTACTGAAAACTGAGTATTTACCTCATTCATTTTGCTATTTGTTTTTTGAGAGTCTCATATCTTCTTAGATTTTTTTAATTCTGATTTTTCTGTTTCTGTTTGCATCTGGGTGCTTTCTTGTGATAAGCCTTATTGCTAACTTCCTTCTCTTCTTCTAAATGTTTCTCCTTGGTGATTTCTAAGTGATTACCATGTATGTTACATTCCACAAATTCTTGATATACTCATACCTACCCCATTTCTGTTGGTATGTCTCCATGAAAATCAATACACAACCTATATTTTGTAAGTTTACTTTGTACTTATTTCATACAATTTTGATGTTGTATTATTTGCAGGATTTAATTGACTTTAGTCCCTGAAAAAATCATATACTTGGTCCTTATGATTGTACAGGTTGTTGTATTTTTTTGAAGATTTTTTTTATTTTTGTTTGTTTCCCCATCCACACACCCCAGGTATAGAAATGCTTATTTATTTAATGCTCTTGCCCTTCCATTTGGAGTGTTCCCTTGACTAATACTTACAGAATTGTTCTGGTGGTGGCAAATTCCCAGAGCTTGTTTGTTTGGGAATGTCTTGATTTCCCCCCCGTTTTTTAGTAACAACGTTGCTGGGTAAAGAATTCTTGGTTGGCAATTTTTTTCTCCCAGTACTGTATATATGTTGCTCCATTGTCTCCTGGCCTATAGAGTTTCTGGGAAGAAATCCATATTGATTCTTATGAAAGTCCTTTTGTATGTCATAAAGCATTTTTCTCTTGCTGCTTTTAGATTTCTGTCCTTGTCTTTAGCTTTTAAGAATCTTATTAGGATATGGCACACAGTTTATCTTTTTGTTATCTCTTCTAATTGGGGTTCATGTAGCTACCTGTATTTGCAGGCTTAGTTCTCTGTTCAGACCTGAAAATTCTGATTATCTCTTGAAAAATCATTTCTATGCTTGTATTGTTTTCATGGTGCTCTGCAATTCCAATAATTCTAATGTTAGATTTCTTAATTAAATTCCCTATTTCTTTTTGGCTTTGTTCACTTTTCTTGGTTCTCTGCTTATTTCTCTTGAGATTTGACAGGTTTAGCTATTTTATCATCTAGTTAACTTATTCTATGCTCTGTCTGTTCAACTCTATTGTTGAGTGTTTCTCTTGATTTTTCTAATTGAGTTGTCCAATGATGTTTTCAATTTCGGTATCAAGTCTCTCATATCATCCCTCCATTTGTTTCCTGATCTCTGTTAGTTTTTCTGTGTGCTTTTTGCTTTTCTTGAACATAGTAACCACCATGGTCTGAAAATTATCAATTCTTTGCATTAATGTGACCTCCATAGGAAAAATTTCCTCCTTGTCATATTTTGTTTTTGATTGGTCCTCCATCTCTTATGATTTTGTGTGTTTCACTACTTTTTGTTGAACTTGAGCCATTTTGTTATCTTTTATTTTTTTACTTTAAATTTTGTATTCTTATTTTTCTGGGAATATTTTCTGATTGGATGCCCTAGTGGTACAGGGGTCAAGCACCCGGCTGCCAACCAAATAGCTGGAGCCTGTACCCACCAGCTGTTCCACAGGACAAAGACGCAGCAGCCCATCTCTGCAAAAACTGGCAACCCTGGCAACCCCACAAGGTAGCTCCACTCAGCTTCATAGGGTAGCTATGAGTCAGAAACAAACCAGCAGCAGTGGGCTTGATAGTATGTTCTAAAAACCAAGAGGGCACTCTTATCCTTAGTTTTTTTTTCTTTGTTTGTTTGTTTTGTTTTTTTAGCATTGATTCAGGAGTTCTGCATGCCTGATCTCTGGAATTCAATACACCAGTGGTGGGGGGCAGGGGCTTAGCTGTTTGCAGATGCTGATATATGCAGTGGAGCTCGACTTTCTTATAGTGAAGGTGGGGGTTTTCTGTGTCTTCCCCTCATGGGCACCCCTACATAACCTTATCTCTGATGTCCTACTGAGGGACTTTGCCTCTGTGCTGCATATCCCATCAGTATAAAATATTCTCCTTGCCCTGTTACCCTTGCTGTTCCTCCCAGTTCTAGTGCCCATCCACCACTAGCCTCAGTGAGATTCAATAGCACTCTCTTGCAGCACCACTGTCTCCTTTCAACTCCTTCCAACTGAGCAGCCCATGAACTCCTACAGCTACTCTGTGCTGCGTTAAAAAAAAAAAGGAAAGAAAAAATAGGCTATAGCTTCCTCAGATTAGGTACTTTTCTATGTTCCTTGTTTAGAGTGTTACCCAGCGCTGTGTCAAAATGGCTATGAGGTAGTACACCCAATGTTAGCAGGTAAGTTCCCCCAGCTTCTTTGCAATCGCTGCTCCTCCTCTTCCCCACTCTGGACTCATCCTAACTCTCCAACACCTCAGCTACTGTCAGAGTTCTGAGACCTCAGTCTGTGGAGCCTGTATTCACTCTGACATCTTGCTCTGCCCTCCTTCAAAGGTGTTTTATGTTAAGAATAGATGAAGGGAAATGCTCCTTAACTGCTCCCATTGCATAAATTAGCACCTATTTACTAATAATAGCAAGATAAAAAAATTTCCCTTACTAGTGAAAAAATAAAGATGCAAAAATCTTGAGCAGCTGTAACTGCCAGAGTTGCCAACACTATCCCACTGCAAACATTCCACCATATTACAAAACTTTCCTATGCTCTGAAAGTCTGAAAGTCTAAAGACGTTCGTTGAAAGGCGCCCATGGCAAGAAATAAAGAAAACAGATAAAGCCTAAAACAGTATGATCTCTGTTATATATCTTATTAAAAATAGAACTGTCTTGGTGGTAGAGAGGAAGAAAAAGAAAAACAGAAAGAAAAATAATATTAAGAGACTTGAAAGTTGGCAGAAGGGAATAAAGATAAATGAAGGTTCATTAGAAAAAAAAAATTGGTGGATAGTAAACTCCAAAAAACTTTTATTTGTAAGGTTCCAAAGAGAAGTTCAACTTTTTATGTTTCTATGTGTCTAGTCATTAGTAGAAAGTTAGTATTTCCATGTTTTACAAAGTCAAACACTTACATTTGGTTTCCACATGAAGGTGATTCCTCAAGAAAAGGTATGTGATTTGTTGATCCAGAATTATGAGGAATGCTTGTGTGAGTACTTGAAGCATCATGTGTTACTCTCTGGCTAGAGTCTTGGGGTGGGGTAGCATAACTTGTCACAGAAGAACTGTTAGATCCATTGCTCTTGCTCCCATTACACTGCTGGCTGAGTGCTGACACCTCACTACCAAGGCTATCCATTCCAATATTTAATTCACCAAGCTTTTGAATGGACCTATAAAATAAAACAATGTAATTATTTTTAAATAAAAACTTGATTACATTCTTAATTTATAGATGAATAAAAGTTTCAGGAGGTAAATACATATATACATAATATATAATCTATGGCAATTTTAAGTATTGAAAAATTACCATCAACTCAAGACATAATCAAGATACTGAATGATATTATTATTCTAAACCTTCCCCTACCAGGGCCTGGTTTTCAGCATATTTTCTATTCCCTGTTCTTGGTTGAAACTCTGCCCACCCCACAATTCAAGGTTGTTTTTTTTTTTTTTTTCCTTTCCCCCTATTTTTTTTCCTCGTGACTAACCCCATTACTTGTTTTCTTTTTGCACTCTTCCTATTTTTTTCCTTCATTTATTATTCTCCTTCCCTACTGTTTTTTTTGTTTTGTTTTGTTTTGTTTTTCTCTCCTTCTTCTTAGTGCCCTATCCCCAGATATTGCAGGTTTGCTTGTTTTTTCTTCTTTTTATTTCCCTTTTCTCTTTTTTTGGTT
>NW_006921597.1:20516816-20522833 GCF_000298275.1 Orycteropus afer afer | reverse complement strand
TTTACCAGTATAACTTTGGTTTAATTTCCAATTTAAAACTTATGATGACACAAAAGTCAAGTGGTGGTATCCCTATTATCCATGCACTTATTCATTCATTCCATTTGCTCAAATACTATTTGTCAGGCTCAGATCTATGCTCTAGGGAGATAAAATCAGGTCAGCCTGACTTCTTAGGGTGGGCTCAGGGATCTAGTGGGCACAAAGAGAAAGCTAACAGGCCTTCTTAAGATTAGTCCCAAACCTGGCACAGCATCACTTTCTCCAGCCTACATTCAATGTGGGAAAGGACCATACAAAGGATGTGATTATTGGGAGAGGCCACAGTTTACTGTATTTTCTAATTTTCCTACATTAAACATTACTCTGTGTGTGTGTGTATGTGTGTGTACTTTTAGGGTTTAAAAAGACTTTTTTAAAAAAAGCAGTTAAATATTCTTAATGGAATTGGCAGCCATTACTAAATATTTAACAGTTAAAATGTTTATTTAGGCAACATTTCTCAAATTATGTACTGTGAAACACTCCCCATAAAAAAAGGCTCAGACTATTTTTTATGGGGAGTGTTTCATAAAACATAATTTGAGAAATGCCTAATTAAAGCTAAGTTTGGGAAATGCCAAGTAAAATACAAAGAACCATTAAAATGCTAATACATCCTTTTGACTCTACAAGTGTGGTGAGGTGAGGCAGAGGCAGAATATGTCTAACTGACAAATCAGTAGCGGCTATTACTAAAAACAAAAGATCAATATAGATAAAGTAGTGATAAAGTACTGCTAATAAAACTTGTATCATGTTATCATTGGTTTTTCTCAGTAAGATCTTTTATATAACATAACTATTATTTCTCTTCCTCATGAAGGAAGCAAAAATAAATTTTAATCTGGAAATTATGATCTGCTAATAGTTCTAGAATGCTTGGGAAGAAAAGAAGAATAAAAACACTAAGGGGAAAAGTACATTTTAATTTAGATTTTATTTCTATTCAATTTGTCCTTGGTATTAGTAGCCATTTTAAAGTATTGGTACAGGCTCAGATATACAAAACTAAAGGTCTAGGAGAAAAGGATTGATTATAACTTTTAAAAGGTTAGTAGGCTATTTTGCCTACTAACCTTTTAAAAGTTATAATCAATCCTTTTCTCCTAGACCTTTAGTTTTGCATAGAGGAGTTCTGGTAGCAAAGTATCTAAGGCATTTATTTAATTGCTAACGAGAAGGCTGATGATTCAAACCCACCAGCCACTCCTTGGAAGGAAGGTTGGGTGATCTACTTCCATAGTCATACCGCCTTGGAAACCCGCTATAAATCGGGTTCGACTCGACGGCACTGAGGTTAGTTTGGGTTTTTTTTGGTTTTCAGTCTGATATGCTATGGACTTTTTTTTATAACATTTTATTGCAATTTATAACTTTTACTAAAAACTCTTATTTCTAAAGAAATTGAGAACAGATGCTTAACAATAAAAATGCTCTAAACTGAACTTAAATTACAGGGAATAATTTGAATTCTACTTATGACTGCCTTAAAAAGAAGTATTTTGACAAGTTCAACTTTTTCCTAAGGAAATATGGTCCTTACCACTACTGCAGAAGCTCTGGTGGCATAGTGCCTAAGGCATTTGACTGCTAACCAGAATGCTGGCAGTTCAAACCCACCATCCACTCCTTAGAAGGAAGGTTGGGCAATCTATTTCCATAGTGGTACTGCCTCAGAAACCCAAGGAGGGGTCGCTATGAGTTGGATCTGACCCCATGGCAGTGGTTGTGTTTTTTACATTACCACTACTAGGGTCACAGAACATTGCCACTTCATCTAATTCATGGCTAGATATTCTGCTTTCACTGAAAAATAAACAAGTCAGAAGTCAAACTATAACCATGATTTTTATGGATTTGAAAACCCAAACCCACTTCCACTGAATCAATTCCAACTCCTAGTGACTCTACAAGACAGAGTGTCACTGCCCCATAGTGTTTTCAACACTGTGTATCTTCACAGAAGCAGACTGCCATATCTTACTCCCATAGAGTGGCTGGTAAGTTCAAACTGCTGGCCTTTTGGTTAGCAGTCCAGCACTTAGTCAGTGAGCCTCCAGGGATCCTTGTATATGAAAAAGACATCCAAATAACCAGAGTGGCAATTCATCAAATTAGGATTATTCTGATAAACCACTGATTTGATCAGATGTGATAAGAAAATGATCTTCAAAATGAAAGGGGTTATTCAGAGGCCTTAGACTCTTCAGATCACTACTGTAAACACTCCTTGTATGAAGGTTTGAAGACAGACTCAGTTTCAAGCTTATTGACTTGTACAAACTTCAGACTGTTAAAAAGATCACTCCTAGTATTACTGAACCAAGCAGAGATGTGACAGGCTCCATCGCAGTTGCCTAATCACGCTCATGACGAGAGATAACTTATACAGCACACTTAACATGTGTCAGGAACTGTTCTACGCAGTTACGTATATTAACTCATTTAATTTTCCAACAACCCTTGCTCATTTAAATATATATGTTCTGGTTTATTGATGTAACAGTAAAAATAACAGCTAACACTTAACATAATGCTCACTATGTGCCAGGTACATGTTCTAGGCACTTTACATAAATTAACTCATTTAATCTTCATGGCGACCCAGTGCAGTTGATGAGAAAAGAGGCTAAGTAACTTGCTCAAGGCCCTCAGCTACCCTGGAACAGAGCCAGAGCCTCCCTATAGTTGGCTCTAGCCTGTGCACTGCTAGAGCTCTTCTGCCTTAGTTGTTTAAATACAGCTAGAAAGGGAGAAGAACAAAACTAGATTAGAACTAGATGAGACTGCTGTGACTGGAAGATATGATGTAACACCGTATTACTTGAAACACTTAAAAAAAAGGGTCTTAAAATTTCAAACTGTACGTAGACAGTAGTATTATTGCATGCTTTAAATATCTTTTAAATAGTCTTTACATTTAAAAAAAAGTGACTAACGACCAACCTATTAAGGAATTGTTCAGTAAGGTTCTGCTGCTGATCAGGACCATCCTCCTGATTCACACCTCCTTCAAGCAACATCTGTTGGTATATTTGTCGTTGTTGCTCCTTCTGTTCTAAATGCTGTTGGTAGCGTAATCTTTGCCTGTAATATTCTTGAAATTGTTCTGTTGAATCTCGAAGCTTAAAAATATTACAATAAAATATTTGAGCAGTCTGTGATTGAATATGTCTTCACTCAACAGCAACTCTATAAATGCTGAACAAAATCCACATCCAGGTATATCAACAATTACAAAATACTTAATATACCATTCTTAGTACCCATAAGTTTAAAACTCAAGTAGATCAGATAATTTGTTTTAATCTACAACAACAGACTAGCCCAAAATAAAAATACAAATTACAGTGCTCATAAGGGGGATCTTTTCAGAGATTATGAATATAGATAAAGCCTAATATAAATCTATCTACATCACTTGGGGAAAAAACTTACTGAGGGACTGCAGTAACATTAAATAAACATAGTATTAGACTTGTCCAACAGGCTTAATTTAAGTTTCATAGGTCACTCTAGAGAGGAACTCCAAAAATTTTCCTCAAAGCCAATACTGTAGGTTTCAAATGTCCCCTCACAAGAAAGCAGAATAAATGTGAGTTAAAAGTCTCAGCATTCCTACTTCACCCTCGTAAAATAACTGTACAGCTAAGTTCCACGGTCACTCTAGAGAGGAACTCCTAAAATTTTCCTCAAAGCCAATACTATAGGTTTCAAATGTCCCCTCATAAGAAAGCAGAATAAATGTGAGTTAAAAGTCTCAGCATTCCTATTTCACCCTTCTAAAAAAACTGTATAGCACTCAAACTTACAAGGCTGAGATATTTGGTGAATTCCAATATTGGCAGAGGAAGACTCCTCTACCAAGCTGGGGTCTGGTCATATTGCATGGATCATGTGCCCTGGGGTTACCCTGGAACAAATCAATCATCTCTAAAATGAACCAACACTCAAAATAAGCTTAGCCAAGAGTCTTGTAGGATAACTAAATCTAAAACTGTCTCACTTTCCAGGAACTCCTCCTCTATTTCATAACTAATAGATAACTTAAGATAAAACTATCCATATGTACTTTAATAGTAATTTTCTACTTCATTCTTAATAGTTAGTTGAATTTATTATAAAGATTTAACCACTAAATAGCATACTATATAAAATAAACTTTACACACTATTTCACAACATAATTTCCTGTCAAAAATACAACAGAAAAATAATATAGAATTCTATAAACTTAGGTAAAACTACACTCTCCATTATAAATGTGTTAATTTCTTGTTCATTAAATCTAATTAGTAAACTATAGAGCATATATCTCAAAAATGCAAGCTAGCCACGCTTGGTCTGAGTTCAATTATCTGAGTCCTAAAATATGTAATAGCTTAATGTCAACTATAGTATTTTAGATTATTAATAAATTCATCTGTCAAAAATGCCCCAAAATAGAGACCAGGTTTGCTGGTCTGATACAGCCTGGTGGAACCACTGAGACTATGGTCCCTAGCTGCCCTTCAGGTCTGGAATTGAACCCACACCTGTGGCTTCCAGCCAAACAAAAGACAGGCATAAGAGTTGAACATGTACCTGAGGTAGCTACACTCCTTGGAGAGAATAATCACGAGAGAAAGAAGGGCTGTTTATGCACAGGAAGACAGCTCAAGGGGCAAGAGTGCACGGAGGGATGGACACAGGGAAGAGGTAACTATCGGGAGGAAGTGGGAGGGGAGGTTTTGCATTGGGGTAAACTGTCAATGTCATCAGACAACGTGTATGTGAACTGCTATATGGAAAGTGAATTTGCTCTGTAAACTTTCATCCAAATCACAATGAATAAATAAATAAAATGCCCCAAAATACAATGACAACAAAAAATACCATATATACTTTGGGGAGAGGGGAGAAAATGAATCACTAGTAAGAAAATCTAGCTGCTTTCTCCCCTAGTCCTAAATATCAAAATTCCATCCACGCAAATACTATTACTTCTTACAAAGAGAATAAACAATACTATGTGTAGTAAATATTACCTCATTTTTTTCTTGCTTAGCTGGTACTGGATTCTGTGATCCATTTGCAGGCTCTTTTTCTGAAACTGAACTCTGGCCCAGGACTTCACTGCTGATAGGCTTCTGTGCCTCAACGGGAGTATCACTTCTTTCAGAAAGGTGAAAAAGAAAAGAAAAGGCAGAGGTGGGGTGGAGGAAAAAATACTTTAGATAAATTTTAATTAATAATAAAGATAATTAAGTGTTCATCATGTACACAAATATAAATTTGTCATTTTCCTTCCTTAAGTACACTATGGAAAGGGTTTAAACAAACAGAATCTGCACCCAGTGGAGGGACACTGGATTATTAAGCAAGGAGGACAGGAACTCCAGTCTGAAATCAGTTGTGTGGCCTTGGCAAAGTCACTTACATTCTCTACAGCTTAGCTTCATCTATAAACTGAGTAACAGGTTGGATGGCCTGATGCCTAAATGCTCTTTAGAACTCTAAACACAGGATTTGTTTATCAAACATTTATTTTTTTTCCTCCAATATGTTTCTACAGAATTTCAGGAATTTTTGAGAGTTTATTAAAAGTCTATTTGCACTTGGAAAAAAAAGGCTATTTGTATTTAACATAGAAGCTAAGCATACCTTTTTTTCAATATTTTTAATATATCTTAACTAGTAGGCTTGAGATCTTCAGTTACATTGTGCCTAATATTCTTTAAAATATTGGCAATTTCTGCATTTCATTGCTACTCTGTTCAAAATGTTTAATAATAATAACATCACGTGAAGATGATGAATGCCCCAGATATTTATACATATTATCTACTAGAACAAGGCACTATGGGAATAACTAAAAAAGTGAAACAACCTCAGCCTTCAAGGAGTTAGATTATGAGGTTGCCTCATGCAGTGTAGTAAATTACTTAGTATGGCTTTTCTACCCATAAGTCATTGTAAACTCAGTGGTGGAATGAG
>NW_006921597.1:20512856-20516274 GCF_000298275.1 Orycteropus afer afer | reverse complement strand
TCTGGCCTTGCAGTAATAGGCCTTGGGTTACTGCTGGTAATCCTGTCTTCCTCTTGTGAGATTAGAGGAGGTCAGAACATGTGGCCTCCTTGTCGTTTTTGCACCTCATAATGAGTGGTCTCTCCAGGCAGAAACACGTGAGACATATCAACATAGAGGTCTAGGGTTCAGAATAGCAGAGCTAGTCATATTCATAAGGGGACCATTAGTTAGGAACCTTGGGAATAGATGAAAGTGCCTAAGAAAAGGAGAAAAATCAAGGACAAACAAAATCTTGGAAAATGTCTCTAAGGTAAGTTGAAAAACCTGAGCCAATGGAGAAAATGAAAAGGAATACTGACAGAGAAATTATGGAAAAACTGAAAGAAGGCAGCAGAGCCACAAAAGACAATGGAGAAGAGAATCTCAAAGACTGGTTCATCGATGACAAATACTGCAGAGAAGTGCAGTATAGTAAACTAAGAATACAAAGACATGTCTGCCACTAAATTGCAATTACCTAGGCAATCTACTTCCGTAGTGATACTGCCTCGAAAACCCAAGGAGGGGTCACTATGAGTCAGGTCCGACTCCAAGGCACATAACAACAACAATAACAGGCAAGCCAAAGTTTCCTTTGAGCTATATGAAGTTGCAGAATAAAAAGTGTACTCAGCTATCTAAACTCCTTTAAAGACCTTACTTTGTATGTTCTATAGAGAATGAGTAGAATTGAGATTTAAAAGATGTAGATGGATTTGGAAATAAGCTGAGTTTTGAAAAAGCAGGTTCAATGAAAACAAAAAAAAAAGAATCCTTTGCATTTTGCTGGCTCCTCCTCCATTACACAACATATGCCTCAATATGCAGTCGTGAGGTCTCTCCTCTTCCTGCTGCTCTCTGTTTTTAGGTGATCTCACCCCTCCCATGGCTTCAAAGTACTTCAAAATTATCAGCCCAATTGCTGATAATTTTCAAATGAGCATCTCCAGCTCAGATTTCTTTTAAGAGATATAAAACCATATGTTTTTACAATTTTCTACTTGCCTTCTCTTTTTTGGATGTCTTTTAGCTCCTCAAATCTGTAAGTCCAAACTGAACAGATCTCTCTCCCCAAATCTGTCTTTCCCCAGTATTCTCTATCATAAGTGAAAAATCTGGGAGTTATCCGGAACATCATCCTCTCCCTCACTGGCCTCACTCACCAACCTGTCCTATCAGTCATTAAATACTACCTAGTACCTCTCTCCAATCCATCGCCCCTTCTCCATTTTTGCTGTTACTATACCAGTCAAAGCCACTACCATCATCTCTCCTCTGGACTCTAGCAACAGCATCCTAATTGGTCTTTTCAGACAAAATCCTTCACTCCACTTCCTTTCCTCACTTTACCACTGTCCAGCAAATCCTTTTGCAGCCTGAAAACAGTGACTTGAAATAAAAATCTAATTATATCATTCCTCTGCTTCATTAAAAAAAAACTTTTAAAGACTGGATTCAATCTTAAGAAGAATGGGAAAAGGCATTGCATGATGTGGCCTGTGCTCTGTCAGCCTCACACGGCACTGTTTTCTCTCCTTCACTTAGTAAACTCCAGCCACCCTGACTGACTTCTCTTTCCTCTCCTTAAGACTCACAAGACAATCTCTTTCCAAAGGTTGTCTCTTCTATTCAGAATGCTTTCCTCACTTCCCATTCCCCTTTGCCTCATTAACTTCTCCTTAATATTCAGCCTAAGCATCAGTTTCTTGGGGAAACCTTCTCTGATCTCTAAACTGGGGCAAGTTCTACTGATTCCATACAACTATATTTAGTTATCTATCATTTAGTGTCTGTCTCTTCCATTATGTAAACACAATGAGGATAAAGATTGTATCTTTCTTCTTCACCACTAAATCCCCAGAGCCTAGTTCAGTCCCTCGTACTCAAATTTTTAAATAAATTAATGAAGTAGAGGTCATGAGTATAGTCTCAACTTTCCAAAAGATTGACTTTTTCTCCTTTACACTTTGCTAGATTTTTCAAATTCTCCACACACAACAAAAGGAATGAAAAGGAGAAGCAAGTTATGGAGCAAGTAAAACAGATTACTTTATTCAAGTCATAACCCCAAAAGTAAAATCTATACTTGATTATTGCTGGATTTCCTTGAAACTCTTATAAGATATAAACAAAACAAACAGCACTCAAAAAATTACTTCGCAAAATGCCCTCAAACCAAACTAAACATGCTGCCATTGAGTCATTCTGACACAAAGTAACTCTCATTGGGTTTCCAAGGCTCAGTCTTCATGGAAGCAGACTGCCTCATCCTTCTTCTATGGAGCAGCTGGTGCGTTAGACCACTGACCTTTTGGTTAGCAGCCAAATGCCTTAACCACTATACCACCAGAGCTCCTTTATGCCCTAGCAGATAGTGTAAAAAAAAAAAAAAAAAAAAAAAATTAGTTGCCTTTGACTCAATTCAGAATCAAAGTGACAGATAAAAAAGTGGTACAAAATCAATGTAAATGAGCTCTTACTTAATTATATAATTATTTGATTATTTAATTACATACATAATTATATATATAAGACAAACATGATTTGACAGCTGAACTGCTTTGTAACTGAGATTTGGCAACTAGACTTTTAAAATAAGCTTTTGCTTTCCTAAAAGCCTCATTACTTTGCACATAAGACGACAATAGTGAATTCAGAGATTAAGTGTGAAGACAAATGTATTTCTATTAAATATTTGAAAAAAAAATTTAAGTCTTACTTAATTTAAGTCAACTTCCTAGGTTGACTACAACCTAGGAATGTGTTTTCATCTGCATTTCTACTTTGCAGTACTTAATGCCTTCTTAGGGAAAGGAATGGCATCCAAGTTCTTTCTCATATTTCATGGCCTCTGTACATGCCATTCCCTCTGCCTGAAGCACTCCTTCACTCCTGATCCCCCTTCCCTATCCTCCAAGCCAATTCCTAGTCATCCTCCACTTCTCACAATCCTTTCTTGATCCTTCTCCCAAAAATCTAGATGAGATACACTCCCTAAATGCTCCCTCAGCATTCTTTACATCACCTATTACAGCATTTAACACTGTACTATAACCACTATTTAAGTGGCTACATCTTCCACTAGACAACTAGCTTTAAAGGGCGGGAAACATACATTACTCACCACTACATCTCCAAGGCCTAGCATAAAACAGGCACTCAAATACTAAGATGACTGGGAATACTGGTTAGAAAAGAGATTAACAAGGAATACACAATTCCTAAGTACCTAAACGGGCAGCCCCAGGGATACAGGTGTGGAGAGACAACTCAGGGACACCCAAAGCAGCAGGTCGGAAGAGCAGGAGAAAGGGGATTAAAAGCCAGGAACCCAGACAGAAGAGCAGTCAGTCCCAGGGATACAGGTGAGGAGAGACAACTCAGGGATGCCCAAAGC
>NW_006921597.1:20482066-20509537 GCF_000298275.1 Orycteropus afer afer | reverse complement strand
TAAGAAGGGACCATTCCCTGGAGAAGGATGTCATGCTTGGTAGGGTGGAGGGTCAACGAAAGAGGGGGAGGCCTTCAACAAGATGGATTGACACGGTGGCTGTGATGATGGGCTCAAGTATAGCAGGGATTGTGGGGCTAGTGCGGGATCAGGCAGGGTTTCATTCTGCTGTGCATGGGATCACTATGAGTCGGAAACGACTCGACAGCACTTAACAACAACAACAACAAGTACCTAAATATACATCTATTTATGCACATACACAGAGAAGGTAGTAAAAAGATGTAGGAACAGTTTTCAGCTACCAGACTATGCTTTAAGCTGCTACTGACCATAAGAAGCCCCTCTTTTATGTCCATACAAATAGAATTTGTAAAAGTTATTAACTATATACAGATAAAAAAATGTAATCAATAAAAATAACATTTGGCATAATTGTGAAAGAATAAATTTAACTTTGTAATTTATATACTACCTAAATATGCACTATCTCATTTAATTTGCACAATAATCTGTTGTCATGAATTGAACTGTGTCCCTAAAAAATATGTGTCAACTTGGCTAGGCCATATTTTCAGTGTTTTGCAACTACCTTCCATTTCGTGATCTGATGTAACTGTAATTAGCCTCCATTTTGTGATCTGCTATAATTATGCTGTGTGTTGTAAATCCTAACCTCTATGATGTTAATGAGGCAGGATTAGAGGCAGTTATATTCATGAGGCAGGATAAATCTACAGAATTAGGTTGTATCTTGAATCAATCTCTTTGGAGATATAAAAGAGATTAAACAAGGGAGCTTCTTTCCCAAGAAAGAAGAGCTAAGAGTAGAGAGCATCCTTTGGTTCTGAGGTCCCTATGTTAAGAATCTCCTAGACCCAGGGAAAGACTGATGCCAAAAACTGAACTCACTACTGTGGCTTCCAGCCAAACAAAAGACAGGCATATGAGCTGAACATTTACATTAGTAGATACACTCCTTGGAGAGATCAATCACGGGAGAATAGAAGTGTATCCACAGGGAGACAGCTCAGGGGGCAGGAGTGCATGGAGGGAAGGACACAGGGAAGAGGTAACTATGGGGAGGAAGTGGGAGGGGAGCTGTTGTATTGTGGGAAATTACAGTCAATGTCATGAGACAGAGTGCATGTGAGCTGCTGTATGGAAAGTGAATTTGCTCTGTAAACTTTCACCCAAATCACAATTTAAAAAAAAAAAAAAAAAAAAAAAGGATTGATGCCAAGACACACATAGATCTCTAAAGAACACCATGCCCACAGATGTTAAAAGGAGTCAAGGACTTCCTCTAGAGCCAACAGGGATAGAAAGCCTTCCCCTAGAGCCTGTGCCCTGAATTCAGACTTCTAGCCCCTTAAAAACTGAATGAATAAATGTCTGTTTGTTAAAGCCATCCACCTGTGGTGTTTCTGTTACAGCAGCACTAGGTGACTAAGATAGAATTTGGTGCCAGGAGTACAGTGCTGCTCCAACAGATATCTAAAGTGTAGAAGCAATTTTTAAATTGAGTAATGGATAAAGGCTGGAAAGTTTTAAGCGTAACAGTAAAAGTCTAGTCTGCCTCGAAGAAACAGCTGGTGGAATTATGGATGTCATCGGCAATTCTGGTGTGGGCTCAGAAGGAAATGAGAAGAGCTGGTACACTTGGAGACAAGGCAGACATACAGTGAGAAGCAGTGGCAGAGAAATGGCAGCAGGAGAACCAAAAGACTGGAACAAGATGGTACAGGAGCCAACCACAGAGCAAGAAATCTGTGTATTTTCAGGCTGAAGCTTACTGGCAGAGGGAGTACCTCCAGCCACTTATTGGTAGAGTTAAAGAGCTTTGTTAACACTTGCCCAAGCAGGGCAGAGGCCAGACTGGCCCAAGAGGCCCAAGATGCCAAGGCACAGAGAGGCCAAGGAAGCAGGAAGTAGAAGCTGAAGGGACAAGAAGCATAGGAAACAGAGCTGCCTCAGTCTCAAAGGGTGGAGCCACAATCTCTAGAGTCTCAAAGGATGGAGCCATGGCCTCTGGGGTTTCAAAGGATGAGGCTACATACAGCCTCCTAGGTTTCAAAGAGTCAGATCTTTACCAACTCAGTTCTGGAGTATGAGGCTGCTGTTCAAGAGTGCCAGGAGGTGTGGCTGCTGGGCCTAAGGGACAGAAGAACAGGGTTTGTCAGGGCCAATGGTTGGAGTCATCACTCGGACTAGGAAAATGGGGCACCCAAAGTTGAGAGAGCAGAGTTGCTGTCCCAGCAGCCCTGAAAGATAGGGCTGAGGAGCTTCCACCCTGAATCCAGAGAACATGGCCAACACCCAGATTCTAGAGGGGAGGGCCACTGCCTAAATGGACTCAGAGAACAGAAGATTATTTTCAAACTTTAAGAGCTAATGTAAACTTTTCTACTGGGTTTTTGACTTGTTTGTTGTCCATCATTCCTTCATTCCCTCCAATTTCTCCCATTGTAATGGAAATGTCTACCTTGTACTTGTTCTACCATTATACTTTGGAAGGAGATAACTCATATTCTAGGATTTCACAGATTTAACAGAAGAAGAGCAGTTTTCCCCCAGGATGGAATTTGGACTTAGAGTTGATGTGAATTTTAGGATAATATGATGAAGTGAAAGTGATTTGCACACAGCAAGGACATGAATTTGGGAGGGAGGGGCAAAGGGTAGAATGTCATGGACTAAATTGTATCCCCCAAAAATTATGTGTGAACTTGGTTGGGCCACGATTCTCAGTATTATGTAATTATCCTCCATTTTGTGATCTGATGTAATTATCCCATGTGTTGTAAATCCTAACCTCTATGATGTTAATGTAGAAGGATTAAAGGCAGTTATATTCATAAGGCAGGATAAATCTTGAGTCAATCTTTCTGGAGACATGAAAGAGATTAAACAAGGAAGCAGAAATCAAGGACCTCAACTACTACCAAGAAAGAAGAGCCAGGAACAGAGCATATCCTATGGACCTGGGGTCCCTGTGCTGAGAACTTCCTAGACCCAGGAGAAGACAGATACCAAGACACATGTAAATCACCAGGGAACGCTGGGTCAACAGATGTTGAAAAAAGACAAGGACCTTCCTCCACAGACAACAGAGAGAAAAGCCTTCTCCTAGAGCTGGCACTCTAAATTCAGAGTTCTAGCCTCCTAAACTGTGAGAAACTAAATTTCTGTCTGTTAAAGCCATCTACTTATACTACTTATGCTATAGCAACACTAGATGACTAAGACACCTATGAAATAGGTTTTCAGCCTCATTTCACAGATGAGGAAACAGACTCAAAAAAACAAGTGATATTCCTACAACTGCACAGCTAGTAAACAGAGCTAGAACTAGAATCTAGGTCTTCAGACTCCAAATCCAATGCAAGTCCATGCCTAAGTATAATATCGAAACCACTATGTTGAATAACCAAAGCTTACATAGTTCAACTAATTTATCTTTCTTTTTGTTTTGAGTCTATTTCTGTTCAAATGAAAAGATATCCTTATAAAACCCCATACATTCACTAATAAATCTTTCTTTCATGTTGTATCTTCTCGTTCACCATAGTAACTCAATCGTTATATGTCCAGTATGCATGGTATTAGCATACGGTAAACACACAAATATTTTTTAAATGAATACTGGCTTCAAACATGTATTACCACAAGTAGGAATCTCTTTAACATAATTAATCTAAGTGAGCTTCCCAGGATTTTTTAAATTTATACCTGAAGTGTTTTAAAAACAAGGGAAAGTTTTGCCAAAGTAAATTTAACAATTTGCCAAAGTAAATTAACAATGTCCTTACCAAGGGCATAAACTCTGAAGGGGAGATATTTTCATTTAGTGAGCACCAATCAAACGCTTGCCACTCTGCTAGGAGCTTTAACTCATTTTCTAAATCAATACTATTATTCCTATTTCACAGAAAAGGCAACTGAGCCTTAGAGAGATTAAGTAACTTTTCCAAGATCACACAGCTAGTAAATGGCAAAACTATAGATCAAACTCAGATTTGACTCTAAAGATGTTCGTTTAATTATCCCACAGTCTTTCCTCACAAGTTGTCCAATTTCAGATGTTTTATGGTTTATTGCTACTGCTCAGCAGGGTAATAAATGTATTACTTACTTACTGACATGTCATATTTCACCCTTCTGCTTATTCTTAATGGTTTAACAATATATTCCATTTCTTGTCATCTTTACCCATTTATTCCTCAACTTCTACTATTTCTTTTACACAGACAACAGCACAAATATAGTCAGATCTGGCTAGATTTTTGTGCATCATTTTACTCTGTAAAGAAAGGCCAACCATGCCATTGAAATACTAACCAAGAAGTTCCTATCATCTTATATACACAGAAGAACGGCAATAGTTCCCCCAGAATTTAAATCCAGCAGCCTAGACAATGGGAATTTTCTCTAAAGGGATTGGAAAGTCCAAGAAAGATTTAAGATCATTTCTACCAATGCTGAAAGACTTCCTATTCCATTTGGGATTTAGATGACAAGATGCTGCTATAGGAAATTACATTCATCCATTGTCATCACTAGTCATCATCTCTAGATTTCAAATATTAAATACGGAGTAATAAGGTACCTTAAGAAGTAACAAAGAGACTATTCTCTAGTCATCAGAAAGTCTCTCACCTAACTGACCCTAGAATCCTCCTCTCTCTTTAAATAACTTTCAAAAAAAAAAGTCAGAAATTCCCTCCTCTACAATTTTAACAGAAAATGGTTCCCTATATATTTATCCTTTATCTCTCATACCTCAACAAAAGATCTCCTCTTGCTTTAATTAGAAACAGAAATTCCAAGTCCAGTGCCTTTCTTCAGCACAAAACACACCCAACTATCCTAAGTGAATGTGGAAAGGTTTGGTTTTTGTTCTCTTTCGTGGAATAAATTTATTGAAATCAATACTAACACTTCATAATACCAATTGTGATTTTTAAGAAACCAGTCATGTATCCCAATGGGTTTTCTAGAAAAGCAAGGCACCAAGTTTTACTGTACTGCTAATCATATCATCATTTCATGACGTTTGATGGGAAAACTGAATGGTGGCTTTAACATTTAATTCCTTCATGTATCTAAAGGACTACTAAAGAAGGATAAGTAGAAACCCTCCAAAGGTTTTATATACCTGGTTTTTCACTATACTAGTATTTACAGGAAAAAAAAAAAATGAAAACAATCCAATGTCTTAAAATGAGAAATTGGTTAAAATTTAGGTATACTCATACAATGAAATACTGTACTTTCATATTTAACCACTGATCTCAAGAAATGTTTCAGAATATGGGAAAAATATTCATCATCTACCGAACGGAAAAAGCAGATTATGTGAAAAATATATATATAGTACAACTGCAATTTAAAAATGTATTCATAAAAAAAGGAATGGTGATCTAAGTGTAAAACTTTGTGAGATTTTCATTTTCATCCTAATAATCGCCCATATTTTCCAGTTTTCTTCAATGCCTTTATAACCAGCTAAAGAATAATATCCCAAAACAAAACCCACTGCTATTGAGTCGATTGTGATTCACAGTGACCCTACAGAACAAAGTAGTCTATAGGGTTTCCAAGGCTGCAATTTTTACAAAAGCAGACTGTCACATCTTTCTCCCATGGAGCATTTGGTGGGTTCAAACTCCAAACCTTTTAGTTGGCAGTCGAGCACTTTAACCACTATGCCAGGGCTCCTTATATAATAATATGAGATATAAAAATATTTTCCTTTATAATTTTAATTATCAAAAAATTAAAAACCCTTTCCACAGTTATATAGAAATGAGCTTAAACATTTCAGAACTTTCAAGTAAAAGTACCTGAACTTTAACACACACACACTCATCGCTCATACCAGAATGAGCTTATCTCACACTTGTGGAGAATCCTTAATTTTCATGAGTAAATACTCACCGCTCAGGGGATTCTTCGTAAATACTGTGACATTCTGTATTCTCAAGCATGAGACTTCTACTAAGGTTTTGTACTCCTGGGTAATGGAAGTTAGCAAAGGAGTGTGACATTGGAGAAGTTTTGTTCCCAAGGTCTGAGATTCTCTTATCACTGGTCAGTCCACAGGTGAGTCCATCTAAAGCAGGATTTAGAGAGCGAGTCATATAGGCATCAGCTGATTGAGGCCTTCTCAATGGGGAGGACGGATAGGGAGAAAGTTTGCTGATAAGAGGAGTTAAAAGATCAGCATATGCAGCTTTTGTAGGTTTCAGAAGTTTATCAACATGAATATTAAGCATTTTCTGTTCAAAAGCACATGAGAACACAGAAGATGGAAGATTCTGAAGCCATGACAGTAAACTCAGATCCAAATCATCACAACCATTACCACATAAGAGGTCAATACCAAGAAGCACTTCACTTTCTGTAATTTCTTCTCCAGTTGCTTTACTCTGACAAAATTCCACACAACATTCATAAAGTAGGCCCTTCATTACAAGCTGAAATAAACGATTATTACTTGCTTTAAAGCCCGCCTCACTGAGCTTCCTATCAGCAGGAATAAATTCTGCGACCATGACACAAGCCTCTTCAAAACAGTGAACTCGTGCAGTGCTGGGGTTCCAGTCCTTAAATTCAGCATGATTGGTGAGACGAGGCAAAGTCAAAAGCAAACAGAGCTTGCTATAGTCATCTTTAGAAGGACAGTACTCTTCCAGGGCATGTAAACATTGCACAGCTTCTTGCATGGTAAATTCCAGCTATAAAAGAAATGGGAAGATCACTAAGAAGAGAAATGCTGTGAGATATCAAAACAGTGAGATCGTTTTACTCAGATATAAAGGTACCTCTCAAACTTTCATTTTGTATTCAATTACAAAAGGATAAACTCTAGCACCACAGAAAACTCATGTAATTTGTAGAATACATAACAACTTTCAATTCAAGAACCAAACTATTTCTTCTAGTAAAATAAGAAGAGTAAATCTTTGGTTAATTAACATTAAAATTTTATCTGTACAAATAGCGTTCTAGTCAAAAAATACATGGAGTGTATCACTTTCAAATGTACAATTTTTTAAGAATAATTTAATTTTATGACAACAAAAGCTCAAGCAGCGAAAAACAAAATAGTTAAATGGGTCCTCATCAAAATTAAATACATTGGTATATCAAAGAACTTTAACAACAAAGTAAAAAGACAATCTACAGACTGGGAGGAAATTTTCAAACAAGAGTCTAATACCCAAATACAAATAAAACTTCTACAACTTAACAACAAAAGACAAATAATCCAATCAAAAAATGGTCAAAGGACTTCAACAGGCAGTTCAAATGGCCAACAAGCACATGAACAGACGCTCAGCAGCTCAGTTTGTGTGTCTGAATCTTTACAGTTCTACCAACATCCCAAACGCTTCAGTTTCCTGTTTTTGTTTTTTTTTTACTTGCTGTCTTCTGTTATCTTCTAAATTGGATTAACATTTTGTGATATCATAGTCAGGATTATTTTTTACAGGACAATGATCAGCCTTGTAGAAATTTGCCATAATTTATATTAATTTATAGCAAGGCTGTCAAGTCTAGAATTAACAGGGAACACTAAGCACAAACTAATCTGTCAGTTCAAGACACAGACCTTAATCCTTTAATCACAGCTAAACTCTCTTTTACAAATTACAGGGCACCAAAGTTGTTCTTGCAGCAGGGTGTTCTGGCATATTTGTAATGTCTAAAAGGTAGAAATATTCTTAAATTTCAGTTCAAATCATATGTTGTCAAACAACAGCAACTTATGCATGTTTTTAAACTGACATTTTTTGGCGGGAAGATGATTTTATTATCATCTTAGGGTGGCTCTGCTGAATGAATTATTTTCAAAAAGAATATCAAATTTAAGCTTCCTTCCCCCACCCCTGCCCAAGAGATACTACTTTAGTAAGAAATGATGAAATTTTCAGCAAACTAGATTAACAATGGAATGAAATAAATGAATTGGGGATAAAGAAAAATGTTGCTGTTGACAGACCATGGCCTGTCAGTTTGTCAGACTGTGGTGGTGGTGCAAATTGAGGTGATGCTGGAAGCTATGCCACCAATTTTTCAAATATCAGCAGGGTCATCCATGGTGGACAGGTTTCAACACAGCTATCAGCCTAAGACAGACTAGGAAGAAGGATGTGGTTATTTACTTCTTAAAAAACTGCCCAGTAAAAACCTTATAAATAGCTGTGGAACACTGTGGGATATAGCCAGAAGATGAGCCCCTCGGGTTGGAAAGCACTCAAAAATGCAACTGGGGAAGAGCTGCCTCCTCAAACTGGAGTCGATCTTAATAATGTGGATGGAGTAAAGCTTTCAGGATCTTCATTTGCTGATGTGGTATGACTCAAAATAAAAAGAAACAGCTGCAAACATCCATTAGTAATTAGAATGTAGAATGTATAAAGTATGAATCTAGGAAAATAAGTTGTCAAAAATGAAATTAAACACTTTAAGCCACGAATTCCAAAGATGAAAAAATTAAAGATTTTTACCAGCTTTTGCAGGCTAATATTGATCAAATGTACAAGTAAGATGCAATGATAATTACTGGTGATGGGATGCAAAAGTCAGAAACAAAGAAGGATCAGTAGCTTGAAAATATGACCTTGGTGACAGAAATGATGCCAGAAATCACATGACAGGATTTTACAACACTAATGGTTCATTCACTGCAAATATCTTTTTCCAACAATATAAACGGTGAAAATACATGTGGACCTCACCAGATGAAATACACAGGAATCAATTGACTACATCTGTAAGAGATGATAGAGAAGCTCAGTACCAACAGTGCAAACAAGGTCAGGGACCGACTACACAAGAGATCATTAATTATCAGTATTCACCTTCAAGTTGAAGCTGAAGAAAATCAAAGTAAGTCTACAAGAGCCAACTACAACCTTGCACACATCCCAGCTGAATTTAGAGACCATCTCAAGAACAGATTTTACACATTGAACACTAATGACCAGAGAGTTATGGGATGACATCAAGAATGTTATGTGTGAAGAAAGCAAAAGTTCATTAAAAAGAAAGAAAAGACCAAAAGGGATGTCAGAAGAGACTGTGAAACCTCCTCTTGAAAGAAGAATAGCTAAAGAGAATGGAAAAAATGATGGAGAAAAAGAGCTGAACAGAAGATTTCAAAAGGCCGCTCAAGAAGGCAAAGTATTATATGAAATGTGTAAAGAGCTGGCGTTAGAAAACCAAAAATGAAGATTACTCTTGGCATTTTTCAAGCTGAAACAACTGAAGAAAAATTCAAGCCTTGAGTTTCAACACTGAAGGATTCTATGGGTAAAATGTTGAATGATGCAGGAAGCACCGTAAGAAGATGGTACAGAGTCACTGTACCAAAAAGGATAGACAATATTCAACCATTTCAGGAGGTAGCATATGATCAAGAACCGATGGTATTAAAGGAGGAAGTCCAAGCTCCATTGAAGGCATTGGTGAAAAACATGGGTCCAAGAATTGATGGATTACCAACTGAAACATTTCAAGGCTAGAAGTGCTCACTTGTCTAGGCCAAAAAATCGGGAAGACAGCTTTGACCAATCAATCAACTGGAAGAGATCCATATTTGTGCCCATTCTAAAGAAAGGTAATCTAACAGAATGAGGAAATTAACAAACAAATTATCAATTAAAGTTCTGCCGAAGATAATTAAAAAAACAGTTGCAGCAGTACGTCAACAGGGAACTGCCAGAAATTCAAGCCTGAATCAGGCTTGTGGAACGAGGGATATCATTCCCGATATCAGATGGATCTTGACTGAAAGAACAGAATACCAGAAAGATGTTTACCTGTGTTTTATTTACTATCCAAAGGCATTCAAGTGCGTAGATCATAATAAATTATGGATAACGTTGTAAAGAATGGGAATTCCAGAACATTTAATTGTGCTCATGCAAAACCTGAACAACTAGAGGTAGTTGTTCAAACAGAACAAGGGGATACTGCCTGGTTTAAAATAAGGAAAGGTATGCATCAGGGCTGTATCTTTTCACCACACATATTCAATCTGTATGCTGAGCAATAATCCAAGAAACTGGGCTATACGAAAAAGAGCATGACACCAGGATTAGAGGAAGATTCATTACCAACCTGCAATATGCAAATGACACAACCTTGCTTGCTGAACACAAAGCAGACTTGAAGCACTTACTGATGAAGATCAAAGACTACAGACTTTAGTATGGATCACACTTCAACATAAAGGAAACAAAAATCCTTACAACTAGACTAATAAGCAACATAATGATAAATGGAGAAAATGTTGAAGTTATCAAGAATTTAATTTTACTTGGATCTACAATCAATGTCCATGAAAGCAGGAGTTAAGAAATCAAATGAAATGTATAAACAAACTGTGGTACATATACACAATGGAGCATTATGCAATACTTTAGAATAATGACAAAGCCTCAAAACACTTCCTAATATGGATGAACCTGGAGGACGTTATGCTGAATGAAATAAATCAGTCACAGAAGGACAAATATTGTATGAGATCACTACTATAAAAAGTCAAAAAAGGTTTACACACAAAAAGAAACATTCTTTGATGAGGAGGGAGAGGAAGGGGAAATCACTAACTAGAGAGTATGAGATTAACTTGGGTTATATAGGCAATATACATTATGTATAAAGGCAATATACATTAGGGAGGAGGTCAGCATAACATGACCAAGGCAAAGGAAGACATTGGGAGATACATAAGAGTAAAAGGCAGCAATGGTAAATACTTTTACATATCCTGCAATAACAGTAATAACAAATAATTTATGAGTGGATACAGAGGTAGATATGGATGAACATATCTGAAGATGAACAGGCATGGGATGGCAAATGGGAATACATCCATGAGTATATAAAGGCCTGGCAGAATTTCTACAAATGTATTTGTATATACTGCAAATACATGTATATAGGAGAACATACAGGGGGCAAAGGTATAAAAACTTAGCCATAATCAAACACCTTGAGGGAAGTGTCAATGGTTTAGAACCACAGTCTCAGGGGGCACCCAGGTCAATTGACATAACAGAGTACACAAAGACAATATTCTACATCCTACTTTGGTGAGTAGCGACTGGGGTCTTAAACACTTGAGAGTGACCATCTAGGATTCAACTACTGGTCTCTTCCCATCTGGAGCAAAGAAGAGTTAAGAAAATAAAAAAACTCAAGGAAATAGTCCAAAGAACTAATGGACCACACAAACCACAGCCTGAGACCAGAAGGACCAGATGGTGCCTGGCTACCACTACCAAATGCTCTGATCAGGATCACAATAGAAGACCCAAGACAGAATGGGAGAAAAACGTAGAACAAAATTCAAAATCATAAAGAAGACCAGACTTACTGATCTTATGTAGAGTGGTGGAACCCCTGAAACTATAGCCCTTAGACACCTTCAAACCCAGAACTTAGCCCACTACTGGGGATCACCTTTCAGGAAATTAAATAGGTAATAGGCCTATAAAGTGAACAGTAACACCCATCAGGAAAGTACCCCTCAGAACAATCAACCATACAAGACCAAAAGGGCAGCACTGGCACAAAAACAAAGTTCAGAAGGCAAGAAGTAGCAGGAAAGAAGGACAAATGGAAACAAGGAGCCCAGGAAGCAGGAGAAGTGCTATTACACTGAAGGGATTGTAACTAATGTCACAAAACAAAATGTGTATAAATTTTTGATTGGGAAACTAATGTACTCTGGAAACTTTCATTCAAATCACAATAAAATGTTGAAAAAGAAATTAACACATACTTAAAAAAAAAAAAAAACTCAAAGGACATATTGCATTGGACAAATCTGCCACCAAAAGACCTCTTTAAAGTATTAAAAAAAGCAAAGATGACACTTTGAGGACTAAGACGCCCCTGACCCAAACCATGGTATTTTCAGTCACTTAATATACACGCAAAAAATGGACAATGAAGAAGGAAGACCAAAGAATAACAGAGCATTTGAATTATGGTGTTTGTGAAGAATCCTGAATATAACATGGACTGCCAGAAGAAAGAACAATTTTCTTGGAAGAAGTGCAGCCAGAGTGCTTCTTAGAAGTGAGGATGGTGAGACTTCATCTCATGTACTTTAGACATGTTATCAGGAGGGATCAGTCCCTGGAGAAACACATCATGGTTGGTAAAGTAGAGCATCAGCAAAAAAGAGGAAGTCCTAACTACTAGTTAGATAAAAGACATGTATTGATTTGGATGAAGGGAAAGGCAATATACCAAAAAGCTGGTGAAAAGCACAATAATGCTAAGGAAAAGGAAGGCATAGAAGCTGCACAAGAGGACAGACAACACAGTTAAATACTTTTTACATATTCAATCATTGCATTACCAGTAATAATAAACATTAATCTGAGTGGATACACAGGTTGATACACAAGATGATTCAGGTATGAGAATATACCTATCACCATATATAGGTATGGCAGATGGCATTTCTACATATATATTTGTGTGTGCTATAAAAACGGCCACATATATATAATACAGCTAGATGCATGCAAAGATGAGATAACCTCTTAGCCACAACAAAACACCTTGAGGAAGTGAGTCACTGGGTCTACAGGCTTGGCACCATAGTCACAGGGGACATCATACTTGATTGATATAACATGCTACACAAAAACATTGTTCTATATCCTATTTTGATGAGTAGTGACTAGGGTCTTAAAATCTCGCAAGCAGCCTTCAACATTTAGTCTCTCAATTGGTCTCTCCTCGTCCAGAGCAAAGAAAAGTGAAGAAAATCAAAGATGCATGGAAACAACTAGTCCAAGGGACTAGTGAACCTTGGGAACCTCTAACTACATGACCCTGACCAGATCTAGATGGTGCCTGGTTACTACTGCCAATCACTCAGAAAGGGATCAAAATTAGAGATCCTGGACAGAGTAAGAAGAAAATGTAGAACAAAACTCAAAATCATAAAAAAGACCAGGCTTACTGGTCTGATAAAAATTCCTGAGATTATGGTCCCTAAATCATCCTTCAGGCCAGGAATTGAACTTACTTCCACAGCTTTACCTTCAGACAAACAATACACAGCCCTGCGAAGTGAACAACTAAACCAAGTAGAACAACCTTAGAACAATCAACCGTGGGAGGTCAGAGGGCAGCATTTACACAGGGAGAAAGCTCAGAGAGCAGGAAGGCATAGCAAAGAAAGAAACAGGGAAAAGGTAACCACAGGGAGGAAGTGGTAAGAGACCTGCCGGTGAGGATGGCAATCAATGTCACAAAACAAACTGTGTATGAATTGTTGAGGAGGGAGCTCTGGTAGTGTAGTGCCTAAGGCACTTGACTGCTAACCAGAAGGCTGGCAGTTCAAACCCACCAGCCACTCCTCGGAAGGAAGATGGGGCAATCTACTTCCATAGTGATACTGCCTCGGAAACCCAAGGAGGGGTCACTATGAGTCGGGTCCAACTTCACGGCACACAACAACAACAACAACATTAACTGTTGAATGGAAAATGAATTTGCTCTGTAAAATTTCAACCACATGACAATAAAAAGTTAAAAAAAAAAAAAAGAGAGAGAGAAAGAGAAAGCCCCTCAATGAGACAGATTAAAACAGCAGCTGCAACAACGAGCTCAAACTGACAACTATGAGGATGACACAGGACCAAGCAGTATTTTGGTCTGTTGTACACAGGATCACTGTTAGTCAAAACCGACTGGATGGCACCTAACAACAACAACAATATTTAAATCGCAATGAAGACAAACATTTTATCAAAAAGCTATTTCATGGAACAAAGAAAATACTGAAAAGACAGATAAATTAAATTCTGGGATAAGAAAAGAAGCAGTGATAAAGAGTCATCAAGCCAAACATATATTGCTATATTAAATCGTATCAAAAAAGGGAGCACATACTATTCAACCAGCCAGCCATTCATGTATCATCTTGGCTTAAATCACTAAACAGTTTTGGAAACTCCACAGACTGAAAGTATTACATTTGCAAAATAACGAATTTGCCCCATCCCAGCTCATGAAAACTTTGAAAATTCATATCATCCTCTGTTGTTTTAGTGAAGAAAAAATTGTGACTGAAAACAAGACTATGGCGCAAACCTTCAGGAATAAAAATCTTACATGCTGGGGCTCATCTTCTGCTGACATTGCATTGTTAACACACAAAGCTTCTAGAAACTTCTGCTTCAGGATAATATAACGAAACCTGTGGAAAATAAAACATAAAACGTTGAAATATTAAAAAGCTGAATGGGAACAATGTCAAAGGCTGGAAATGAAATTCAACTTTCTGAACTAAAACAGATAGGGTTTAACAGACTAATTCTTTTAAAAAAAGATATTTAAAAAAAAAATTATTTTTCCAATGTCTGGTAAGTCAAATGTACTTCCAAGTTAATATAAGCACTTTTTGCTTTCAGAAAATGCTTAAAATATTTCTAAGTTTCTTACTACATTGAAGCTGTAATTCAAATAATTTCAGTAGCAAGTAATCACAATTTAACACAGAAAGGAAGGATTCCTAGTTCCAATATGCAATAATAAAAAAAAAAACCTCACTTTTTATGGAAGATATCAAATGTAAAAATACTAAAGTCCATTATATTCAAAATGTTTTGTTTTCTTCAAAATACATTGTTTTCTTTCTTTTAAACATGAGAAAGGTCTAATAAAGACAAGATTGAAGGGGTAAGAGGAAAGATAGTATCTCTAAAAAGTCACAATATAACTATAAAATCAAAGCTTTTTAACAGAGATTTCTCAGGGTGGAGAGAAGGAAAACAAACTGTATCCTTAACCTAAGAACCAAAAAAGGTTTGATGACTTAAGCATTTATAAAGAAATAGTGTTTCTAAGGGTTCAAAGAAAAAATAATGAACCTTGAGTCACTCTTTCAATCATTTTTGTAGTAGAAAAATATATATCCAATAAAACAAAATTCCTGGTTTCAAAACGAGGGTAATCTAATAAATTAGATAAAATCTATGTAGGATTCAGCAAAGTCTCAAGTGAGTGAAAAACCAATTCTATCAGAAGGGGTGAGAAATAAAAAGAAAGATTTATAAGGCCTGGCTGTTTGAAAATGATCAGGAGTGTGCCAACTAAAGGCAGAAGATGATGAAAAGAAGAGTATTTCAGATAAACAAAAAATGGACAAAAGGAAAGAGATACTCAAATAGCATGAATTCAGAATCAAAATAATATGAGGTTCCACTTCTAATAATGGTGGAGTAACTTATATCTCGCTGTCCTTCCTGAAGATAACAATTATAAACCAAGGATAAAAAATACAAAAGCAACTATATAAAAGCACTGGGGAACCACCAAAAGCTGGCAAACACTGGAGGGGGGAGTCAATCTTTGGAAACAAAGATATTCAAGAGATGAGATTCAAAGGCCTAAGATTTTCCAGCTGAAAGCACACTACAGTCCACACAGTCTGAGCTAAAATTCAATGAGAAAGTTGCCATTTTACAGGCTTGAGGAGTTGGTAAAATGTTTGGGAGTACCAGAACAGGTGGAAAGTTGGAGGGGTTGTCAAAAAAAGGTGGGACCACAGTGATAAATATACCAAAATTTATTATATAAACTTTGCCCAACCAACTCACTATCACTGAGTATATTCCAACTCATAGTGACCCTACAAGACAGAGTAGAACTGCCCCCATAGGGTTTCCAAGGTTGTAAATCTTTACTGAAGCAGTGCCACCAAGTTCCAAATTTTGGCCAAACTCTTGGCTAAACTCTAAACTCTGAAGATGCAAAGGAGACTCCCAGGAGTCCAGTGAAAGCAGCAAATAAAACTCAAACTCACTGGTGTCGAGTTGATTCGACTCTTAGTGACCCCTCCTTGGGTTTCCGAGGCAGTTATCTCTACAGAAGTAGATTGCCCAACCTTCCTTCCGAAGTGGCTGGTGAGTTTGAACCACCAGCCTTCTGATTAGCAGTCAAATGCCTTAGGCACTACCCTACCAGAGCTCCCAAAACTTACTGCCATCAGGTCGGCTCCAACTCATAGAGACCCCTCAGGTTTCCAAGGCAGTGAAAAATATAAGCAGAGATTGGTCCATTATGGAGGAAACAGGGTCTGTATTTTAATCTAGCTAGTTAACTACCTGCTAGAATAAAAATCAACACTTTTCAAAGGAAGAAAACAGAATCCTGACTCTCTGCAATGGCTCTATAACAGGCAGAACACATTAAAAAATTATTAGACACACAAGGAAACAGAAAAATGTGACTCATAGTAAAAAGAAAGGCAGTCAACAGAAACTGAGCCTCAAATGCCCTGCATGCTGGAATTAGCAAACAAGGACCATAATGCAGCGACTATAAATGTGTTCAAAGACTTGAAGAAAAATATCACAACAAAAGAACACAAGGGAAAATAGTAGAAAAATTTAAATTATAAAAAAGAATGTTAAGAAAATTCTGAAACTGAAAAGTACAATATCTGAAATGAAAAAGTCACTGTTTATTAGCAGACTGCTAGTGGAAGAAGAAAGGGTCAGTGAACATGAAGGTAAATCAACAGGAATAATCCAGTTTGAAGAATACAGAGAAGAAAACTATTTTTAAATAGTAACAGAGCCTCAGTCCTATGGGACAAAATCAATCTGCCTAATATACTGTAATTAAGAGTCCCAGAAGGAAAAAAGGAAGGCATAGGGAATATTTGAAGACATAATGGCCAAACATTTCCCCAACTTGATGAAAAACATAATTTTACATATCCAAACCTCAAGCAGGAAAAATACAAGGTATAAGACTTGTTGTTGTGTGCTTTCATGTCAATTCTGATTTATAGTGACCCTACAAGACCCTATAGTGCTCCAAAAGGTTTCCTAGTCTTCGGTCTTTACGGAAACTGACTGCCACATTTTTCTTCCATGTAGCAGCTGGTGGGTTCAAACAGCTGACCTTTTGGTTAGCGGCCAAGTCCTTTAACCACTGTCCATCAGCACTCCTTGAAAGCAGCCAGGGGGAATTATGGAACATGACATACAAGAGAATAAGGATATACATGAGAGTTGACAACTCATCAGAAACAGTAGTAGCCAAAAGACAACTGAATGACATCTTTGAAGTCTTTGGATCATTAGGAAGAAACAGTTGCTTCAGATATGGCCCTTAGGGCATTCTGAATATCAGCACTGTTGCCTAAGTAAGTTTGCATGTAAGATTTTCAACTAACTGAAGTTCATTTCCCTTGTCCTCTAGAAGTGATGCAACTCAATGAGATTCAATGCACTGTTTTCTAAAAAAGCTAAGTCTTGGTTAAAAATTTTTGTTTATTTTGTTTTGCTAAGTTTCTACCAATGATAAGACTCTAAAACTTCAGATAAAACCTTACCTTTTTTTGTCAAATTTTTCCATACATTCCAGAGGCTGAATGAACTGAAGAACTTCATCCCACTGGCCATCAAGAATTAGCTGCCTACATAAAAAAAAAAAAAAAAAGCCAGGTATGTTATCAAATTTGGGTTACACTAATTAAAAGCAGAGTAGATGACAAGATAGTGTTAAAGTAACAGAAATCAGGTAATAAAATAAACATTTTACTGGGTTCTTCCTCAAACACTATGCTGTTGCTACTGCTGTTGTTGTTGTTGTTGTTTGCCATCAAGTCAGACCCAACTCATAGCAAGCCCTCCTTGGGTTTCCGAGGCAGTATCACTACAGAAATAGATTGCCCAACCTTCCTTCCTAGGAGTGGCTGGTGAGTTTGTACCGCCAGCCTTCTGGTTAGGAGTCAAGTGTCTTAGGCACTAGCTACCAGAGTTCCCTCAAATACTATAACAAAGCAAATTTTTTCACAGCTCATTTGTAACCACATACACTATGTGAGAATTAATTAATTAATTTGTAAATATGCAACCACTCTACACACTAATGTATATGTGGTTTTTGATCTATGTGAAAACACTAAACTAAGCCTAAAAATTTCTGTATTTCCCTATTCATCTGGCAGTTTTAATGCTATTATGTCATTATCTAAGAGCCAATGTGTGAATGTGTTCTACTTTTTCTCAATCAGTGGTTCTAAATAGGGGTAATTTTGCCCCTAACAAGGGATATTTGGCAATGCCTGGAGACATTTTTGGTAGTCACAACTCAGGGAAGAGATGCAACTGGCATCTAGTACTTAGAGGTCAGGGATGTTGCCAAATATCCTATCATGTATAGGACAACCCTCCACAACAAAGAATTACCTCGTCTAAAATGGCAACAGTGCCAAGATTAAGAAACTTTGCCCTGAACTATGAAGTCTACATCTTTGAGGCACTTGACTTTAAAGTTTACACTCTGAAATAAAAAATGCCAGGCATAGGATCAGATTTCATCCTGCTTTAGTGGTCCTATGGGAACTTCCAAAAGTTACAAGGCATTCATATCGCTCTTCTTTTACAACAGCAATTTCCTTACTTTTGAATTTCTCAGAATAGTAAATTTAAAAAGGGGGAAAGAGGGCAGGAGAACCTATATAGGACAGCCAACTTTTTGTTTTGCAAAGTAGTATTACCGTATTTTTATGCAAATACACACATATTATTTGCGTAAAAGTATGGTAATAAACACAATCACAACATACTGTGGTATTTCAGTTTGTGTGTTAACTTGACTGGGCCTGGTTGAGTGGCTAGGCAGCTGGATGTAGTATTCCCCAGGATGGGACTGGTAATCAACTCCATGGTGGAATCTACTGAGAGCAGCTGAGTAGCTGCCTTTGGGATGTGGCCTGCTTCCTGTATATAAGCAGAAGACTTGAGGAATGGTCTCTAGCATATGGCATGCTTGGACCCTGCATGTAGACGTGTTATTTCATTGTTCAGCAGCCTGCCATGCTCTGCCAACTTTGGGACTTACAACGGACTTGAATCAATGGCCTGCCATGTGGTTTGGTAACATCAGGATTGTGCCTTTTTTATTTGTCAACCTTGGGCTTGGCAGCCTCAGCAGCCAGCAGCTGTCTGAGTGAAGAAAAGTCTCTAGCTTCAGTGGGCCGGGAGCTGAAGGCAGAGCTAAAGCCCAAGGCTGAGGGGCTTTCACCCAGCCTCTAGAGCCTGGCACTTTGAATTTGGACTTCTAGCCTCCTGAACTGTAAGAAAATAAACTCCTGTTTGTTAAAGCCATCCCATTTGTGGTATATCCTTGTCAGAGCAGTACTAGGTAACCAGAACACATGCTATCATACTCATTTTATAAAAGGATATAATATTATTAAAGAAATTGCAAGGACACAATTTCAAAGGCCAGTACTTTAAAATGAGTACTTAGTTTAATTAAAAATTTACTATTCTTTATGTTCTACATCCTAATTTGGTGAGTAGTGCCTGGGGTCTTAAAAGTTTGCAAGCACCTGTGGCTTCCAGCCAAACAAAAGACAGGCATAGGAGTTGAACATTTACCTGAGGTAGATACACTCCTTGGAGAGAACAATCACGGGAGAAAATAAGGCTGTTTATGCACAAGGAGACAGCTCAGGGGGTAGGAGTGCATGGAGGGATGGACACAGGGAAGAGGTAACTATGAGGAGGAAGTGGGAGGGAAGCTGTTGCATTGGGGTAAATTGCAGTCAATGTCATGAGACAAAGTGTATGTAAACTGTTGTATGGAAAGTGAATTTGCTCTGTAAACTTTTACCCAAATCACAATTAAAAAAAAAAAAAAAACAAACCCTGAAAAAAAAAAAAGTTTGCAAGCAGCCACCTAAGATGCAAATATTAGACTTTACTCATTGGGGTAGCAGAAGAGACTGAAGGAGACCAAAGACTCAGAAGAAACTGGTCTACAGAATGAATTGTCTGCATGAACCACAGCCTCATGTACCCTCAGCCCAGATCAGGGCCACAGTAGATGGATTCTAATAGAAGAGAAAAATAGGGAATGGAACTCAAATTCTTAAAAATATCCAGACTTTCTGGACCAGTTGAGATTTGAGGATTCCCTGAGACTATCATCCTGAGATACTCTTTAAACCCTGAACCCAAATTATCCCCTGAGCTTACTCCTTAGCTGAATCAGAGTGGCTTGTAAAATAAAGATTATAACCCATGAGTACTGCATTCCTCTGAAGACTCATCTGTATAAGACAAATAGTGAAATATTATCCTAAAGCAATAATGAAAAGTAAGGGGTCAGGGAAATTACATTATTAGAAATGGAATAAGAACAGAATAACCGTATTTTTAAATAAATCATGAAGGGTTTATACGGTTTTTTTTTTTTTGCAAACAGCTCAACCCCCTCACGCTTTAGTTTCTTATGTGCACTATGCATGTTATATGTATGTACATTATAGGCATGGGCACATTATGTGTGAAAATATGATAATGAGAATATTGACACACTGACAAATGTAACCAATGTCACTGAATATTTCATACAGAAATTGTTAAATGGGAACCTAATTTGCCATATAAACTCTCATTGAAAACACAATAAAATATTATTGCAGAAAAAAAAAAAAAACTATTCATTTGAGAGCCACTACCAAATTTGGAAGGAGCTCTGGTGGCACAGTGCCTAAAGCACTACCCCAGAGTAGCAATGGTTGAAAGAATACTGAGTTAAAAGAATTAGTGCTTCAGTATTAGTTCCTGAGTACACCGTTGACTAAGGTTCCCAGGATGGATGATGTATAATATTCATAACACAAAACACAGGGATGGCAATGAGTTTAAATAAATTCCCTTAACATAATAAAGCTTAAGAAATTATTTTCTCATTTGTCAGAACACTTCATCACTTAAGGCTTTCCAAGTCACAAAATGCCACATGTCCAAAAATCTGTTCTCCTTGTTAAGGGTAGTTGGTATCATATAAGCATAGACGACATTTATGCTTGGAAATTTCAGCTTTTCCATCCAATTCAAGTTAGGATATATTTAGCTTTCCATTTTGGCAAGCATATTAATTCTCACTGATCCTGTAATTCCACATCTAAGAATCTGTCCTAAGGAAATAATCCAAGATAGAGAAAATTCTCATGTACAAAAGATGCTTGCAGAGCATTATATTTAAGAATAACTAAAAATAATTTAATTATGTGGAGATAGAGGAGCCAAAAAGAAAATACATTTTTAAAAAATACATGCTTATAAATTTGTAATCACATGGAGAATCCTTCTGATGTTAATGAATAAAACAGGATACTAAGTTAATAGATTCAACAGAATTTCTGTTATTTTTTACAAATATGCTGGGGAAAAAAAATGCCATCAGTATGTGCCTGGGTGGTGACATGGTTTTTCTTTTCTTCATTTTCTGTAAATTTATTTTCAAATTTTCTAAAGTGAATATGTTTCTATAATGAATATGTTTTATTTCTATAACCAAAAAAATGGTTTTTGAGAAATATTTTCTTTATCTTACAAGAGTCTCTTATTCTTACTATCTTTTTTTGGTGCCACAGTCACAATGGAGTTGTGTAACTCTTGGGTTCCTTTTTTGTTTTTAATATTAAATAATGATCCTTTATTTCACGTTAGGTAGCTGAAAGGACAAACAAAATATAATCTGTCCAGGCACTTAATCAAAGACATTTTGGAGATATAGCAGATCTTTCCAATAAAAGCCAAACTCACTGCCGTCAAGCCTACCGGACTCATAGCGACCCCTCCTTGGTTTCCGTGGCAGTATCTTTACGGAAGCTGATTGCCCAATCTTCCTTCTGAGGCATGACTGGTGGGTTTGAACCGCCAGAATTCTGGTTAGCAGTCAAATGGCTTAGGCACTATGCCACCAGAGCTCCCAGGCAGACCTTAGAGATCTCTTCTCTTACAACTGGGGAAACTTTAAATTACACAGATTTTAGTGGCAGTCCAGTGTTCTTTATACTCTACTAGGTCTACCTTTTTTTTGTTTTGCTTTATTGTGGTAAATATATATGTGTGTGTGTGTGTGTATGCTAATTCATTTTTCGCATGTAAAATTCAGTGATGTTATTTATGTTCATTATGTTGTACAACCATCATCCCTATCCATTTCCAAATTATTCCACCACCATTAATAGAAACTCAGTGCCCCTTACACAAGGACTTTTCCTTTCCCACTCCCTCCCATCTCTGGCAACCACTAATAAACTCCATACCTCTAGCTACTTCATTTAAGTGGCATCACACAATATTTGTCCTTTTTTAAAATTACAATTATATACCTTTTCATGATTATGAAGTTCTATCTGTATTCTACATATTACCTTATTAATACTTAACATTTATTTGAGGGAACTACAAAACTCACAGTATTAACAGAATCATACCTCAGGAAAAGCATATCATCTGAAAACAGGCCATTTATGACTCCACTTTCCTTCTCAAGGGCCAACATACTAATGTGAAGCTTCTTTGAATTCAAGAAGTCCAAAATTAACTTAATAATTTCAACTTCTTTTACATTTACTGTTTCTTCAGCCGTCATGTTGATAGCCTAAAATGTTAAACAGAACAACAACAAAAAAAGTTAGTTCTATTGTTTTGTTTCCAAGTTTAACTGCCTGGAAACTTACCCATAAACTTGTTTCTTTGAAATGTTTAGTATAGGTATTTTGAAATGAAATGAATTTAACATTTATCAAAACCATGTTATTTATCATGTGACAAAAGTATGGCTATGATGTTTTTAAAGCCTTATCTTTTAGAGACACATACTGGAATAGTATAACTGTTCCAACAAATGAAACTATTTCATTTGTAAAATGAAATTATATAATCTGATTTGCTTCAAAATAATATAAGAGAACATAAAGACAAAACAATAACCATGACCATTAATTGGGGTGATGGGTAAACGGGAGTTGATTATATACTATTTCGACTACTCATATATGTTTGAATTTTCTATAATAAAGAATATAATTAAAAATCATTAATAACAAACCATATTCACCTATGTTGTTGTTATGTTGTTATGTGCCGTAGAGTCAGACCTGACTCATAGCGACCCCTCCCTGGGTTTCCGAGGCAGTACCACTACGGAAGTAGATTGCCCAACCTTCCTTCCGAGGAGTGGCTGGTGGGTTTGAACCGCCAGCCTTCTGGTTAGAGGTCAAGTGCCTTAGGCACTATGCCACCAGAGCTCCTATATTCACCTATAGACTATCCTAATACATTCATTCTCGGAAGGAAGATGGGGCAATCTACTTCCATAGTGATATTGGTCGGAAACCCAAGGAGGGGTCGCTATGAGTCGGGTCCGACTCGACGGCAAACAACAACAACAATACATTCATTCCATAAGTGCTTATTGCCTCTCCTCTGTGGAGTTATATTCAAGAGACATTGCCCATGTCCTTAAGAAGCGTGTACCCTAGCAGGAACATGAGTGATGGAGCCAAACAAAACAAGATAAGTTAAAATGTGCAACTTTACATCACACTGGTACTATCAACCTAAACATCAATAATTTCAACACTCTAAAATTCTTTCCAACTATAACCTCTATCTTTGCAATGGTACAATTGCACATACAAGTTATGAACTTACTAAGATTTAGAACTGAAAGGGATTCTTAAGGTTATTAGGTCAACATTCTCATTTTACAGGTGAGGTCATACAAGTTAAATGGCCTAAATTGTTGCAGTTTTCAAATGCTAAGGCTCAGAGCAATACAAAAGGCTATCCTGCTAGTGGACTAGCTGCAAAGAAACCTCATCAGATGGCATTTACCTTGGTGTGCTCACAATCTAAGGTCTGGTTCTCAGCCTTGACACAATAAGAAGGATAGCCAGCCTCAGGAAACAAATCGTAAATAGTAAATCTCTCCCACCTATTTCCTCATGCTTTGGGTTCCCTTTGTTATCTTCTGACCTAACCACTCCTCTCTGTTCATAGACTTTGTTCAAAAGAAAAGACAATAAAATTAATGAGGTTTCCACACCCACCCCAAATTCTAATTACATCTTAGATCGGTCTTCTGAGATTATTCCTAGGACACACTTATTACTGATTTTAATAGGCCTCAACTCTTCAGATAATTCTTGTTATCGAAAGAATACTTTTCACTATATTTGATTCTCAGAATAATAATCTTATCCCCCTCCAACTCCAAGTTTTTAGAAGGCACTTCATTTAATACCACCCTTTACCAACCATACAACATAGTGGCAGAATTCAGACTACAATTTTCTAATGCCCAATTCAATATATCCAACGATATTAAACATTTTATAGCCTTCACAATATTCAACATTCGATTTAAATATTAGCCAAAATATTTATTCTGGAATATAATCTACAGCAATAGTCTCACTTTAAATCATAACACAAGTTTAATACTACAGTCATTTCTGGTTGTAAAGCTGAAGTGAAGAAGAAAGATAGTCTCACAAATAAATACCTTACACTGACTTTACATTTAAAATTTGTACAAACAAAAAAAAAATAATAAGTAAACCTAGTGCCATCAAGTCAATTCCAACTCATAGTGACCCCACTGGAAAGAGGAGAACTGCCCCCACAGGGTTTTCAAGGCTATAAATCTTTACAGGAGCAGACTGTCTCATCTTTCTCACACAGAATGGCTAGTGGATTAAAACCACCAACCTTCCGGTTAGCAGCCAAATGCTCTAACCACTGTGCCACCAAACTGCTTTAAAATTTGAATAGGTACCAGAAAATACAAACACTCCTCACTTATCAACATGGTTAGGTTCCAAACACCAGGTTGTTATGTGAAAATTGGCATTATGGAAAAATGGATCGTATCACAGCAGATCATGAAATGGAAGATGACTACATCATTACATAACTGCAAAATTACATCCTAACTGCCAAACCACTGAGAATAATGGCCCAGCCAACTTGGCACATACCTTTAACCATCACAGCCAGCATTACTCTCTCCTCAAACTTTGGCATTTGTCACTGTCAAATGTACGTTATCAATGTGTAAAATAGTCAGGTAGTAGACTTTTTTACTAATGTCATAAATGCAAAATGTTGAATAACAAAATAGATGATAAATGAGCAGCAGGTATATATCCTAAATAACCTAGAACTGATTAAAAAACATGACAACTTCTGATACTGTATTATGAAATTCCCAACAGCAAAGTATGGTATTTCAATCATCCAATCCAGAATTTTAATTCTTATAAACTTTACTGATGCTGGATGCAATATAAATAAAGGTACTTTCTTGATGACTATCTTAGAATTACTCTGTATTTCTAACCCATTTTAAAAAGTTTCTAATATCTTAGGTGTACAATTCAGAAATCATAACACTATGTATGTATTTTCAAAGATAATACATAAAAACATATAATCCATGAATATTTTTTAAGCTCCTTGAACTATTCATAACAACACAGTTAGAATTTTTCTCTAATCCAGAGGAGTAGAACTCCTCTGTTTCTTCTCAATTTCTCAAAAAAAGTATAAAGTAGGATAATTCAAACTAACTTAGGGGCTACTAAACTTATCTTTTAAAGTAAGATGTGTAGTACATATTATGGGAGTTCCGGTAGTGTAGTGTCTAAGGCACTTGACTGCTAACCAGAAGGCTGGTGGTTCAAACCCACCAGCTACTCCCTGGAAGGAAGGTTGGGCAGTCTACTTCCATAGTGACACTGCCTTGGAAACCCAAGTCGGACTATGAGTCAGGTCCGACTCAATGGCACTTAACAACAACAGTACATATTGTATGTCCAATAAATGTTGGCTGAATTAACATGAAACACAAAAATAAATGAAGAAATGTGTCTACAAAAGTATAAAATAGATGTCTTTGTTTCCAACTGTTCTAAAAAACATTATAAAGGATAGAGCTCTGATCCTTTAATCTTACTATTCAGTCAAAGTCAATTCTAATAGCATCCTAGGACAGACAGTAACTTGCCAGCCTGTGGTACATGTGAACAAATACTTATTCACCAGGCAGAACTTATGCAGGGCCAACAGTAGGGTTTATGCCACTGAAAAATTTTTTTAAAAAAGGAAAAAAAATCAGAATGTCTCAATGTTTCCATATTAAATGATATATTTAACTATTAAAAAAAAAAAAAAAAGGACAATCACAGAAACAACTCGCTAGCATTTCCTTTAAGAAATAAAATTTTACTTACAGCAAACACCTGGACTACGTAAGATGAAGAAACAAGAGTTTGCTTTAAAAACTAGATATTGGAAGATTCTGGATAGAGTGGGAGAACAATGTAGAACAAAACTCAAAACCATAAAAAAATGACCAGGTTTACTGGTGTGATAGAGCCTGGTAAGACGCCTGAGACTATGGCCTCTATTTACTCTTCAGGTCTGGAACTGAACTCACTCCTGTGGCTTCCAGCCAAACAACAGACAAGCATATGGGGTGAACATTTACATCTGGAGAGACACACTTCTTAGAACAATCAATAGTGGGAAAACAGAAGGGCAGTGTTTGAATAGGGAGATACCTTCTGGGTGGGAGTGCATGGGAGGGAAGGACACAGGAATAGTTAACTATAGAGAAGTAGGAAGAGAGCTGTTACATTGTAGGGAATTGCAGTCAATGCCATGCAACAAGATGTATATGAACTGCACTGCTGTATAGAAAATGAATTTGCTCTGTAAACTTTCACCCAAATCACAAAACAAAATTTTTTTTTTTAATTAGAATATTTGAAACTTGCTGTAAAGTGATTGGTATATTAGCATTTAAAAATAATTAACATCTACAGAAATGAAATTCCAGGCAGGGTCTGGGTGTGCACTCCTACTGAATACTATCTTAGTGAAATATTAGAAATGTATTAAATAGCAAGAAAAATATATTTTTAGAAGTAATTTTAGCTTTTAGATGAAAGGTATAATGTTAATAATAGCAAAGAAAAAGGAAATAATGGTAATAGAAATATATTGATTTATATGTATATTTTCATATATAGAGATGGGAAAACTTTCATTAAAAAAATCAGTGGCAGCTTTCTAACCTAATATAAATAGATATGATTTAAATGCTCTTTTGCAATGAGGTTTCTTTACTTGCTCAAAATACAGATTACACTAAACTCACTGCCATCAAATGGATTCTAACTCACAGTGACCCCCACTGGGTTTCCAAGGAGATAAATCTTTATGCAAGGAGATTGCCCCATCTTCCTCCCGCAGAGTGGCTGGTGGGTTTGAACTGCCAACCTTCTGGTTAGCAGTCAAATGCCTCCAGCATTGTGCCACCAGAGCTCCTTGAAATACAGATTAGGACAAAAATGAACTCCAGATGGATCAAAGACTTAAATGTGAAACCTAAAAGTATACAGTTCCTCAAGGAAAATTTAGGATCAAATTTAAGGGCCCTAATACATGGCATAAATAGACTACCAAGCATAATTCAAAATGCACAAACAGCAGAAGAGAAACCAGATGATTGTGACCTTCTAAAAATTACATTTTTATGTGCTTCCAAAGACTTCTCCAAAAGAGTCAAAAGAGAACCTACAGATTGGGAAAAAATATT
>NW_006921597.1:20477654-20479828 GCF_000298275.1 Orycteropus afer afer | reverse complement strand
ACAATAAATAATAAAAAAATAAAAAATTTAAAAAAAAAGAAATACAGATTAGGAAGGAAGAAAAACATGCAAGCTAAGAAAGATTCAGAAGTGTAAGCCTAAGGGAAATAGGGCAGAGCCATTATAAATTTTATAGTCATCAAAAAAGTGCTTAAGAAAGGCTCCATTAATCCTCAACTTCATCCCACACAATAAAAACTGCTCCCTTTAATCTACCAAGTATTACAGAGTGCCTATGATTCCAGTTTACAGGCAAAAATGAAGCACTGTGAAGCTTTTTAATAACATATCAAACTGCAAACAGGACTTCTGCACTTTTGCCTTTTAAAAAAGTGGAGAAGGGATATCCATTTGCAGAAAAATGAAACAAGATCTATACCTCACACCATACACAAAAACTAACTCCAGATGGATCAAAGACTTAAATGTGAAACCTAAAACTACAGAGTTCCTCAAGGAAAAACTAGGGGCAAATTTAGGGGCTCTAATATATGGCACTTGACTGCTAACCAGAAGGCTGGCGTTTCAAACCCACCAGCCACTCCTTGGAAGGAGGATGGGGCAATCTACTTCCGTAGTGATACTGCCTTGGAAACCCAAGGAGGTACGAGTTGAGTACAACTCGACAGCACATAACAACAACAAATATATGGCATAAATAGACTTTTAAGCATAACTCAAAATGCACAAGCAGCAGAAGAAAAACACGATGAATGGGACCTTCTCAAAATTCATTTTTTATGTGCTTCCAAAGACTTCTCCAAAAGAGTCAAAAGAGAACCTACAGATTGGGAAAAAATATTTGGCAATGACATACCTGACAAGTGACTTATCTCTAGAATTTATAGAAAACTCCAACACCTCAATAACAAAAAGACAAATAACCCAACTAAAAATGGGCAGAAGACATGAATAGACACTTCACCAAGGAGGATATTCAGGCAGCCAACAAACGTATGAAAAAAATGCACACAATCATTAGCCATTAGAGAGCTGCGAATCAAAGCAATAATGAGATATCATCTTGCTCCAGTACTAGTAGCAAAGTTCAACAAGACAGAAAATAACAAATGCTAGGCAGGCTGGAGAGATTGGGACTCTCATACACTGCTGGTGGGACTGTAAAATGGTACAACCACTGTGGAAAGCAGTGTGGCAATTCCTTAAAAAGTTGGAATTAGAAATACCATTTAACCCAGCCATTCCATTACTAGGTATATATCCTAAAGAAGTCAGAGCCATGACAAAAACAGAATATGCATACCCATGTTCCTCACAGCACTATTTACAATAGCCAAAAGATGGAAACAACCTAGGTGTCCATCAACTGAGGAATGGATAACCAAACTGTGGTACATACACACAATGGACTATTATGCAACCCTAAAGAATAACTGAGAATCTGCAAAACACTGCATAACGTGGATGAACTCGGAGGACATTATGCTGAGTGAAATAAGTTGATCACAGAAGGACAAATATTGTATTAGTCTGTTACTGTAAAAGTCAAGGAAAAGTTTATCTATGGAAGGAAACTTTCTTTGTTGGTTACCAGGGGTGGGAAGGGAGGGTAGGAAACACTGTTAGATAGGTAGAGATAAGTATTGATTTGGGGGAAGAGAAGGGCAATGTACCAAACGTGAGTGATCAACGTGGTGGCACTGAGAAAGAGGAAGACATAGAGGGGTACATGGGAGGTACAGACAACAAAGATGAACCCTTTCGCACATACAGTACTGTGTTGTCAGTGAAGGCAAACATGGTTATATAGGTGGATAGATGGGTCGACAGGCTAAACTATTAGGCATGTCTATGAGGCAGGGAGTATAGCCAACACCATGTACAGGGTTGGCAGACAATGGTCCTATAAGTGTATTTGTATCATCTGAATTCCCAGTGCATAGTAGAGCTGACAAGGGACAAAGTTGTAGTCACTTCTTGGTCACAGCCAGCTACCCAGAAAGACTGAGTAGTTGAACCTGTGGGCTTGGGACCACAGTCACAGGGGACGTCAAGCTCAACTGGCATAACATACTACACAAAACATTGTTCCATCTCCTACTTTGGCAAATAGCAACTGGGATCTTAAAAGCTTGCAAGCAGCCATCTAGATACAACGATGGGTCTCTCCTCGTCCAGAGCAAAGAAGAATGAAGAAAACCAAAGATTCATGT
>NW_006921597.1:20457649-20477219 GCF_000298275.1 Orycteropus afer afer | reverse complement strand
CCCTTCAGGTCTGGAATTGAACCCATACCTGTGGCTTCCAGCCAAACAAAAGACAGGCATATGAGTTGAACATTTACCTGAGGTAGATACATGTCTTGGAGAGAACAATCATGGGAGAAAGAGGGGCTGTTTATGCACTGGAAGACAGCTCAGGGGGCAGGAGTGCATGGAGGGATAGACACAGGGAAGAGGTGACTGTCGGGAAGAAGTGGGAGGGGAGCTGTTGCATTGTGGTGAATTGTGGTCAATGTCATTGAGACAAAGTGTATGTGAACTGCTGTATGGAAAGTGAATTTGCTCTGTAAATTTTCACCCAAATCACAATTTAAAAAAAAGTAAAGAAAAAGAATACAGCAGAAAAAAAGAAAGAAAAAATGGAGAAAATTTTGCTAGCTACCATTTGATAAATGGCATTCCAAAAACTTAGGCTGAAACAAGGTCATTTAATTGTAAACATCTGGTCCTTCAAGAATATAAATGCCATGTTGCAAGTCTCTATGGGCCTTAATTTCTTCGTAATTAAGTAAGAGGATTGGTTTGACTTGTTTCTATGATTTCCTTGCAAGCTTTCTGATTTGATTTAACTCACATGTCAATAAAAGAAAGTATGTATTTTTTGGGGACGGGAGGAAATTATCAAGTCTGAGATAAGCATAAATGTCTAGTCTATAAGGTCAGTTTAATAAGAAGGAAGAAAACAGATTTACTTTATATTATTCAAGCAAACAAACAACAGAAGAGCCCTTCTAACTGCAAACCTCTGTCAGTCTGCTAATCAGCTAACAGGAGTTAACTTGGCTGTAGCATGTATCATTTCTTACTGTTGACAGCTATTCACTATTCATCAATTATTTTAATTTACCTTCTGGAACTGTGAATTATTTTGGGGCTAAATAAACCAATTATGTATAAAACAGATGTAGCTTTAAATCATTATGGAAACAAAAGACAGCTATATAAGCTATATATTTATATATTATGTATACACATAAAACATCTCTGGAAAAAAATCCACCAGAAATTGGTAATAATGGTTGTGTCCAGAAGGAAAATTGGATGACTAAAGATTAGGAATAGGAAGACTTTTTACTATATAGCCATGTTTACCTTTTGCACTTTGTACCACTGTTCAAATATTACATATTCAAAATATTTTAAAAATTTTAAAGGAAGCATAAGTAACAAATTTCCAAAATTACTTACCTTTCGTGTTAAGAATCTATGATCCTGAATTTCTGCTGTTAGTGAAGCTTTATGTCACTTTATGCTTTCATCCAAAAGCAATTAGTAAACTAATACATATGATGAAGTAATAGTGTTTTAAAAAGAGTGATTTATATTTTTTTCCCCATAACCCAAGACCTCTTCTCAGATCTGATTCAAATATTATCTCAATTTTTCTCTATGATATTAAAATATTTTGATAATTTCTATATTTATTTAAATCAGTAAGTATTCAAAAACATATTAAAAAGATAAAATACGGATAAAATCTAACCAGGGATATAAAAGACCTACATAAAGAAAACCACAAAGATTACTGTAAGAAACCAAAAGAGACCTACATAACTAGAAAAACATTGTTGTTGTTGTTGTTATGTGCCGTCGAGTCGGCCCCGACTCATAGCGACCCCTCCTTGGGTTTCCGAGGCAGTATCACTACGGAAGTAGGATTGCCCAACCTTCCTTCATAGCATGCTCATAGATAGGAGACTTAATATTATGAAAATGTCAATACTACCCCAAACAATCTATAGCAGCATAGGAGCCAAGGCATTTGAATGCTAACCAGAAGGATGGTAGTTCAAACCCACTAGCCACTCCTCCAAAGGAAGACTGGGCAATCAACTTCTGTAAAGATACTGCCTTGGAAACCCACTGACTGGATGACAGTGAATTTGATGTTTCTTTCTTTCTTTTTTTGGGGGGGCGGGGGGAGAGGAATCCAAATTCCAACAGCATTCTTTAATGAAATGGAAAAACTAATCACCAAATCAAAGAGTTTTAACAATTAGTCCAAAGGACTAATGGACTTCACAAACCACAGCCTCGCTATCCTGAGACCAGAAGAGCCAGATGGTGTTCAGCTACCACTATCACCAACATCTCTGATATAAGGTTCTGGACAGAGTAATAAAAAAATACAGAGCAAAATTCAAAAGCATATAAAGTAAATAATAACACAGGTAATAAATGCACTCCTCATAACAATCAACCAGATGAAACGAAAAGGGCAGCATATGCCCAAAAATAAAGTTCAGAAGGCAGGAGGGGCAGGAAAGAAGCCAAATGGAAACAGGGAACCCAGCAGAAAGTGAGAAGAGTGCTGTTACACTGAAAGGATTACAACTAATGCTACAAAACAGAATGTGCACAAATTGTTGAATGGGAAATTAATATGCTCTGTAAATATTTACCCAAACCACAATAAAATGTTCAATAAAAATAAATTGAACATATTACTTACTGAAGTACTAAAATTTTATAAAGTAAACAAAAACTATTTTGACCAAGATTGAAAATAACTCATGTAACCCTGACACTGTAAAGGAAAAAAAAAAAAAAATCATCAGATTTGACACCAAGAAAGTAAAATGTAAATCTTACATTCAAAAGATGTTGCCATAACCAAAGTTAAAATACAAGTGACAAACTAGAATTTAATATTGACAATGTTGTTGTTGTTGTTGTTATGTGCCATCGAGTCGGCCCCGACTCATAGCGACCCCTCCTTGGGTTTCCGAGGCAGTATCACTACGGAAGTAGGATTGCCCAACCTTCCTTCCGAGGAGTGGCTATACAGTTAAATGGCTACCTCCTAGAACATATATATAGCATCTTCAAATCCATAACAACAAAAATCCAGCTAAAAATAAGCAAAGGATACAAACACAACTTCCAGAAGAAGAATTATAAATGACCAATAAAGTTAAAAAGAGATATTCAACCTCACTAGCGGTATTAACAAAATACCATTCATGGCCTACGTGTTTTGGAAAAATTAAAAAGATCTGAATAAGACTTAATAACATCTAGTGTTGGCAGGAAGGTGTGCAAATGTCCTTTCATACAGTTACTGTTGAGAATGTAAATTGGGACAGTATTTTTGAGAGAAAACTTGACAGTGTGAAATTTTCACCTATGAAAATTTTAAATGTATATACCCTTTGACTCACCAATTCCAATTCTGCTTCTAGGAACTTATGGTGGCATAGTGCCTAAGGCATTTGACTGCTGACCAGAAGGCTGGCGATTCAAACCCACCAGCCACTCTTTGGAAGAAAGATTGGGCGATCTACTTCCATAGAAATACCGCCTTGGAAACCCAAGAGGGGGTCGCTATGAGTTGAAACTGACTCGACAACAATAAGTTTATTTAATTATCCTGCAAAAATGCTTATATATGTATACAAAGTACATATATAAACTTGTTCAACAGAATATTTAACTTATGGTAAATTCACTGTAAATTATTAAGACAGTGATGTAGATCTACTTATGCTAGGATAGAAAAGTCCCAGAAAGCACATCACAAAACAATATAACCATCCATAAATATCTGTTGGATGAATGGACTTATAACAGGACTATTTCAGAAAGGGGGAAGGTCGCGATATTTCTCTATCTAAATAAATACATAAAGAAAAGTCTGGAAAGATACATACCAAATTATCAGTTGTGCTTACTTCTGAAGAGAGGAACAGAATTGGGATGGAGTGCAGGGATCCAGGAAGGGAAAGAGTTGAAGGGAGACATTTTTGTTCCTTATAGTTTGTATTATCTGAATGGTTTATAAGCAACAAATCTTTATACATTATTTGTATGTATAATCAGGCATTTATTTTTTAATGTAGTTTTTTTTTATCTAAAGAGGAAAAAACTATGAAAATGCAAACACAAAAAAATTTATAGGATTGTATCTCAAAAGTTCTCTTTTTTCTACATAAAGGTACCAACAAAAGTAAAATCCCCAAAATGAACTGCTATATTTTTACAATGCAACAACTAACAAGTACTATTCCAGGATCTTACATATATTGTTTAATTGATCTGTACAATAACACTATGAGACATGCAATTTAATCCCAGTTTACAGATGAAGACACTAAGGTTTAATGAGGTTAAGAAATTAGCCCAGTATATATCTCATTAGCAGCTGAATGTTTCCCTCAGAGAGGTGTCAGAACTTAAATCCTGATATCAGCATCCATGTCAACACCAACAAGAAATTTTTAAAAAGCACCCTACTCAACAGGGTAGCAAAAAGAGAGAAAGAGAAGCAAAGAAAGGCAAATATATATGTGTGTGTCTATATACATACTGTTAGATCAGCTCTTCATTACTTCCATAAACATCTGGGCAAACAGAACTTTTCAACTCTTCATTGTTGTTGTTATGTGCCCTTGAATCATCTCCAACTCACAGCGACCCCTCCTTGGATTTCCTAGGCAGTATCTCTATGGAAGTAGATTGCCCAATCTTCCTTCTGAGGAGTGGCTGGTGGGTTTGAACCTCCAACCTTCTGGTTAGCAGTCAAGTGCCTTAGGCACTACATCACCAGAGCTCCTTAACTCTTCATTAGTTCCTTAAATATCTAGCCTATCTTGTCTTGCCTTGGTACCCTTCTCACTCTGCAAATCATATCCTAAGCTTGGTGACTATGAAAATTTAAATTTCTGGTTGTGAAACAGAGACAGAAATACAGTCAGAGATAACAAAAGGACAGAGAGAGACAAACACATAGAGAGACTTGAAAAGAGAGGGGAGGGATAGAAAAAGAGAATTTCTGTACCACTCAAGGCATCTGTGGAAGGCAGTCTCTACAATGATCACCACTAAGCCTCCTGATGTTTACACCCTTGTGTAGTCCCCACCTCTTGAGTACAGGCTGGATTTAATGACTTACGTCTGTCTATCCAACAGAGTGGTGGGATGTCACTTGTTTAAAGAGGCTGCAATATCTGTCTTAAGTACAAGGGTGTGCTTTCTCTCTCTCAGACCACTCACTCTGGAGAAAATAGCTGTCATGTTATGAATCGGCCTTGTGGAGAGACCCAAGTGGCGAAGAACTGAGGAAAACCTCCAGTCAACAGCCAGTGAGGAACTGAAGCCCTCAGTCCAACAACTACAAGGGACAGAGGTCCAAGTCACTCAGCTTGGAAGCAGGTCATTCCACAGTAGAGTCTTCAGGTAAGACCACAGCCTCTATGACAGCGTAACTGCAATCACATGAGATACCCTGAGTAAGAGGCACAAAGCTAAGCCATGCTCAGACTCCAGACTTACAGAAATTATGAGATAATAAATATTTGTTGTTTTAAGCCAATAAATTTTGGGGTAATTTGTTACACTGCAATACAAGACACTTTCAATTTTTAAGGAGCTCTGGTGATGTAGTGGATAAAGGACTTGACTGCTAACCAGAAGGTCAGCAATTCAAAGCCACCAGCTGCTCCACAGAAGGAAGACTGGGCAATCTACTTCCACAAAGATTTACAGCCTTGGAAATGCAATGGGGGTCGCTATTAGTCAGAAACAACTTCATGGCAGTAAGTTTTTTTGTTTGTTAGTTTGTTTGTTTTGGTGGTACAGTGGCTAAGGTATTCAGCTGCTAACCAAAAGGTAAATGATTTAAAACCCACCAGCCACTCCACAAGAGAAAGATGAGGTAGTCTGCTTCCATAAAGATTTACAGCCTTGGAAATCCTATGGGGCAGTTCTACTTTGTCCTATAGAGTCGTTATGAGTCAGAATTAACTTGATGGCAGTGGGTCTTAGTCTTGGGTCCTCCTGTAACTTTCACATAATTTTGTCTGCAGGGGCAGCATACAAGTCTGTTATGTTAAAAAATTTTTCACACATTTGAATTAGATAATAATCATCTTTTCCTTTCATTTCAACTATTCTTCATAAAACATAGCCCCAGATTCTTCACCATAGTGGTCATCCTCCTCTCAACATTTGTTAATCTCTCTCTTTAAGCCACTAAAATAGGACACAATATTCTTGGTGTGGTCTGATCAGTAATTATATATTGTGAAACTAACACTTCCTATGATGCAGGCACTTTACAAGGAATGCACATAGAGTTACTTTATATCATCACCTATTCTGTGAAATAATTGCTTTTGTCTTTCCCAGAATTTTACTTCTTTTTTTTAAAAAAGAAAAAAAAAGTGGGAGCCAACCCAATTCAATTTCCATGTTTCCAAAATAATGTAAAAAAAAAAAAACTTAAAAGTCATTTAGACTTTACTTTTGGCTGAGTTCCATAAAGTATTCTCAAAGGTTTTATATAAGGCTTCATTTTGTTTTTCAATACATCAAGAGCCACAAAGCATGGTACATAATCATAGAAAAAACATTATTTGAACTAATTAATATTTTTAAAAAGCTTATCTTTTTTCATGTAGTACTAATTATAAAACATCTACATAACCTAAGTGGAAAGAAAAAAGCAATTGTTCTATTACTTAAGAACTATTCCCTTCAAATACAAATCAAACAAAACTTCCAAACAAGCTTCCAATCTTTCAGTGACTTAAACACTAAAAAAAAGCAAGTGCTGGCATGAGATCCTACTAAGTAGTGTGTAAGTAGCTCAGAACCAAGTAGGCTCTCGTGCCTCAACCTGCCTTCTCCTTACTGAAGGGACAAGCTACCAAATTCTTTCATTCCTTTTACTTTATGCTTATTTTGTAAACTAGATTTCTAGTTCTTTCATTCTTTCAATAAGTATTGATTAAGAGCCTATCTGCACTAAAATTAAATTCTTATGCCCATCAAAAGACTTCTCCAAAAGAGTAGAAAAAGAATCTACAGATTGGGAAAAAAATATTTGGCAACAACATATATTACAAAGGGACTTAACTCTAAAATTTATAGAAAACTCCAACATCAAAAAGACAAGCAAACCAATTAAAATATGGGCAGAAGACATGAACAGACACTTCACCAAAGAAGATATTCAGGGGGCCAACAAATACATGAAGAAATGTTCATGATCATTAGCCATTGAACAAACAAACGCAACACATTAACATGGAGTCGATCCTGACTCATAGCGACCCCTCCTTGGGTTTCGGAAGCAGTATCACTATGGAAGTAGATTGCCCAACCTTCCTCCTGGGGAGTGACTGGTGGGTTTGAAACTCAAGCCTTCTGGTTAGCAGGCAAATGCCTTAAGCACTACGCCACCAGAGCTCCCTCATTAGCCATTAGAGAGATGCAAAAATCAAAACAACACTGAGATATCATCTCACCCCAGCACTAATAGCGAAGTTCAAGACAGAAGATAACTGGTGAGGATGTGGAGAGATTGAGATTCTCATTCAGTGCTGTTGGGACTACAAAAGGATACAACCACTGTGGAAAACAGTATGGCAATTCCTTAAAAAGTTGAAAATAGAAATACCATTTGATCCAGCAATCTCATCACTAGGTATATATTGTAAAGAAGTGAGAGCCAAGACATGAGTAGATCCATGCACACTCATGTTCATAGCAGCACTATTCATAATAGCAAAGAGTTGAAAATAACCTAAGTGCCCGTCAACAGATGAATGGATAACCAAACTATGGCACTTACACACAATGGAATACTATGCAACACTAAAGAATAATGTAGAATCCACAAAACACCTCATGATGTGGATGAACTTGGAGGACCTTATGCTGAGTAAAATAAGTCAATCATAGAAGAACATATATTCTGAGTCCACTATTATAAAAAGTCAAGGACAGGTTTATATATGGAAAGAAACTCTTTGCTGGTTACCAGGGATGGGAGGGGATGGAAAAGAAGAAGAAGAAGAACCTATGTGTAAAGCACTATACTGCCACTATGGGGGAGGGGGCGGGTATGAATGATAGACCATGGATCCTATCCTGAAGGAGCCGACAATCTAACAAAAGACACTAACACCTGTACAAAAGTAATATGTATATAATGTAAACATAAAGGTGCCGTAAGAGATTACAAATAAAGTGCCATGGAAGTCCAGAGGAGTAATGAGGTTTCCTGCGAAAGATGGCTTTGAAAGATTACTAACTTATATCCAGGGATAAGAAAGGAAAGATACTAACACAGAAAGTAAGTACACAGCCAAGAATGGGAAAACTTGGTCTAGCTGACAAATTCCATGACCTTTTGCAGTGTAGTAAATTACTTAGTGTGGCTTTTCTACCCATAAGTCTTTGTAAACTCCAAGATGGGATTTGCTATGAGCAACTGAGGAGCTCCTGATTGCTGAAGTTGTCCACCTGGAGTATTTCTGTTGGGAGTGGCACAAAACAACGTTCTGGGAGGTTCCCACTCTCTCTCAGGTGCTTAGGGTTCTGATGCTATGATTGGCTAGTTTGACCACTCTGCCAGGCTCAAAAGGAGCCCTCCTAGAGGCAGAACTCTCTCTGACTGCTGGTGGAGGAAGATGTGCTGCTGAAAGAGACACGTGCTCCTGAAAGAGACACGTGCTGCTGGGAAAGAGATGCAAGAGACAGGCATTGCTGAGTAAGACACCGAGGGACATGCACTGCTGGGGGAGAGACTGTGAGAGACTTGGCTGGGAGGGAGACTGAGCGTTTTTCCTGAACTTGAATTGTAACCTGGTATACTGCCTCGAAAACCCAAGGAGGGGTCGCTATGAGTCGGGGCCGACTCGATGGCACATAACAACAACAACAACAACATTTCCCTAATAAATCTCATAATCTGTGAGTTCTGTGTGGCCACTGCAGTGAATTATCGAACCCCGGAGAGAGGTGGTGGTGCTTTGGGAGGAACAGTTGGTGAAAGGGCTGGAGGGAGGCAGCATGTCTTGGCTTTGCAGTAATAGGCCTTGGGCTATTGATGGTGATTCTGCCTTCCTCTTGTGGGGTTCTAGGAGGTCAGAATATGTGGCCTCCTTGTCCTTTTTGCACCTTTCCAATGCAATATTCTGACTTTCACAGGGATAAAAAACAAGAGGGGATAATTAGGTTTCAAGTAATCTTAAACGTAATAGCAAAGTTTTATAAATTGAAACTCAACTTATTTCCTGTGCTATGTAATAATTTGCCATTCATTAGGGGTAAGTCTAGGAGCTCTGGTGGTGTAGTGCCTAAGGCATTTAACTGCTAACCAGAAGGCAGGCGATTCAAACCCACCAGCCACTCCTCAGAAGGAAGACTAGGCAATCTACTTCCATAGATACAGCCTTGGAAACCCAAGGATGGGTCACTCTGAGTCGGATCCAACTCCACAGCAGTGTGTTTGGTTTGGTTTTTTTTTTTAGGGGAACGTCTAAGGCAATGTTTCTTAAACTTCTCAAGAGCAGAAGAAACTGAAGACATCCCCAGGGAGCCCTTAAGCATGAAATTTCTTTGAAGTCTGAATTTTACCTTAGAAAATTAGTATAAATATTGCATTCTCAATATTATTTTTCTGTGTTTTAATACAAAAACAATACTCTCCACCCAAGTTTTCAAGTAAAATTGATAACAACTCCATGTGTGCCATATTACATGACCATAGGTTTATCTCTTGCCACACTGCAGCATATCTCCAAGAGTTCAAATACTCCAATTTGAAAAACACAGATCAAATTAAGATATATCTTGATTATCCAAGTACCAATGATCCACACTGAGGATTACTTAGCACCAAATGGAAATCAAGTCAAAGTTATTGGCCATTGTTTTATTTTCTATAATATGAAAACATCCTATTGAAAACAGGAAAGTAACCCTAACCCACACATGGGAGGAAATAGCCTCTTCTCTCCTCACCCACGGTAATCAAGAACCCTTGCAAGGAACAGGGACACACCTGAAGTTTTCATAAGCCTTTAAGGCCACTGTAAGAAATAAGGCCTTATATCTAGAAATACTAAATAGAGTATGCAGAAATTTTTAATTATCCTTGTTGATTCTTCCCTCTATTAAAAAGTAATCAATAGATTCCTTAAATTTTTTCCAAAGTGCTTTCCAATACATTACTTAATTCAATTTCAGAGCCCACTCCCAGACTAAATCAGTAGCAGGTATTATGTCCATCTTACAGATCAAGAAAACAGAGTGGGTCTTCCAAGACTATAATCAGCAGCAACAGGAAGCTTAAATCCAGGTAATCTGATTTCCAGCTTACTGATCTATTAAGAAAAACTGTACTTCTTTTCATATTTATTTTGAAATGTTTCACGAACTGTAGCATATATCAAGCATATCACTTATTGTCCACTCACTGAGTAACTAATAAGCTTAATTTCATAAACAGAAAAAGTGGCTGAACACAATTATGTAACTGGGCATATAGTACAGTATCCCTATTATCTTATGATACATTCCTAGTACTAGTTTTTATGAAAAAGGAATAAAGAACAGAAAGTGGAAAAGTGAGAGAGAACCACACGTTAAAATCCTTTCACAAAAAAATTACATATTCATAATAGTACCCAAATTCAAGTGTTTCTTATCTAACACTATGCTGTATTATTATGGCTTGATTGCTTACTTGTCTTTTCCATCACTATATAATAATACTTTTTCTTTCCTACTGCAAGCAATCTGTCTCTCAAAATTAAGGTAAAATTATTCATTACATCTTTCTCCTAAATGAGATCTGGAGAATGCACAATATAAAGGAAAATGGGCTCTTAGACATTTCTCTGTTCTACTAAAATTTCAATGCTGTTTACACATGCCAACATTGGGAACAAAAACATTCTACATGGATTTACTGTGGAAAAAAAAATTATAGCTATCAAAAACCTGTATGTTAATTTCCATGCAATTAACTTCTTTAAGCATTCTATGAAGTCTACAACAAAGGGAGGGAAATAGGTGTTAGGATCACAACCTATGAATCAGGGTGGAACAAAGACTTCTCCTTCCATCATGCAGAAAGAACCAAGTTGCCAAAAACGCTCCCCTCAGATATGATGCGTGGTTACAAACTGCATGTATGGGTACTGAGAAGAAAAACCATCTGGTCAATTGCTGTCCCTGCATACCCCCGCCCCTTTTACAAAAGGCCTCGCCCCAGAGCTAGAGCCCCAATCTTTTCCTCCCCAATATAACGAAACCGCTTAACCCTACAACCTCCGGTCTCTTCTACGCAGGCGCCCCCGGCATAACCCCCTTTCCAAATACAGTTGCTGCTTCTCTCCTCCGACTGCGCCCAGAGCCCCCAAAGGGCCTGCTCACATTGACCACTGACGTAAGAAAGGCCAACCCTGACCCCAGCGGGGCTGCCCCAAGCCGCCGCTCTGGTCCGACCCTGCCGCTAGCTTTTCTCTTCCCGGCCAAGGCATGCCCAGAAAGGCACGGAAGCGCGCTCCTCAGTTCTCCCACAGACTCGCAGAGAGGCGAGGAAGAAAAAAACAGCACAGTCAGCCCCCCCGCCTTCCCGTCTTTCGGCAGCAGCGAGGTGGGCACCAGCCCTGAGCTCGCTTACTGCTCAGGGTCCGGGAATGCCAGGGCGAGGGGCGTCGCTCTGCCCTCAGAGCCGCGATGGTAACACGCAGAAGGTGTGGTCCCGGAGCTGCGGCCTCGGATCGGGGCCCGGCACTTTCCAGCTCCTCAGTTGGCGGCTCTGGGGCCTCACCCATGACCCCCTGTCTCCACCCTGTCAGCACCCAAGCTTATCAAAAACCCTTCTTTGGGACCGCGAACGCAGCTTTTGGGGCCGCTGGAGGTCCAAGCCCTGTCAGGTGGTGACAGGCGGTGATGGGTGACCATGGCAACCTGAGGTGTGTGGCGCGGCCCGACCTCGCCTCTCCAAAGCACTCACCTGATCGCTCTGGCCGAGGGTAGAGACGAGGCAGAGGAGAAAGCGGCTGGGAGGCCGGCGACCGGGACCCCAAAGCGGTTGGCTCTGGGCTAGGTGGGGGCGCGAGGGCGGTGGTCTGAGCTTGGCGTCAATCTTCCCTCCAGCCGCCCGCGCGTCAATCCATCAGTTCGTCAGTCCGTCCTTCTTCCCATGCGCCTCTCCCGGGTCGGCAACCGCTCAGCTCAGCCTCTGGCAGACTGCGGTTGTCAAGCGGTGCTGAAGCCGAGCCCTAGCCACTATCCGCAGCCAATCGCGGCGCTTTCCCAAGGCGCCTCAGGACCCCGCCGTGCAGGGCGGCCACACAGGTGCCTGAGCCGAAGGGAGAGTCCTCTGGGCGGGCCCAAACGGGGCAGGCAGGGCCAAACCGAAGGAGGGCGGAGCCAAACCGAGGGAGGGCGGGGCCAACTCGAGGAGGGCGGGGCCAACTCGAGGAGGGCGGGGCCAACTCGAGGAGGGCGGGGTCAAGCCGGGGTCAGGCGGGGCCAAATGACGCAGGGCGGCTTGGTGACGGTCTTGAGGAGACAAGCTTCGGGCTAGCGCTTCTAGGACTGGCAGGGCTCTGGGGGAAAATCGGGCGGGCGTTTACGTGAGAGATCAGCAGCTAGGACACTGACCCAAGTCCGCCTGTGACCCTGAGTCCCAAAATAGCGCGGAGGAGGTTCTCGCCTCCGATTCGACTTGCGCGTTAGAATTGACTCTTAAAAGCTCCTCCTCTACAGCTTATTAATAAAAACTAGTTAAATAAATCTTGCCTCTTCCTCTTCTCTCTCTGTTTTCCCAGGCCTCACTTCCTCCGGGATAATTCCTGCAACTCTTTGTCCCCTTCCTGATTTCTGATATTTTGGCGCTCATCTGTCTGTAATCATTTTTCAGTTACTTAACATTTAACACATTTACTTTCCTTTTGTGTGTGTGTCCTACACGTTTTGGTTGTAATCCCCTTGACAGCAAAATCCCCAGCGCAGTAGTATTCCGCAAATGAGTCTTCATACTGAACGGAGCTGAATTAAGCATTCAAGGGGAATAGCCATGAAAAGGCAAGGAAGAATGCAATGACCCCAACCGGTGAGAATCTCATCATCACAAAGGCCAGAGTGAGCAGGGTTTCCCAAAAATTGGATAAAAGGGACTGCTAAACTCAGGTAGCATAGTGGCTAAGGCACTTGACTGCTAACCAGAAGGCTGGCGGTTCAAACCCACCAGCCACTCCTCGGAAGGACGGTTGGGCATTCCTACTTCCGTAGTAATACTGCCTCGGAAACCCAAGGAGGGGTCACTATGAGTCCGGAAGACTGTATGGCAAATAACGACAATAACAAACAAGGAAGTAGAGGGGGAGTTATTGCCTAGAAAGCACAAGTGTCTTTCTGTTAACGGTAATGGAATATTTTGAAAATGGATAGTGGCGATGGCTGCACAACATAATCAACATAGTATCACTGAATTGCACAACAAAATATATGTATATATATTCATATATGTGTGTGTGTATATATATCTGTTCTTGATGTCATCCCACAATTCCTCTGGTTTTCGTTCATTGTTGTTCAATGCCTGAAATCTGACCTTCAGATGGTCTCTAAATTCAGGTAGGATATAATCAAGGTCTTATTTTGGCTCTTGTGGACTTGTCTTAATTTTCTTTAGCTTCAACTTAAGCTACCATATGAGCAGTTAATGGTCTGTTCCACAGTCAGCTCCTGGCCTTATTTTGGCAGAAGATACTGAGCTTCTCCATTGCCTCTTTCCACAGATGTAGTCAATCTGATTCCTGCATATGCCTTCTGGCAAGATCCACGTGTATAGCTACCGTTTATGTTCGACAGCACATAACAACAACAACAACAATGTTGTTAAAAAAAAAAAAAAAGTATTTGCAATGAATAATCATCAGTCTTGCAAAATTCTATCATGCAAACTCTGGTGTCATTTTTATCACCGAGGCCATATTTTCCAACTACTGGTGATTCTTCTTTGTTTCCAACTTTCGCATTCCAATCACCAGTAATAATCAATACATCTTGATTGCAAGTTTGGTCAATTTCAGACTGAAGAATTTGGTGGAAGTCTTCAATTTCCTCGTCTTTGGCTTTAGTAGTTGGTGCATAAATTTGAATAATAGTAGTATTAACTGGTCTGTGATAGGGTAATATCCATATGCTTACAAGGATAGATCTTGAAACATTCTTTGTGATGAAAAATACCACACCATTCCTCTTCAATTTGTCATTCCCGGCATAGTAGATCATATGATTGTCTGATTCAAAATGGTCAAACAATCCATTTCAGCTCACTAATGCCTAGGAGCTCTGCTGGTATAGTGGATAAGGAATCTGGGTGCTTACCAGAAGGTCAGTGGTTCAAATCCACCAGCCACTCCACAGAAGGAAGATGGAAGATCAACTTCTGTAAAGATATACAGCCTCAGAAACCCAATGGGGGTCGCTATGGGTTGGAATCAACTTGAAGGCAGTGAGTTTGGTTTAGGAGCTATGGTGGTGTAGTGCCGAAGGCATCTCACTGCTAACCAGAAGGCTGGCAGTTCAAACCCACCAGCCACTCCTCAGAAGGAAGATTGGGCAATCTAATTCCTTAGAGAAACCACCTCAGAAACCCAAGGAACAGTCGCTATGAGTTGAATCGACTTGAAGGCAGTGAGTTTGATTTTTTGAAATGCCTAGGATATCAATCTTTATGTGTGTTCCATTTCACTTTTGACAACTTCCAATTTTCCTACATTCATATTTCATACATTCAACATTCCAATTATTAATGGATATTTGCAGCTGTTCCTTCCCATTTTGAGTCATGCAACATCAGAAAATGGAGGTTCTGAAAGCTTTACTTCATCTATGTCACTAAGGTCCTACTTTGAGGAGGCAGCTCTTCCCCAGTCTTATTTTGAATGCCTTCTGACCTGAGGGCCTCATCTTCCGTCACTATGTCAGATAATGTCTCAGGGCTATTCATAAGTTTTGCAGTAATGTATCAGACAGTGTTTCATCGCTATTCATAAGGTTTTTAGTGGCCAATTCTTTGAAAAGTGGATGGCCCCTTCCTTCTTCCAAGTCTGTCTCAGTCTGGAAGCTCCACTGTAACCTATCCATCATGGGTGACCCTGCAGGTATTTCAAATTCCAGTGGCATACCTTCTAGCACAACAACACACAAGCCACCACACAGTACAAAAGACATAACAATGTTACCCAGGGTCTTCTTATTGAAAAAAAAAACTTCACAAAATTTTAAATTGAAAAAAAAAATGGGCAGATGTGATATACCCTGGCAATAAATAACCTTTCAATAATTTTGTCAGAATAGTTCATCTGAGAATCCACCAATAAATCTTGATTCTTGGCCATAATCTTGGTCACAAGAACAAACATTTAAATATGCAAATCTTTAACCAGATCTAGAATAAATTATTATTCAGGGACAATCTGACAAATATTTGAGGACCTATTATGTGTACGGTGCAAAAAACAAAAGGAAAAATCTAAAATTCTGGTACTAGATTGCTTTTAGCATTCATTAAACACAAAATAAAGCACTTTGCCTATGTTCTCATTTAAGCCTCACAATCTCCCTTAAAATGCCTGTTAATTATTCCCATTTTAGAGACTAAGGGAATTAACTTGCCCAAGATTACACAGATGATATACGGCAGAGCCAGGCTTCCATCCATTCTGATTCTTATAAACTTCTTTTTCCACTCTACTTCACTGTATCAACTGGAGGTTTCAACTTGAAGAAAATGGGCCCTACTCCAACAAGGCAGAGTGAATAAAAGGTCTTATATTATATTCCCCATACCCTATTGCAACTAAGTTTTCAATAGTAATCAGTATTGTCAGAGGCAAATACAGACCCATTCTACTTCCTGAAAAAAAAAAAAATGGGGGATAGGAGGAGGGAAGGAGACAGACACTGAAATATAAGACATCTGGTACACCTTATCACTTGTACATTGATAAATCCATTGACTGTTGTGTATTTGCTTCCTAACGTAACATCAAGTTTTACACTACAACCTTAATGGCTGTTAGCCTAAGGTATCACCTTTCCTTCTGGTCTAAGCCACACTGGTAAGATTAGATCTTCTTGTTTTTCACTCTGGTTGCTGCAATAGCAGTGAATTGTTCAGAAAGGACAAGGCTTTCTTAGATGAAGGACTGTCCTTAGATCCTGAAGTACTGCTTCAAGTATTCACCAAAGTTTGTTGAGTGCTTACTCTAGGTCAGGAACTAGGTCAGGCATTATTTGAAAGTGCAAGTTCAAACTTGGCAGAATGACTCATGATGCCTTGTTACTTAAATGCCTATAAGCTAAGGTGAACCTCCTTTAATATGATTTTCAAATTTCATTTCTAAGAAAAAGAATAGAAGATTTTGGTTTTCCCCAAACAGCAGAAAGGAATCAGAACACAATCCCAAAAGAGGAAATCTTGCCTTAAGGATTTCAGGGGAAGAAGAACTTGTTTTTAAAAGCTTCACTCTCATTGCTAGAATATGCACATATACATATACACATACATAAATACATACACACACCAAAAAGTTTTGTTTTACTGGTAGGATAGTAGCCTGGTTCTGGGAGAACAAAATATTATTACTGCTTCTCCTTCACAGAGGCCAAAAGTTATGTAGGTGTAATTACCTGGGCCTAACCAAGTTATTATCTAGACCACTAAACAAAAGCTAGGAGCTCTGGTAGCATAGTGCCTAAGCCACTTGACTGCTAACCAGACAGCTGGAGGTTCAAACCCACCAGCCACTCCTCGGAAGGAAGGTTGGGCAATCTACTTCTGTAGTCATACTGCCTTGGCAACCCAAGGAGGAGTCATTATGAGTCAGGGCCAACTCGATGTCACACAACAACGACAAACAAAAGCTTAAATTACATTTAAGTATCCATCTTATTAACCAAGGTTAATAAACCATGGTGACACAGTGGTTAAATGTTCAGCTGCTAACCAAAAGATCTCCCAGCCACTCCACAGGAGAAAAATGAGGCAGCTGCTTCCATGAAGATGTACAGCCTTGAAAACCCTATGGGCATTTCTCCTTTATCCTGTAGGGTCACTATGAGTCAGAATTGACTCAACAGATATGGGTTATTGATAGTGAAACCCAGAAAAGAAAAATGCATTATTCTTATTTCAGTATTAAAAAAAAAAAGTATTTTTATTTATATTAAGTAAATATCTGGATATTATATTGAAAAATAAATATTGTGTTTTGCTAAAACTAAATATTTATCTTATTTTAAATAGTTCATTGGAATACTTCAAAAATTAAAAAAAAGGAATCTGAATGTTAGAAGATGTTAACAATACACTGAGTACATTAAACATCATAATTTCACATGGGTATTTTAGGACAAGATTAGTAAACTCCCAATAATATATGTTTAATCATTTAGTAGTCCTTGCTATAGCGATGGAAGAAAATCCGAGTTTTATTATTGTAAGTTCACATGATCTAAAATACTTATAAAAATCCTAATTCAGAAAAGTAATATAGTATTAGTGATTTCTTTTAGGATTTGGTAAGTTACGGAGTAGTCTTTTTCCTAATAATTTCCCCATCCTTCATCTAAAATGGCCATGCAAAGGCAAAAGACAAAAATATTTCTGTTTTAGTGATTGTTCTTTCTATCCTAAAAAAATGCACACAAAAGTTTAAGGTAGTTTATTATGGGGCTCTCTGTGCAAGTATAAAAAGTGATCATGTACATGAAAATCTCAGTGCTACAAATAATATATGGAATTTTGTACAACAATTCAAGTTGAAACTCATCAATCTAATGGTAACATGTAAGAAATTTGTTCCTTTATTTCTATAAGTTTAGAAGTCCATTTACCCACATACCATATAGTAAAATACTACCTGGACTAGACCTCCAATACCACGGGTGCTTGAAAATTTTTTCCTTGATCCTATGCTATAATGTAACAGTCTGAATAGCTTATGTAGTCACATATCAGGACCCAGGAAAAGCAGCAACGCTCAGCAAGACATCTGACACCTTGCTCACTAATCATCCACCCCTCGGTCTCCACTTGTGGCGAGAAGCAAAGCATGGGGACTCTAAGAAAATCAGGCCTAGAGGGTTGGAAATGTTCTAGAGTGTAGGCAGAGCTTTTAAAAGTTCCTGATTTTTAGGCATAACGCTCAGTGTTATCAGCATTGATGAGTCACTTAGGAGGCTTCCCTGAAGAACTGGGAAGTAAAATTGCCTCTTTGAATCAACTCTGAGATCAACACTTCACTGGACGGGAACAGAGATATGCAAAGTTGCCTTAAAGAGACCAAGATAAATAATGCCCATAATTGAGAATTGTCAAATGGAAGGCGAAATTCAAGCCAAGTTTCCAGTGCAAGTAGCAAGACCATCCTGAAGGTGATTGTCTTAATTTCCCTAGGGTTGCTGTAACAGAAATGTCCTCGGTGGGTGGCTTTAAAAAATAAATTTATTTTCTCACAGCTCAGAAGGCTGGAAGTCCAAATTCAGGGTACTGGTTCTAGGGGAAGTCTCTGTCAACTGCGGGGAAGATTCCTTGTCTCTTCCAGCATTCCCTGGTTCCGTGGCATCTCTCTTTCCCATTTGTGCTTCCTTGTCTCTGTGTTTATGCTGCTCCTTATAACTCAGAAATGACTAAATTTAGGACATATCCTACACTGATAATGACCTAATTAACATAACAAAGAAACCCAGTCCTAAATGGAATTACATCCAAAGCTGTAGAGGTTAGGATTCCAACCCATATTTTGGGAGGAGACAATTCAATCCCTAACAGTGGCTCCCCAGGCCATACACCCTCTGCATTGCTTCATGCCCTGATGAGCCATTTTTCCTGCTACTGTATTAACTTGATTCTTATCTTACCTGATGGTATAGATAATGTATTCATTTAACTAACCTCATTTGGATTCACCCTCATAATTATCTTTCAGTTTACCATTTGTCTGCCTAGAGAAGGAAAAAATCAGCTTGTCATACAGATGCAACTTTAGTTCTCACAGTAAATCAGTAAATAGCCATCCATTTTCATAAATTGGTCTATAAACTTGGTTTCTGTGAGTCCACTTTGAGAGATGGATGTGTTCTCCACGTGCTGACGAAATCAGTTTCTGAGCCTTCAGTACTGCAGGTCAGACTCTAGACTATAATACATTCATCCAAGTAATGCAATCTGCTGAGGCCTTTTGGGAGATGGCCAAATGACTCCTAGGCAACACCCTTCACTACTGCTGAGAGGCCAAGCAAGCCATTTCCCCAATTTTAAAATGTCTACATTTAGAATTAATGTTACTATTTTCATTCAGGGAGCTCTGGTAACGTAGTGCCTAAAGCACTTGACTGCTCACCAGAAGGCTGGCGGTTCAAACCCACCAGCCACTCCTCGGAAGGAAGGTTGGGCAACCTACTTCCGTAGTGATACTGCCTCGGAAACCCAAGGAGGGGTCGCTATGAGTTAGGTCCAACTCAACAGCACATAACAACAACAACAACATTTTCACTCAAGAACATCAGTTGAAACACAGTAAAGCTACATATTTCAAGTATAATCATAGGATATATATTAGACACTCTGCTTGAGCATCAAATAAGCTACCTAAAAGAATAAGAACTATAATCTTTTTAGAGAGAGATTCACTTAAAGTAGGTGTGATGGTTGGAGCCCCCTTCACAAATTTATTCCTCACTGTACTGGTGAAAGGCATGTCTTCTGGACTCTCCATTCCTGGCTCTAGGGGTCTAA
>NW_006921597.1:20446955-20454659 GCF_000298275.1 Orycteropus afer afer | reverse complement strand
GGGCAGACTGGCCACTCAGAACTCAGTCATCTGATCCCATCATGGGAACAACCACACAGAACTGGGGTCCAGCCAAGTTGACACACAGCTCCAACCATCACAGTAGGGAAGGAGAACTATTGCAGAGTAAAAGAAATTTACACATATCAACCAAATACCATGAATGACAGTTACTTAGATTCTATTTCAAACACACTGTGGTAGGCAGAATCATGGTTTGCCATAGATGTCCATATCCTAATCCCTGGAACCTGTGAATATATTACCTTACATTGCAAAAGAGACTTTACTGGTATGATTAAATTAAGGACTTTGAACTGGGAAGAGTAGCATGGATTGTCCAGGTGGGCCCAATGTAACCTCATGATTCCTTCAAAGCAGAGAACTTTCCCAGCCATGGTCAGAGAGAACTGTGATTATGGAAAATGATCAGAGATGCAACATTGCTAGCTGCAGTGTAGTGAATTACTTAATATGGTGCTTCTAAGGAGCTCTGATAGCATAGTGCCTAAGGCACCTGACTGCTAACTAGAAGGCTGGCAATTCAAACCCACCAGCCACTCCTCAGAAAGAAGATTGGGCAATCTACTTCCGTAGTGATACTGCCTTGGAAACCCAAGGAGGGGTCGCTGTGAGTCAGGTTTGACTTAATGGCAAATAACAACCACCATAATTTTTGACTCCTACATAATGATTGGGTGGAGCTATGCAAATATGGTGCTTGTGGCCCACAAAAGGGATTGGACAGCCTGCTAACAAGGCAAATAAGGTGCTTGTAGAACCCTTGTAGGGGATGATCAGTTACGCCAGCCCACTTGGCTTAAAAAGAGAACCAATACCAGATCAGAGAGGATAATTCACTACCATCAAGAAAGAAGAGCTAGGAATGGAGTCTATCCTTTGGACATGCGGTTCCTGCACTGAGAACCTCCTAGGCCCAGGAGACAGAGAAGGCTGTAACACCATGAGTGGTACAAGACAATGAGACACGGTGGCAGAGAAATGGCAGCAGCAGAACCAGGAGACTGGCAAAAGACAGTGCAGTGGGATTCCTGGTCCATGGAGCAAGGTAGCAACAGTGGGTATGCTGACCAACAGAATGAGAGAGCTGAGTGCCTTTGGGTAGGAAATTTGCTGGCAGAATGGGGTGCTTCTGAGCACTCAGTGGCAGGGCTGAAGAGCTTTTTAACACTTGCCTAACCAGGGCAGAGATCAGGCCAAAAGCCTAAGAGGCCAAGGGCTAGGGAGAGACTAGCCTACAGACATGGCTGAGAAGTTGTCCTGACCAAAGAACTGTATCCTAAGTAATGTCTGATCCTGAATTGTAACCTGTTACTTCTTTAATACACCCCAGAGCTGAATATGGTCTGTGAAATCTGTGTGGCCATTGCAACAAATCATTAAACCCAGCAGAGAAGTAGAGAGTGCCGTGGGAGGAATGGCTGATGTCAGAATTTGTAAAAAGATTGGAGAGTGGAGATATGTCTGACCTCCACCTCATAGGAATTTAGGCTGATGGTGTTGATGGTGATTTTCTTCCTCCCTACTGAAGTTAGTAGAGGAGGTTTCTGACTGCATGACACATTTTTTTTTTTTCACTGCTTTGAAGATGGAGGAAGGGGATCATGAGCCAAGGGGTGTGGGCAGCAGCTAGAAGCTGAAAAGGCAAGGAAACAGATTCTTTCCTACAATCTCTAGAAAGGAACACAGCCCAGCCAACACACTGATTTGTGCCCATTGAGTATTCTGACCTACAGAATTATATAATAAATTTGTGTTGTTTTAAACCAGTGGATTTTAGGTAAATTGTTACAGCAGCAGTAGAAAAACTAATACACAAATTCTAAAACTATTTTGAGACAAATCAGGAAGATTTAAACAGGGATTGGGTATTAGATGGAATTAGATGAAATACTGAGGAATTATTAATTTTTGTTAGGGTATGATAATAGTACTGGGGCTGCTTTTAAATATTTTTATTTGTTAGAGATAGATATACTAAAGTATTTACAAATGAAATGATATAATAATATCTGGAATATGCTTTAAAATAATAGTCCTACCACCAAAAGAAAAAAAAGGTGGGGGAATAGGTAAAATAAATTGACAAAAGGTTAATTGTTAAAAGTTTCGTGTTTACTACACAATTGCATTATTATATATGCTTGAGATTTTCTACAAAAAGTTGAAAAAAAAAAAAAGATGAATTAAGAGACAGTATCTGAATACTCTAGGAGCTCTGCTGGCATAGTGCCTAAGGCATTTGACTGCTATCCAGAAGGCTGGTGGTTCAAACACACCAGCCACTCCTTGGAAGGCAGACTGGGCAATCTACTTCTGTAGTGATACCACCTCAAAAACTCAAGGAGGGGTCGCTATGAGTCGGAATCAACTTGACGGCAGTGAGTTTGGTGTTTTTGTTGGTTTATCTGAATATTCTAGATTGGTGCTGTCCCAAAGAATTTTACATGATGATGGAAAGGTTCTATATATTGGCACTGCCCAATGTGGTAGCTACTAGCTACGTGATGCTATCAAACACCTGAAATATGGCTAGTGCAACTAAGTGAATTTTATTTAAATTTAATTCAATAAATTTGAGTAACCACGTGTGGCTCCACTGACTCACCACTGTTGATTCTGACTTATAGCAACCCTATAAGGGTTCTGTATAGGACAGAATACAACTGCTCCACAGGGTTTCTAAGGCTGTAAATTTTTACAGAAGCAGACTGCTGCTTCTTTCTCCCATAGAGCAGCTGGTGGGTTTGAACCACTGGCTTTTCAATCAGTAGCCAAGTGCTTAACCACTGTGCTACCAGGGCTCCTTCACACGTGGCTAATGGCTACCATATCACATAGTGTGCTAGTGTTCTGGATGTTGGGAGAAAACCAGGTCACCTTACTATAAGAACTCAAAGTTAGTAAGCAAGCTGATGAATTGTCAGTGTTGTATTTGTCTGCCCAGTTTCCTTTCCCCCTTCTTGCTAACGGCAATACCCAGATCCCACCTCCCAGCCCCACTCCAAGCCCTTCTGCACCACAGAGGTAAAGCATAATACAACTTCTTCCTGGCCACAGCAAGTGGTCCATGAAGAAAAATGACCAGAGCAAAGACAATCACAGTCCTTGCTTAAAATTGTCTGTATCAGGAGTGAAGAAGTAGTTCCCTTAATGAGGAGTTGTAAGGATGGAACCCTAGAACTGTTGACCATCATGAGCCCTGTGTCAGGCTGTGTTCTCTAGAAAAGCAAAACCAGTAAAGCTTGTATGTACAGAGAGAGAGAAATTTATCTTAGGAAAATGGCTCACACACTTAGAGACACTGGCAAGTCCCAAGTTCCTGGATCAAACATCAAACTGGAAGCTCTTCCTGACTCATGCAGCTGCAGGGGCTGATGAGCGCAAGGTTGGCAGGCTGTATACCGGCTGTTGACTCCGACAGATGGTGAATCCAAGATCACCAGGCAGAATGGTGGACTGTTCACTCACCAACAGTTGTAGGCAGCACAACAGGATCCAGATCCACAGAAGAGTCTCTCATTTTCCCAGGATATCCATATACATATTGGAAGCAGGCCACACCCCTAGGGAAACTCCCTTTCAATGGATTGGCTGCTCAAAACACATATATCCGAGCCCATCATGAGAATAACCACATCACAACTGCTTAAACCACTCAGAATAGTGGTCCAGCCAACTTGACACATAAACCCAACTATCACAAACCCTTACCACACTGATGTTCTTGAGAGTAAAACAATTAAGATGAAATATGGAGAGACAGAGTCTTAATATTTCTAAATACTCAGATCCAGTCAGTGCTGAAAACAGCTCCATTCCTTTTTTCCCATGTTTTAGTTTCAAAAAACCCAAACTCACTGCCAAGTGGTAAGCCAATAAATTCCTTTTTTGCATATACTAGATTTGAGTTAAATTCTATCACTTACAACCTAAAAGGGAGCTCTGGTAGCATAGTGCCTAAGGCACTTGACTGCTAACCAGAAGGCTGGCGGTTCAAACCCACCAGCCACTCCTCGGAAGGAAGGTTGGGCAATCCTACTTCCGTAGTGATACTGCCTCGGAAACCCAAGGAGGGGTCGCTATGAGTCGGGGCCGACTCGACGGCAAATAACAACAACAACAACTTAAAAAAGCCTTACTATAATTATATCCCTATTATTTAGTTTCCCATCTAAAACTTCTCACATAATAGGATCATTAGCTGAACACCAGGACACTCAAAACAACTTTGAGGGACCCAACTCAAGTAACATAGAGAATATATAGCACTCTCTACCTCCAAAAACCTAAACTCACTGCCAGGGCTCCTGTCACAAAATTAGAACTCAAAGCCCAACGCTGTGAAGTTGATTGATAGCAACCCTGTAGGACAGAGTGTAACTGCCCCATAGGGCTTCCAAGGGCTATAAATCTTTAGAAGCAGACTGCCACATCTTTCTCCCACACAGCGGCTAGTGGGTTCAAACCACCAACTTCTTGGTTAGCAACCAAATGCTAAACCACTGCACTATCAAGGCTCCTCCTCCTAGACCTAGCTAAGTAAAAACAGACTAATGGCTCCCAGTGAAACTTTTCTACTGCCAGTTCCGTCTTCAGGGTGAAGCAGGTCCTGATTATCAAAATCAAATAGTGATATATTGATCTGTAATTATTCTACTCCTATTCTTGATTTTAGCTAACTTGAGACTGTGGTGGCTTTTCAATAGGTTTTTACTTTCTAAAAAAAATAAAAGATCCACCCAGCTACGCACTGTGCACTGAACTGAATTTTCAATTCAGTTGCATTTCAAGAATAAGACAATAAAAAAGTTTCTAGCAAGATTAAGCAGCTAGAATTATCACATAATCAGTAATATGTATGCTATTCTGGGGATGGAGGGAACTGATAAAAATCATAGCCAAGTTCAAGCATTAATTTGTTTAATTTGTCATACTTTATTCCTTGTATCAATAGGTTAAGAAAGTAGAATTTTCCCAAGTATTGATTTATAGATAATGTTAATAAGCAGTGCACAAAACATTCAGTTTCACAAATAGTAACATTCAGTGATCCCATTAAATAAAGTATCAATCCTTATTTTAAGCTAAGTGCATTGACGATTTAACACAATATAGCTAAATACACACAAAACCTGTCTATCCAGAATTATAAAACTGGTTTCCATAGCCACATAGGGTTTTAGCCAAGTATATGCTTCCCATGAACAAGAACTAACAAGTAAGTTAATAAATAAAGCACCACCCAAATGCTTCTCTTGCTATCAGTTTTTTAAGCAATACCATTCCTGATACTGAAAGCATTTATTTTTAGAAGATTTCATCTGATCTGGAAAAATGACTTTTCCTAAAACTTGACAAATAGTATGTATAAGCCCCAAAGGTTTTAAATCAAAAAGCCTCCCAACACCAACACATTCATATGAAACTTTTAGTTTCTCAAAAAAAAAATCACTCTCGTTATCTGAAGAGTAATAAATGATCTGTTAAGCCAGATAAACATTCTTACAAAGTCTGTATCTTCCTAAATGATCTACTTAAGAGAAACACAAACCAGTTCACTGTCTTTAACAATCTCTCTAATTAATATTGTCTAAAAACTTGAGAATACAAGAAACACATCTCAGCTATCATAGGATCAAAGGAGCTGTTTAGATTTCACATATTAAATAGCTACTGTACAGCCTATGATGGCACAAAGACACCCAACATACAAATACTACTTTGTCATTTACACAGTCAAAAGCCAGAAAGTAATTTAACTTATGTGTGATAATTAAAACCCTCTAAGTAATTCAAATGTGTAATATAAAGGCAGGCAACTAAAGGCTGACATACCAATCTAAAATCAAAGACATGAAGTAAAGACTAAAAATTTTGTGTTTTTCCATCTGTCATTTACATGGTTAGATATCAGGAACTTACAGTAGAAAATATACAGTTACAGATAGTTTCCCTAGAAGGTAATGAAGCTTCAGAAAATACAGAATGTGTCAAGATCCATAGTTTGCTTCATCAAATGCTTTTCTGGCTCTTTTCAATTCTTCATTCATAGTTAGCAAGTCTTTCACCCTAGCAAACTTCCTCGGGTCCTTTCGAATCAAGAAGACGATATCTTCAACTTGTACTCGACCTTGTCTTCCAATTGACATAGCCTTATGAGTCTATTAGAAATAAACAAATTTAATTTAATTTTTAAAAATCTAAGAGTTTACTGCTTTAATTTGCATTTATGTAAGTGCCTCATCTTCCCTCTGCAGAGCAGCTTGTGGGTTTGAACTGCCAACCTTCTGATTAGCAGTCAAATGCTTTAGGCACTGTACCACCAGAGCTCCTACTGTTTTAATTTGCATTTATAGCATTTCTGGTGAGACTGAAAATTTTCTCTTCTAACCACTGTAGTTATCTGTGAACTTTGTTTTCATGTCCTTTGCCCCTTATCTACTGAGGTGTTAATGATGCTTTTTTTAATGTTTTATAGGCATTTTCTACATATTAAGAACATTAACACTATCAAATTTATCAATATTTCTCTTGTTCTGGTTTTTATATATGTAATTTTTAACTGACTTAATTTGTATAAAATAATTTTATAATTTTTTTCTTCACAAGTACCCATTTCATTTATACTTTGAGTCCTCTTCCATCTCAATTGGCCAATAAACACTAGTGGTTTTTCTTAAAATTAAACAAATAAATCCCACCCTCTATTATTATATACTTATCCTGTACAGAAACATAGGTTTATCATAGCATTATTTCTAACGACAGAAAAATGGAAACTAAAAAGATGGAAAAAACCTAAATGCCCATCAACAGAGGAATGGATCAACAAACTATGGAATATACACACAATGAAATACTATGCAGTTAAAGAACAATGATCTATCTGTGAAACTTCTCATAACATGGATGAACTCAGAGGCCATTCTGCTGAGTAAAATTAGTCAACTACTAAAGGACAAATATTGTATGAGACAGCTATTGTAAAAAGTCAAGAAAAAGGTTTCCCAAGAAAACAAAAAAATATTCTTTGATGTTTACCAGGAATGGGTGGGAAGGGAGGGTAAACCACTAACTAGAGGGTAGACATATTATTAACTTGGGTGAAGGAAGAAAAAATTTAAAATACTACCAATTTGCAGTCCCTAATAGAATAAAGGATCTAGGCAATAATTTTAAAGGCTAAACTAGGTAAAAAGCTTACAGGAATACATGAAAAAAAGTCAACAACACTTGTGGGGGTAGGGAGGAAACTCAATAATAAAACACTGGATAAATAATTTTGAGTACAAAATTTAAAAAATAAATAATTGTCATCCAGTCAGTTCCAATTCATGGTGACCCCATTCAAATATCATAAAGCCATTAAATACATTATCCTTAGAGTATTATACAGTTATATGAGGAAAATGTTCTAGACTTATCTCAGTGAAAAGGCAAGTTCTAAGACTGTACTATATGATCCCAATTTTATAAAAAGCAAAAGAAATTATAAAACATGAAATGGTATTTTTAAAAAATGTGCAAAGCCTAGAAAACCCAAGAGATTCAGTCAAAAACCTACTGGAACTAATCGAGAGATTTAGCAACGTCGCAGGATATAAGATCAACATCCAAATCAGTTGGATTCCTCTACACCAGCAAAGAGATTGCTGAAAAAGAAATAAGGAAATCAATACC
>NW_006921597.1:20393604-20444487 GCF_000298275.1 Orycteropus afer afer | reverse complement strand
GAGGTAACTATGGGGAGGAAGTGGGAGGGGAGCTGTTGCATTGTAAATTTTGGTCAATGATATGAGACAAAGTATATTACGTGAACTGCTGTATGAAAAGTGAATTTACGCTGTAAAGCTTCACCCAAATCAAAATAAAATTTAAAATTTAAAAAAAAAATGTGCAAAGGACAAAACAGCTATTTACCGAAATATTAGAATGAGTTGCCTCTCAGCAGAGGTTCAAGTTCATCCAGAGCTGCCTCAGAAGCCAAGTCAGGCAGTCGACTGCTGAAAATCCACCTCTGAAAACCCCGACACACATGGGGTCACCATGAGATGGAACTGACTGGATGGCAATTGTTTATTTATTTATTTTTTAATGATAAATAGTAACCAGTAATTCCACAAACAGGTAGTTAAATGGATAGCTTATTTCAAAAGGATACAGTAAGTTTTAGTCCTGTCAAAGTTCAGAATTTCAAATCTATTCCTTAATTAACTAAGACCAATTATAACACAATCTTACCATTTCAGTAATGAACTCTATGACAAGGTCTTCAAGAATATCCACTGACTCAGTATATGGGTTCTGGTCATCTCCAAACCCATACATCATACATCGTACTACAAAAGAACAAATCACTTTCATTTATTGGATAGATTTACCAATTTTTTTAACACATACTTTTTTAAAATAAATAGAACTGAACCAAGTTATAGATGATGTGAGTATAAAAACATATTTACATTGTATTCATTGTCTCTAAGTATGGATTTTGATATAAAGAGTTTTAACCACAGTCTTATAACCAACTGTTCCTACCTGACCTCCAACGTGGTACTTTCAATTGCCTCATATGCATGCAAAAGCTGAACAATGAAGACCAAAGAAGAATTGAACATTTGAACTGTGGGGTTAGCAAAGAATATTGAATACATCATGGATTGCCCAAAGAACAAATCTGTTTTGGAGAAAGGTGGTGAGAATTTGTCTTGCTTACTTTGGACAAGTTATCAGGAGAGACCAATTCCTGCAGGAGGACATCATACTTGGTAAAGGATAGGGCAGTTAAAAAAGAGGAAGATCCTCAACAAGTTGGAATGACACAGTGGTGGCAACAATGGGCTCAAACATACCTACTATCCTACTATTGTGAGGATGATACAGGGCTGGGCAACATTTCATTCTATTATACACTGGGTTGCTATGAGTCAGATCCAACTAGATGCCTGTGATGGTTATGTTTGTATGTCAACTTGGCCAGGCCTGGTTGAGTGGCTGGGCAGCTGGATGGAGTATTCCCCATGATGAGACTGGTAATCAACTCCATGGTGGAATCTACTGGGAGCAGCTGAAGCTGCCTTTGAGTAAGTGGTCTGCTTCCTGTATATAAGGAGAAGCTTTGAGAATGGTCACTAGCCTTTGGCACGCTTGGACCCTGCATGTAGCCATGTCATTGCTCAGCAGCGTGTTATGCTCTGCTGACCTTGGGACTTAACAATGGACTTAAGTTAATGGCCTGCCGTGTGGTTTGGTAACATCAGGACTGTGCCTTTTTACTTGTTAACCTTGGGGCTTCTCAGCCTCAGCAGCCAGCTGCTGTCTAAGTGAAGAAACGCCTCTAGGTCCAGTGGGCCGGGACCAGGAGGCAGAGCTGGACCCCAAGGTTGAGGGGCTTTCACCCAGCCCCTAGAGCCTGGCACTTTGCACTTGGAATTAAAGCCTCCAAATTGTAATAAATTCCCGTTTATTAAGGCCATCCCATTTGTGGTGTATTGTCAGAGTGGCACTAGGTAACCAGAACAATGGCACTTAATGAAAACCTCCAACAAAACCTTCCTTTTCTCCCAGCATCCCCAGAACATCTTTAAGTAGGAGACTCTGGCAGGGACAGGCTGAGCAGCAATGGTTTACCATTTATGGGAGTTTTCTGTGTGTGCATGGCTGTTAGGCACCAGTCCTATGTGAACACCTTGATGGATTTTATGTGTGTACATATATACACTGTAACCAGCACTCAGATCAAGATACAAAACGTTTCCAACATTATGATGGCATTTATCAACATCTTTTGATTTACATACCCCTTTGAGAATCTGATAAAAGTTATGACTCTTCTTTCTAGAAAAATGCACATATAACAGATAAGGTATAAAATTCAGGACATGAGAGAAAGTGCTTTGATCGCTTTCTTATAGGAAGAAACAGGGTAGTTAAAGAGAGATAGCAAAGAGCTTACTACAAAGAATCTTGACATTTCATTTCCTAGATCAATGCAACTGCCACCAAAGAAAGCCCTTTCAGGTCTCATCTGAAGGAAGTATACTAACCAAAAACAAAACCAAACGAAGCCATCGAGTCAATTCTGACTCACAGTGACCCCCTTTGGGTTTCTGAGGCAGTAAATCTTTATGGAAGTAGATTGCCCAGCCTTGAAGAAGTATAGACAATGCGATACAGAAGAATAATGTAATACAAAGTAATAACTGCTAACAGCTGATACTTATATGTTGTTTTTGTTGGGTGTCATTGAATCAATTTCAACTCATAGCAACCCCATGTGACAAAGAACTGCCCCGTAGGATTTTCTTACTGTAATCTTAATGGAAGCAGATCTCCAAGTCTTTGTCCCACAGCATCACTAGAAGGGTTCAAACTGCCAAGTTTTTGGTTGGAAGCAGAGTGCTTAATCATTGTATCACCTCAATACTTATATGCCAGTAACTGTTTTAAAGCCCTTCACATATATCTCATTTAATCCTCACAACAATTCTTTAAGGTAGGTACTATTATGATCCTCATTTTATAGAAAAAATTAAGGCACAGAGAGTTAATGACTGACCCACGGTCACACCACTAGTAAGTGATGGAACCTGAATTTGAAACCAGCTGGTCTGGCCCCAGAGCCTATACTCCTACTCACAGCAATATTATACTTCTTGGTAATTTAGGAAAGATGAGATCTAGTTTGCATTCTTATCCTATAGTCTATAAACTCCTAGTTTGTCCACAGATGGTCTTTGAGAAGTCCTTGAACCCTCCTGAAATTGTACACAAAATTTTATACTTTATCTGTTATATGTGCATTTTTCTAGAAAGAAGAATCATAACTTTTATCAGATTCTCAAAGGGGTACGTTGATCAAAAGATGTTAATAAATGCTGTCATAATGTTGGAACGTTTTGATCCGAGTGCTAGTTACAGTATATACATGTACACACATAAAATTCATCAAGGTGTTCACATGAGACTTGAATAATTTATTGCATGTAAGTTTTACATTAAAAAAAAAAGAAAGAAAGGAACTCCTGAAAAATGTCTAAAGAAAGGAATAAGCATATTAAGAATAATTCCTATTTAGGAGAAGCAACACTGGTAGTAATGAAAACAGAAGCAAGTAGACCAGCCATGGGGAAGAAAAAGAGTGACCTGGAAGCCAGCCTAAGATAGATAAATAAGTATCCCTAGGATTTACATTGGGAGCTCTGGTAACATAGTGCCTAAGGCACTTGACTGCTAACCAGAAGGCTGGCGTTTCAAACCCACCAGCCACTCCTCGGAAGGAAGGCTGGGCAATCTACTTCTGTAGTGATACTGCCTTGGCAACCCAAGGAGGGGTCGTTATGAGTCGGGTCCAACTCGACAGCACGTAACAACAATAGGATTTACCCTGGCAAGGGCCTTTGGAAGACACAGGAGGGATAAGAGAAACACAGAGGCATTATTTCTCTGTCCTTTTTAGACTCTCAATTTTTTTTGTTACCCTCCCTCAACTTTTGAGATAACTTAAGACTTACAGAAACACTTCAAAAATGGTACAGAGCTACCATATATATATATATATATATATGGACATTCCATATATCCAGCTTCTCTTTACATTAACATGTTACATAACCAAAAACTTTAAAAAAAATAAGAAATTAAACTTGGGATAATGCAAGTAAAAGGGAAGAACCTGCTTGGCATTTCTCAAGCTGAGAGAACTGAAGAAAAAATCCAAGCCTTGAGTTGAAACACTAAAGGATTCTATGGGCAAAACAGTGAATGACACAGGAAGCATCAAAAGAAGGTGGAAGGAATACACAGAGTCACCGTACCAAAAAGAACTGGTTAATGTTCAACCATTTCAGGAGACAGCATATGATCAAGAACTGATGGTACTGAAGGAAGAAGTCTAAGCTGCGCTGAAGGCATTGGCAAAAAACAAGGCCCCAGGAAATGACAGAATACCCACTGAGATGTTTCAACAGAAAGATGCAGCCCTGGAGGTGCTCACTTGTCTATGCCAAGATATTTGGAAGACAGTTACCTGGCCAACCAAATGGAAAAGATCCATATTCATGTCCATTCCAAAGAAAAGTGATCCAATAGAATGCAGAAATTATCAAACAACATCATTAATATCACATGCAAGTAAAGTGCTGCTGAAGAAAATTCAAAAATGGTTGCAGGTGTATATTGACAGGGAACTGCCAGAATCAAGCTGAATTCAGGAGAGGATGTGAAATGAGGGATATAATTGCTGATATCACATAGATCTTGGCTGAAAGCAAAGAATACTAGAAAGATGCTTATGTGTGTTTTATTGACTATGCAAAGACATTTGACTGTGTGGATCATAAAAATTATAGCTAACGTTGCAAAGAATGGGCATTCCAGAACACTTAATTAATTAATTGTGTTTATGAGGAACCTGTACACAGACCAAGAAGCAGTCATTTCAACAGAAGAGGATACTATATTGCTGAATATCAGGAAAAGTATGTGTCAAGGTTGTATTCTTTCACATACTTATTCAATCTGTATACTAAACAAATAAAATGAGAAGCTGGCTATGTGAACAATGGAGCATCAGGACTGGAGAAAGACTCATTAATAACGTGCAATATGCAGATGACACAACCTTGCTTGCTGAAAGCAAAGAGGACTTGAAGCACTTACTGATGAAGATCAAAGCTACAGCCATCAGTATGGATTACACCTCTACATAAAGAAAATAAAAATCCTTACAAGTGAACCAATAAAAATATCATGATAAACACAGAAAAGATTTAAGTTGTCAAAGATTTCATTTTATTTTTATCTACAACCAATGCCCATAGAAGCAGCAACCAAGAAATCAAATGCATTGCACTGGCCAATCTGCTGCAAAAGATCTCTTTAAAGTGCTAAAAGGCAAAGACATCACTTTGAAGATTAAAGCATGCCTGACCCAAGCCATGGTATTTTCGATTGCCTCATGTGCATACAAAAGCTGGACAATGGATAAGGAAGACAAAAGAATTGAAGCCTTTGAATTATGGTGTTGGTGGAGAATACTGAATATACCATGGAATGCCAGAAGAACAAACAAATGTCTTGGAAGGAGTACAGCGTGAATGCTCCTTAGAAGCAAGGATGGTGAGATGTCATCTCTCGTATTTGGATGTTATCAGGAAAGGCCAGTCCCTAGAGAAGGATATCATGCTTGGTAGAGGGTCAATAAAAAAGACAAAAACTCTCAAAGAAATGGCATGACACAGTGGCTGCAACAATGGGCTCCAACATACCAATGACTGTGATGATGATGCAGGTCTGGGCAGTATTTTGTTCTGTTTTACATAGAGTCCCTAAGAGTTGGAACCAACCTGACAGCACCTAACAACACACAGTACGAGTACAGAAGTCATTCAGACATCAGGTTTTTCATTAATATCCTTCTTCTGTTCCAGGATCCAGCGCAGGATCCCACACTACATTTAACTGTCATGCCGCCTTAGTTTCTCCTCATCTATGACAGTTCCTTAGTTTCTTCTTGTCTTTAATGACCTTGACCCCTTTGAAGAATACTGGGTTTGTCTGATGCTTTCTCATAAGATTAAGGTTATGCATGACTAAGGAGGTTACTTGCCATTCTCAATGTGTCACATAGCATCAGTGTATATTACTGGTGATGTTAACTTTGATTAATCAGTTAAAGTGGTGTTTGCCAGGATTCTCCCCCGTAAATATACTATTTTTCCATAACTGTTTGGAGGGAGATAATTTCTCATTCTCATTTTGATGGGTAGGATTCACCAGTAGAAAAATATATTTCACTGGAAAAGGGTAACTTATACAAGAATTATGTAAACTGTATTTGGTTATAAGGTCTGTAAAGACATAAACAAATTCCAATGAATGCTTTGAAACATTTTATGCTATATTAAAATTTTTACATAGAGAGTTTAGAAGAACAGGTCTTGATCAGTGAGATATATGAAGACCCAGGTAAGACAAGAAGGCTATGAAGATTCCAAATTCTTGTTATCACAAAAATAAGGTAATACAAGTGGAACAAAGATCTCTGCTAAGAATTGATTGACCAAGCATCACTCCAGAATACTCGTTGTAGGGACACCCTTCTTATACTGACTTAAAAGTAATTAAAACCATACACAAGTGGAGTAAACAGCATCAGACACGGAACAAGGAGTGGTCAGGAAAGCTGTTTTAGGATAGGAACTGAGATACAGAGAGGATTTACGTGGTTAAAAGAAAAAAGGCACATTGACCCTGTGTCTTAATTATCTCATGCTGCTGTAACAGAAATACCACAAGTGGATGCCTTTAACAGATCAATTTGTTCTCTCACAGTTCAGAGGTGAGAAGTCCAAATTCTCCTAGGGCGCCAGCTCTAGAAGACTTTCTCTGTCAGCTCTGGGGAAAGGTCCTTGTCTCAACATCTGTGGTCTTGGTGTCTCCTGGAGATCTCCACGTGTCTTGGCATCAATCTTTCCCTGGGTTCACAGCACAGGGACCCTAGGTCCCAAGGATATGCTCTACTCCTTGCTTCTTTCTTGGTGGTACTGAGGTTCCTTGATCTATGCTCCTTTGTTTAATCTCTTATATCTCAAAAGAAACTGACTCAACAAAAAATCTAATCCTATAGATTATATCCTGCCTCATTAACATAACTGCCTCTAATCCTGCCTCACTAATATAATGCTATTGTTGTTGTTATTTACCATCGCATAGAGACCCCTCCTTGGGTTTCCGAGGCACTATCACTATGGAAGTAGACTGCCCAACCTTCCTTCCAAGGAATGGCTGGTGGGTTTGAACTTGACTGGTTAGCTACCAGAGCTCCTATTAACATCATAGAGGTTAGGATTTACAACACATAGGATAATGACATCAGACCACAAAGTGGGGAAGGTGGAGGATAATTACATAATACGGAGAATCATGGCCTAGCCAAGTTGACACATATTTTGGGGGGGACACAATTCAATTCATAACACACTGTGATTTCAAAAGCATTTGGGAACTGCTCATGTCTGACAAAGCATAAATACATCAGCTTTCATAAATCTCATTTGTCACTATGAATATCATTGCTATATTTAAAGGACCCTGGACTGGGGGATGGAGAGCACATACTCCTGGTGCCTTTGGTCAGCGGGTCAGCCTGGATGATCAGCAGTTACGACAGCTCTCATTTCCTGCTGCTACTGACAAAAAGGATCAAACCTGTCTACTGAGGGAGTAGGATAAAGGGCCAACACATTTCACCCGTGACACTGTAATGCCTCACAGTGTTCACCCACTCTTCTGCCTTGTGCACTACCTCAGTCCAAATCCCTAACTTTGTTCCTATTCTCAAGCACATGTTCCAGAATCTTTCATTACCTGTGACTTACAGTCAAAGGAGTTCTTGCTCCTACTGCTGCAAAAGGGAAGGACAGGAAAAGTAACAGAAATATGTTTTTATGCTCTGAATTGAAACACGGTCACATTTCCTCACTTAAAAAAAAAAAAATCATAACCTTGAGTCAGGTACTATTTACAATTTAAAAGTTAAACAGAATTTTATAGGCAAGTCTGAACATATTTTTCCTACAGGGAAACACATTCAGAACAATAAATCTACTTTGATGAATAGATATGTCCAAAAATTTGTATAATCTATAACAAAATCACTGTCAAATGCAACTTACATTCTTTAGAAAAAAGTCTCTTTCTTTTGCCCTGTCCACCTTCTGCACCTCCTCCAATTTCTTCATTTTCTTCCTCAAACTAGAAGTTAAAATATATATATTGAAATGTCAAATGACTGCTTTGCATTTGATTTTTTAATGATTAACATATTTTTTTCTTTCTCCATTATCAACACTGATTTCAGATTAGAAAGCCTAAAGCAAGTAGCAACAAATCATGAAACTTCAGCATTGAAAGGGCCTTAAAGACTGGCTAGTTTAACTTCTGACTCATGAGAAATGCTTTCTACATTGTCCCTAACAAATAATCCTACTGGCTCTCCTGGAAAAGTTCCAATAACTGTAACTTATTATTATTCTCTCTTTCAAACCAACTAAGTTGACTTATTGCTAGACAGTGTTATTGTGAAAAGAGTTGTTATCAAATCAAAGTCTACCTCACGGTAGTAAGCAATACTACAATAAACATAGTGCAAGAAGTTTTACTTAAGTATGCCTTAACCCCGTTTTACAACAAGGAAACCGAGGCTCAAGGTTAATAACTCGCTTTAGAGAACAGAGATTTTGAAATCCAAGTTCTCTGGATACTGGTAGATAATTCTTCCACTAGTTTACAAGAAGTATACAGCTCTGTTAGCAGTTGGATTGTTGGTTCATAATGAGCGCTAACAAATAATGGCTTTAAACTCTGATGATTCTCTAGACGTTCCAAAGGATGTCTGGAAGATATGAACTAAAATCAAAGGAAAAGGGCCATCTTCGTACTGTTCCTTCATGTTTTGCCCCACGTACTAAAATGACGAATCCTGAGAGGCAGGCAAGACGCGAGGTCCCTGCACTTTCGTAGGTGAATTCACTAAGGAAAACAGATTCGATTCTGAATTCAGCCTCGAGGGCCGATGCTACTGAACCTGAAGGAGTGAAGAAAAGCGAGGGTTGGAACAGAAGTGGTCACTCACGGTGGGATCTTCTTCTTCATCTGCCATCCCACCAGTCGGCCAGCCTACAAGATCTTGCCGGCTTGCTCTTTATGGATTTTACTACTTCCGCCTCCTCACTTCCTGTGACGTTATGGGGCGGGGCCTAGTCGGCCTGCTGCAGACTAGGGTAGTAAGCTGTGTGTCCTGGGGCCAAAGTAGCACAACCCTCTAAGGAAAACGGGTCGCGATCTTTCATTCCAAAAGATGAATTAATAATTAGCAGAGAAAAGGAGTTCATGGGCTAGGTGACATGTATTTCTTTATCACCTTAAATTTGCTTCTACGTATTTAATTACTGCTGTCTTGATTGGGAACTGAGAAACTGTGGGGGCGATTCCACCTCCCAGACTGAGAGGATTTAAAATTTTGTGGGGGAGATTTTGGTTGTAAAAAGAATCCCTGACGGTAAAATGGTATAACCATTGTGGAAAGCAGTATGGCAATTCCTTCAAAAGTTGGAATTAGAAATACCATTTGACCCAGCCATTCCATTACTAGGTATATACCCTAAAGAAGTGAGAGCCATGACAAGAACAGATATATGCACACCCATGTTCATCACAGCACTATTTACAATAGCCAAAAGATGGAAACAACCTAGGTGTCCATCAGCTGAGGAATGGATAACCAAACTATGGTACATACACACAATGGAATACTATGCAACACTAAAGAATAACGTAGAATCTGCAAAACACCACATAATGTGGATGAACTTGGAGGACATTATGCTGAGTGAAATAAGTCAATCACAAAAGGACAAATATTGGATTAGTCTGCTATTGTAAAAGTCAAAGAAAGGTTTATCTATGGAAGGAAATTTTCTTTGTTGGTTACCAGGGGTGGGAGGGGAGAGGAGGGAACGCTGTTAGATAGATAGAGATAAGTGTTGATATGGGTGATGAGAAGGGCAATGTACTAACTATGAGTGACCAATATGGTGGCATTGAGGAAGAGAAAGACAGAGGAAGGTACATGGGAGGTAGAGACAACAAAGATTAATCCTTTTGCACATACAGTATTGCATTGTCAGTGAAGGCAAACATGGGTATAAGGGGGTGGATAGATGGGTGGACAGGCTGAACTATTAGGTATGTCTATGAAGTGGGAAGTATACCCAAGAACATGTATAGGGTTGACAGACAATGGCCCTATAAGTTTATGTGAATGATCAGAATTCCCAGGTGTATAGTAGAGCTGACAAGGGGCAAAGTTGTGGTCACTGCTTGGTCACAGCCAGCTACCCAGAGGGACCGAGTAGTTGAACCTGTGGGCTTGCGACCATAGTCGCAGGGGACATCAAGCTCAATTGGCATAACATACCATACAAAACATTGTTCCACCTCCTACTTTGGCGAGTAGCAACTGGGATCTTAAAAGCTAGCAAGCTGCCATCTAGATGCAACAATGGGTCTCTCCTCATCCAGAGCAAAGAAAAATGAAGAAAACCAAAAAGTCAAGGAAACAATTAGTCCTAGCGACTGGTGCACCATCCGACCTGCAGCCTATATGACTATGAGACCAGAAGAACTAGATGGTGCCCAGCTACCACTGCCATCCACTTGGAAGGGGATCTATGTAGGAGATCCTTGACAGAGAGGGAGAACAATGTGGACAAAACTCAAAGTCATTTGGAGAAAAAAAAAGTGGGGGGGGACCAGGTTTGCTGGTTCGATAGAGCCTGGTGGAACCACTGAGACTATGGCCCCTAGCTGCCCTTCAGGTCTGGAATTGAACCCACATCTGTGGTTTCTAGCCAAACAAAAGACAAGCATATGAGTTGAACATTTACCTGAGGTAGATAACACTCCTTGGAGAGAACAATCATGGGAAAAAGAAGGACTGCTTATGCACAGGGAGACAGTTCAGGAGGCAGGAGCGCATGGAGGGATGGACACAGGGAAGAGGTAACTATGGGGAGGAAGTGGGAGGGGAGCTGTTGCATTGTGGTAAATTGTGGTCAATGTCATGAGACAAAGTGTATGTAAACTGCTGTACATGTAAAATTTCACCCAAATCACAATAAAAAAAAAAAAAAAAAAAAAGGAACCCTGGTGACACAGTGGTTAAGCGCTCGTCTGTTAACCGAAAGGTTGGCGATTTGAACCACCAGCCCTGCGGGAGAAAGATGTGGCAGTCTGCTTCCATAATGATTGATAGCCTGCAAACGCTATGAAGCAGTTCTGCTCTGTCTTGTAGGATCACTAGAAGTCAGACTAGAATGCACTGCAATGAGTTTTGGCCTTTTTGGTCACAACAATTATTAGGAAACCCAAGGGCATGAGAGGTTTAAAGCTAGGGCTTCAAGATGTCCTGCAATGAGATAGATGATGCCAAATGATGAAAAATTGTTCCATAATGCACATGATTTCTGAATGTCCTATTGAACACTCATTCATGTGCGTGAAAAAAAAAAAAAAAAGTAATTCTCAGCCTAGAACCTAGCTCTCATGGCATAGTGGGTAAGGCAGTTGGCTGCTTACCGAAAGGTCAGCGGTTCAAAATCCACCAGCTGCTCCAGGGGAGGAAGATGAGGCAATCTACTATAAAAATTACAGCCTTGGAAACCTACTGGGGGTTGCTATGAGTCGGAATCAACTTGATGACAGTGGGTTTGGGTTTTTGGGGGTATGAAAACCTAGCTTTTAGCTAACATATAAATAGTTATTTCCCTACACTTTTCATATACATTAAATTTTCTAGGATTGCAAACACAAACACTGCAATGCACTGCTGTCCAGTCAGATCTGACTCATAGCGACCCCTCCTTGGGTTTTTCCGAGGCAGTATCCCTACAGAAGTACATTGCCCAACCTTCCGTTCCAGGAGCGGCTGGTGGGTTTGAACCACCGCCTTCTGGTTAGCAGTCAAATGCCTTAGGCACTACGCCACCAGAGCTCCTCTAGGAATGCAAGTACTCTGAAACTGGTTGGGTATTGTGCTTTGTTTTGTTTGGAATTTCTCAAGTTTTGTGAACTATTCAGGAAATAATGTTAACAAAGACACCATCATTTATAATACTTTGAGTAGCCAATACTCACCTGAATCAGTCTGCGTTGTTAGGTTTTGTATTTAAAGTGTTTCTACATGTAAGTGCAAGCATCTCAAATCTTCATCATACCCACTAGTGTAGTCATGCCTAAGCATTTACATATTGAAAAGTATTATGTTAGTATAAATTATTGTATTTAACATTTTTTTTTTTAAGTTAGGGCATATATTTAAATTGTGTGGGTAGGTAAGTGTATTGGTTATTTATTGCTGTGTAACAAATTACCCCAAAATTTAGTGACTTAAAACAATAAACACATATCACACAGTTTCTGAGGATTAGGAATCTGGGTGGGTACAGTTTATCTGGGTCCCTCTGACTCAAGGTCACATATGCTACAGTCAATCTGCCCATCTGAAGGGCAGATGGAAGAGGATCCACTTCCAAACTCACTCATGTGGTTGTCAGCAGGATTCTGTTTCTTTAGCATAAAAGGGCCTTAGTTCATTGCCTGTTTGTTGGATGCTCCCTCAGTTCCTTGTCACATGGTGTTCTCCCTAGGACAATTCACAATGTGGCAGCTCATTTTTCTCAGAGAAAAACGAGCAAGAGAACCAGGGAGAATAAAAGAAGATAAAATATTTTTGTAACCTAATCTCAGAAATGATATTCTGTCAATTTTGTCATATTCCATTCACTAGAAGGGAGTCAAGTAAATCCAGTACAGGTATCCTCTGCTTTTTGAAAGTTCAATTTATGTCAATTTTACCAAAGACCTTGTTTTGGTTACTTCATACAGCTCTAACAGAAAGATACCACAAATGGGGGACTTTAATAAACAGGAGTTTATTCTATTACAGTTTTAGCGTCTAGAAGTCCAACTTCAAAGTGCCAGACTCTAGGGGCTGAATAAAAGTCCCTCAAGTTGGGGCTTCAGCTCTGCTGCTTGCTCCCAGCCCACTGAAGCTGGAGCCTTTTTTCATTCAGGCAGCTGCTGGCTATTGAGGCTTGCAAACCCAAAGTTGACAAGTAAAAAGACACAGTCCCAATATTACCAAACCACACAGCAGGCCATTGATTCAAGTCCATTAAGAGTCCCAAAACTGGCAAACACTGCCACTACTAGGAAGGAAGGTTGGGCAATCCTACTTCCGTAGTGATACTGCCTCGGAAACCCAAGGAGGGCTCACTATGAGTCAGGTTTGACTCGATGGCACATAACAACAACAACAACATGGCAGGCTGCTGAACAACTCAGCTACATGCAAGGTTCAAGCATGCCAAAAGCTGTAAACCTTCCTCAAAGTTGCTTCTTACATACTAGAAGTAGACCACATCCCTAAAGCAACTACTCAGCTGCTCCAATAGATTCCACCATGGAGTTAATTACCAGTGTCACCATGGAGAATAACTATATCCAGCTGCCCAGTCACTCAACCAGGCCTAGCCAAATTGACACACAAATTTAATTACCATAATTCCATCCCTTGTCAACTTGGCACCTGTACAGATCTTCAATGGGTGGCATCTGTACAGATCTCCTTCATTGGGTGGTTCCAGTCCCCTAGTTCCTCTGAGTGCTGATCTCATCCCCTTGGCCTGGCGGGCCCCATTCCTCTACCTTTTGGGCATGGCAGCCCTGCCTCCTAACCCTTGGGCAGCAGCTGTGGCCCCATCCCACTGGCCCACATGAATGAGCAGCCCACACTCCGGAACCAAGTTGGTGAAAGTCTGACTCTTTGAAATCTAGAAGGCTGTGGTGGTTCTACCCCCAAAGGCCATGGTCCCACCCTTTGAATCTGAGCCTTCTGGTGGGCTCTTTTCTCCTGCTGACAAAAAATTGCTCAGAGAGACAGATAGATTTTAAAAGCAAGCCTTTAATGAAATACTACAGTGGAGGTCAGCCAGGTAGGAGGAGGCACACTACCTGAGCTGAGTTCTTTCGTCTACACACAGTAGATTATAGGGGATAGGGGACAAAATGCAGAAGTTGCACAAGCAGCAAATTAGGGGCTTGGGCCTCAAGGTGGGCTTCTCTTCTGGTTTTGCACTTTGCTCTAAAAGATATTTTCTTTTGCTTGAATGAAATGGGGGCTGTCACAAGGTGTCCTGCACCTGGAGATAACAGCCCAATGATTACAGAGCAGGAGCTCTGGTAGCATAGTGCCTAAGGCACTTGATTGCTAACCAGAAGGCTGGCAGTTCAAACCCACCAGCCACTCCTCGGTTTTACAGTTGCTATCAGCAAGGAGTGTTAGTTTGTTTAGACTATCTCAGGTATGTGCTGTGCCTTCTACTTTCAGTCCATGGGAAGAGAAGTGGCCTAAGATTTAATAATGTAGCAAAATAGTCACAAAGGAATACAGCAGCAGTTTAAGCAAACTTAATAATATTTAAAAAAAAAAATTGGTAGGTGTAATTTCACTCCTTACATGTGTCCCTATCTCACCTGTTTTCACTAATTGAAAGAAATCCAAAGATAATTTTCATTTTTATGAAAAAAGAGAAAAAGCAAAATTAGTGTTTAGCGTTTGTTTTTCAACAAGCCATGAAAGAGGCAGCATGAACCCAAGCAGCAAGAGTGACATTGCCAAGGTCCTTCCCCAAAAACTACACTCAGCATCACCCCAACATAGCTTTGAACTGTCTGTGAACACTATGTGTTAGTAATATTATTTTAGATTATAGGTATTACTTGGTGTCATGGACTGAATCTTGTCCCCCCAGAATATGTGTCACCTTGGCTGGGCCATGATTCTCAGTGGTTTGGCTATTGTCTCATGATGGAATCTGGTAGTTATGTAATGATGTGTTGTTATCCCTGTGATGTGATCTGATGTGATCAGGAAATCAGTTACAAGGGGATTAAGGTGGAATGCAGGTCACAACCCTGATTCAATATAAGGGGTGTTTCCCTAGGGTGTGGCCTGTATCACCTTTTATCTTAAAAAAGATACAAGGAGAGAGAATTGAGCAGAGAAGGAGGGACCTCCTACTACCAAGAAAGATGAGCTGGTAACAGAATGCATCTTTTAGACACAGAGTCCCTGCTCTGAGAACCTCCTAGACTCAGGGAAAGACTGATGCCAAGAAAAAGATGATTTATCTCTGAGGAATGCTGGGCACAGGGATGTTGAAAGGAGAAAAGGGCCTTCCCTCAGAGCCAACATAGAGAAAGACTTCCCCTAAAGCTGGTGCCCTGCATTCAGACTTCTAGCCTCCCGAACAGAATAAACTTCTATTTGTTACAGCCATCCACTTGTGGTATTTCTGTTATTGTAGCACTAGATAAGTAAGATATTTGGTATAATTTGGTAGGTTACTTTTTGGGTCTGAGAATACTCAAAAGTTTTTCCCATATAAATTAGTGGTAATTGCTTCTTCACTTTATTCCATTTTGGCTTATAAAAGGTTTCATTGGAATGCTCTGCTTTTGGAGAACAGGGGAAATCTGTACACACTTAAGAAGAGATTACTTAAGAGTGAGAATACCAGGAAACAGGCCATAGCAGGCCATCTTAGAGGCCACATACCCCCGTAGGTTCTATTATCTGTGAATTTCATTTCAGGATAATAAAGGGGGCATTTTAATATATTTGTTATTTAAGGGGCATTACAGCATCTGATTGGACTGAGAACGTCTGTGTTAGGGAGTAACAAAACACAGGACTTTTCCAGGGGGTCAAGTATAAAACATTCCCACTGTTCACTCAGGGGAGTGGATAGGTAAACTGTGTAGGATGCACACCAAGGAGTACTATGCAACAATACTAGAGGTAACAAAGTAGCAACATGGATAGAGCTTAAAAACATAGGGCTAAGTGGCACAGTGATTATAAGTCCTGGTCTACCACCTGAAGGGTTTAGTGGTTCAAACCCACCAACTGCTCTGTGGGAAAAACAGGTGGCAATCTGCTTCTATAAAGATTCACAGCCTTGCAAACCCTATAGGGCAGTTCTGCTCTGTCCTACAGGGATGCTATGAGTCAGAATTGGCTTGATGGCAAAGGTTTTTTGGGGGTATTTTTAAGTAAAAAAGTAAGAGATACCATGATGCAATGAGATCTATGTTGTTGTTGTTGTGTTGTTATGTGCCATCGATCTATAGCACAATATAATTTGTTAAATACACACAAAACTACATATTTTACAGGAACATAAAAGCATAGACATTAAGCACATTAGAAATGTTGCAGGTGAGGAGGAATGAGAATAGGGATAAAAGGAAATAAGTAACAAGAGAAGGGCTTCGAAAGGGCCAATTATGGTCATCACAAACTGCAGTGCAGTAAATTACTCGGTATGGATTTCTAGCCACAGTTTTGGAACTCCCACAAGATTACTGGGTGGAACAATGCAAATAAGTGTGTAGAATTCTGATGCTGACAATGGTTAGTTTTGTCATTCTGTCAGGCTTAAAATGAGTCCTCCTAGAGGCAGAGAAGGAATCTCACTGCCATCAAGAGAGAAGAGCTGGAGGTGAAGTAGAGTGCATCCTAGGACCCAAGATCCCTGCATTGGAACTTCTTGGCAGAGATGCATAGCAGAGAGAGATGCCCCAGCAGAAAGAGAGAGATGACCCGCAGAGTGAGATGGTTACAGTGGAACTAAAAGGCACAAGACAGAGTGGCGGGTTTATCTGGCCCACAGAATGAGAAAGCTGAGTGCCCTTGGGCAGGAGGCTTGCTGACAGGGTGGTGTGCATCTTGATGTACCTGTCAGCTTTGTAATACTTGCCTGAACAAGGCAGAGCCCAGGTGCAGAGGCCAAAGGCCAGAGAGGTGTGTCTGAGGGCACAGCAGATGGGAGACTATCCTGACTGAAGAATTGTATCCTGAGTGTGTTCCTGAACCTGAATTGTAGCCTGTTACTTCCCTAATAGACTCCATAATCACAAGTATTGTCTGTGAGTTCTGTGTGACCATTGCAAGGGATTATTGAACCCAGAAGAGTAGTAAGTGCTGTGGGAGGGATGGTTGGTGTCAGAATTGGTAAACAGCTGGATAGTGGTGACATGTCTGTCTTCCTCTCATGAAGTTAGAGGATGTCAGAAGATGCTGACCCCATGCCCTTTTTGCACAAACTATGGAGTGTGAATAATTCAACAATGAACTTGAGATCCAAAATACAGAATGAAGTAGAAGAAAAAGTTGCAGCATAATGAGCAGAACAAGCATAAAGCACAGAGAGTGAAAAGTCATGGCATATTTCTTCAAGATATTCTGGATAGGTTGCTAGAGATAAGTGTGTTGAGTAGAGATACACGAAATGAAGCTGGGATGAGGCTGGGGTTAGATTGTGAAAGGCCTTGAATATTCTCTTCAGAAATTGAACTTCAAACTGCAGAGAGCTCCTGGGAGATTTTTAAGCAGTAGAAAAACATCCTATCTTTTTTCTTTTCCTTTCCCAGCAGTTATTCTGTATGCATATAAGGAGAACATTCTGATTTAAAAAAAAAAAAAAGCAAATGGCTCAAAGTGAGCTAGTTACAATGAAGTTTATAAAGAGAAGATGAGGCAAAAGAATAAAAGGTCAACCATTGGCTAATCTTAACATGATTGATTGAACCCTGCGCTCCCCTTTTTACTGAGATCAACTGATATCAGGTCATGAAAGTGGTCTCTGGCCCTCCACCCACCTGCACCCATGATACCATTTGAAATTTAAACGAAGTAAGTCTGGCTTCAAACAAGAAAGAAACAGTTAGCAACTTTGGGTGGAAAAAAGCCGATGGCCATATTAATTTTGAGTCAGGAATTTTTATGATTAGTATTTGGCCTTGTGAGAAAGAAAAGTCTTTTGTGTGTGTGTGTGTGTGTGTGTGATTTGGGTGAAGATTTACAGAGCAAATTCACTTTCCATACAGCAGTTCACATATACTTTGTCTCATGTCATTGACCACAATTTACCACAATGCAACAGCTCCCCTCACGCTTCCTCCCCATAGTTACCTCTTCCCTGTGTCCATCCCTCCATGCACTCCTGCCTCCTGAACTGTCTCCCTGTGCATAAGCAGCCCTTCTTTTTCCCATGATTCTTCTCTCCAAGAAGTGTATCTACTTGAGGTAAATGTTCAACTCATAATGCCTGTATTTTGTTTCGCTGGAAACCACAGGTGTGGGTTCAATTCCAGACTTGAAGGGCAGCTAGGGGCCATAAGTCTCAGTGGTTCCACCAGGCTCTATCAGACCAGCAAACCTGGTCCCCACCTTTTTTCTTTTTTTAGAAAGAAAAGTCTTAAAGAAAGATGTCTGTTACTGATTTTTCTCTTTGACATCTTCCTCCTCTTGATCATAATTTGGAATCTTTGATCAACTAAGTGTTGTCTAGGCACCATCTAGGTTTCTTTGGTGTCATCAGTACTGCTTCATGGGGTACCTTTTTGTGAAACATGTTTCAGTTGGCTCCTTAGTTTCTTCTCTTCATTGTTCCTCCAGTCAGATGGAAACCATCTGCTGTACCTTTGATGGCCACTCACATGTTTTAAGACTCCAGATGCCAAACAGCTTCCCCCACCCCTATCCCCCTCAAAAACAGCCCTTGAGTCCATTCCAATTCATAGTGTGGTAGTTAAGGTTGTGTGTTAACTTGGTGGGGCCGTGGGTTTTTGAGTGGCTTGGCAGCTGGATGTAGTTATTCCCCATAACAAGATTGTAATCATCTCCATGGTGGTATCTGCTGTGAGCAGCTAATTAGTTGTGTGTGGCTTGCTTCCAGTATATATGGAGAAGCTTTGAGAAAGGACTCTAGCTTTTGGAAACAGCTGGATCCTACATTTTGCCAAATCTTCATCTCCAGAACCAGTGGTCTGCCATGTTGCCTGCCGATCTTGAGACTGTTCCTTGACTTGAACAAGTGGCCTACCATGTTGCCTACCAATCTTGGGATTATGCCATCTTACTTGCCAACTTTGGGTTTGTCAGCTTCAGAAGCCAGCAGCTGCCTGAGTCAGGAGACACCTCCAGCTCCTGTGGGCTTGGAACAACAAGAAGCAGAGCTGAAGCCAAGGTTGAGGGGCCTTCACTCAGCCCCTAAAGCCGGCACTCTGAATTTCAACTTCTAGACCCCTAAACTGTAAGAGAATAGATTGCTGTTTGTTAAAGCCATCCAATTGTGGTATTTCTGTTAGAGCTGCACTAGAGAACCAAGACAGAATTGGGTACCATGAGAGTGGGGTGCTGTTCTTACAGATACCTAAAATCTGGAGGCAAGAATGGAGTGTATCTTTGGACCCGAGATTCCCTGCATTGAGACTACAGCAGAAAGACTAGCAGAGAGATGGTGGCAGCTGAGCTGAGAGACCAGCATGAGATACAGCAATGGGCTTGCAAGCCCATGGAACAAGAAAACTGAATGCCTTTGTGCAGGAGGCTTCCTGTGGAGTGGGCTGCCTTCAGGCACTAATTAGTAGAAGAGACTTGAATGAAATGGAGTGAAAGCTGAAAACCTTTGGGCAGGGAGCTTTATGGTAGAGTGGGTTGCCTTCAAGCACTAACTGATAGAGCTAAAGAGCTTTGTAATACTTGCTGGAACAAGGCAGACACTGGGCTGGCTTCTTCGAGAGACCAAGGAAATGGGAAACAGAATTGCCTCAGTTTCAAAGGATAGGACCATGGCCTCTGGGGTTTCAAAGGGTAGAACTGCCATAGCCACCTCATAACCCTAGATCTAGGGTTTGAAAAAGTCAGATCTTCACCAACTTGATTCTGGAGTTTGGGGCTGCCATATATAAGGGCCAGTGGGATGGTGGTCATATCCACTGCCCAAAGGTGAAGGGGTGGGGCTGCCATGCCCAAGGGGCAGAAGAACAGGGCCTGCCAGGCCAAGGGGGTGAGGTCACCACTCAGATGGACAAGAAGAATTGGGCCACCCAATGAAGGAGATGGACTAGGAAGAAGGAAGAGGCCATCCATTTCTCAAAGAATTGGTCAGGGAAAACCTTATGAATAGCAGAGAAACACTGTCTGATACATTATTGCCCAACTTTATGAATAGCCCAGAACCATTGTCCAATGCCATGAAGGAGGATGAGCCCCTTACGTCAGAAGGCTCTCAAAATACAACGGGGAAAGAGCTGCATCATCAGAGTAGAATCAACCTTGTTGTTGTTGTTGTTGTTATGTGCTATTGAGTCGGACCTGACTCATAGAGACCCCTTCTTGGGTTTCCAAGGCAGTATCACTATGGAAGTAGTTTGCCCAATCTTCCTTCTGAAGAGTGGCTGGTGGGTTTGAACCACCAGCCTTCTGGTTAGCAGTCGTGCCTTAGGCACTATGCTACCAGTGCTCCCAGAACCAACCCTACTGATATGGATAAAATAAAGCTTTCAAGACCTCCATTTGCTGATGTGGCATGACTCAAATTGAGGAGAAACAGCTACAAACATCCATTGATGACTGAAACATGGAATATACGAAGTATGAATCTAGGAAGATTGGAAGTTGTCAAAAATGAAATGGAACTAATAAAAATTGATATCCTAGGCATTAGTGAGCTGAAATGGACCAGTTTTGGCCATTTTGAATCTGATGACCATATCATCTACTGTACCAGGAATGACAATTTGAAGAGGAATGGTGTGGCATTCATCATCCCAAAGGGTGTTTCAAGACCTGTCCTGAAATACAATGCTGTGAGTGATAGGATAATATCAATATGCCTACAAGGAAGACCAGTTAATACTACTATTATTCAAATTTATGCACCAACCACCAAAGCCAAAGATGAAGAAATTGAAGATTTTTATCAACTTCTGCAGTCTGAAATTGACCAAACATGCAATCAAGAAGTATTAATTATCACTGATGACTGGAATGCAAAAGTTGAAAACAAAGAAGAATCACTGATAGTTGGAAAATTTGGCCTTGGAGACAGAAATAACTCTGGAGATAGCATGATAGAATTTTTCCAAGACTAATGACTTATTTATTGCAAATACCTTTTTTCAACAACACAAATGATGGATATACACGTGGATTCATCAGATGAAGTACACAGGAATCAGATTGACTACATCTGTGGCAAGAGGCAATGGAGAACCTCAATATCTTCAGCCAAAACAAGGCCAGGAGCTGATTGTGGAACAGACCATCAACTACTCATATGTAAGTTCAACTTGAAGTTGAAGACAATTAAAACAAATCCATGAGAGCCAAAATATGACCTGGAATATATCCCTCCTGAATTTAGAGACTATCTAAAGAATAGATTTGATGCAATGAACACCAATGACTGAAAACCAGAAGAATTGTGGGATGACAACAAGAACATCATCCATGAAGAAAGCAAGAGGTCATTAAAAAGACAAGAAATGACGAAAAAACCAAAATGCCTGTCAGAAGAGACTCTGAAACTTGTCCTTGAATGGAGAGTGCTAAAGCAAATGGAAGAAATGACAAGATAAAAGAACTGAACAGATTTCAAAGAGCAGCTCGAGCAGACAAAGCCAATTATTATAATGAAATGTGCAAAGACTTGGAGTTAGAAAACCAAAAGGAAAGAACATGGTTGGCATTTCTCAAGCTGAAAGAACTGAGGAAAAAATTTATGCCTCGAGTTACAATATTGAAAGATTCTATGGACAAAATATTGAATGATGCAGGGAACATCAAAAGAAGATGGAAAGAATACACAGAGTCACTGTACCAAAAGACCTGGTCAATCTTCATCCATTTCAGGAGGTAGCATATGATCAAGAACCAATGGTATTGAAAGAAGTCGAAGCTGCACTGAAGGAATTGATGAAGAACAAAGCACTAGGAATTGACAGAATACCCATTGAGATGTTTCAACAAACGGATACCCTACTGGAGGCACTCACTTGGCTATGGCAAGAGATTTGGAAGACAACTACCTTGCCAACTGACTAGAAAAGATCCATGTTTTAACCCATTCCAAAGAAAGGTGATCTCACAGAATGTGGAAATTATCAAACAATATCATTAATAGCGCCTGCAAATAAAATCTTACTGAAAATAATTTAAAAAAAGGTTGCAGTAGTAGTATACTGGCAGAGAACTTCCAGAAATGCAAGCTGGATTCAGAAGAGGACAAGGAACAAGGGATATCATTGCTGATGTCAGATTGATCTTGTCTCAAAGCATAGAATACCAGAAAGATGTTTACTTGTGTTTTATTGACTATGCAAAAGCATTTGTTTGTGTGGATTATAACAAGTTATGGGTAACATTAGAAGAATGGGAATTCCAGAACACTTGATTGTACTCATGAGGAACCGTACATAGACCAGAAGGCTGTCATTCAAATAGAACAAGGGGACACTGATTGGTTTAAAATCAACAAGGGAGTGCATCAGAGTTGTATCTTTTCACCATACTTGTTCAATCTGTATGCTGAGCAGATAATCTGAGAAGATAGACTATATGAAGAAGAACGTGGCATCAGGATTGGAGGAAGAATCATTAACAATCTGCAATACACTGACGACACAACTTTGCTTGCCAAAAGTGAAAATGACTTGAAGCACTTACTGATGAAGATTCAAGAATACAGTCTGCAGTATGGATTACATCTCAATATAAAGAAAACAAAAATTTTCACAACTGGACCTATAAGCAGCATCATGATAGATGGAGAAAAGATTGAAGTTGTAAGAGATTTCACATTGCTTGGTTCTACAATCAACGCCAATGGAAGCAACAGTCAGGACATCAGACGACATATAGCACTGGGCAAATCGGCTGCAAAGGACCTCTTTCAAGTGCTGAAGAGAAAAGATGTGTCCTTGAGGACTTTGGCCCACCTGGCCCAAACCATGGTATTTTCAATCACCTCATATGCATGTGAGAGCTGGACGATGAATAAGGAAGTCTGAAGAAGACTTAATGCTTTTGAGTTGTGGTGCTGGTCAAAGTACCATGGACTGCTAAAAGAGGTAACAAATCTGTCTTGGAGGAAGTGCAGCTGGGATGCTCCTTGGAAGCAAGAATGGCCAGACTTCATCTCATCTACTTTGGTCATGTTGTCAGAAGGGACCATTCCCTGGAGTAGGATGTCATGCTTGGTAAGTTGGAGGGTCGACGAAAGAGGGGAAGGCCCTGAATGAGATGGATTGACACAGTGGCTCAAGCAATAGGCTCAAGTATAGCAAGGATCTTGGAGCTGGCACGGACCAGGCAGTGTTTCATTCTGCTGTACATAGGGTTGCTATGAGTCAGAAACTACTCGATGGCCCCTAACAACAACAACAACAATGAAGAACATCTTTATAGGTGCCAAGTTGACAAGGGGTGGAATATGGTAGTTAAGGTTGTGTGTCAGCTTGGCTTGGCTGTGGATTTGAGCGGCTTGGCAGCTGGATATAGTTACTCCCCATAATGAGATTATAATCAACTCCGTGGTAGAGTCTGCTGTGAGCAGCTAATTAGTTGTCTTTGGGGTATGGCCTGCTTCTAGTATATATAGAGAAGTTTTGAGAAAGATCTATTATTATTATTATTATTATTATTTCTTTATTTTGGCACATCTGGATCCTGGAGTTGGCTGAGCCTTCATCTCCAGGTCTTGGACTTGAACCAGTGGGCTGCTGTATTGCCTACCAATCTTAGGATTGTGCCATCTTCCCTGCCAACCTTGGGTTCATTAGCCTCAGCAGCCATCAGCTGCCTGAGTTAAGAGACACCCAATTCCAGTGGGTCTGGAACAAAAGGCAGAGCTGAAGCCCAAGGTTGAGGGGCCTTTATCCAGCCCCTAGAGCAGACACTCTGAATTTGGGTTCTAGCCTCCTAAATTGCAAGAGAATAGATTCCTATTTGTTAAAGCCATCTACTTTTGTTATTTCTGTTATAGCAACACTAGAGAACCAAGACACATAGTGACCCTATAGGACAGAGTAGAACTGCCCCTAGGGTTTCCAAGGCTGTAGTCTTTACAGGAACAGATGGCCACATCTTTTTTCCTGCACAGTGACTGGTGGGCTTGAACCACTGTCCTTTCAGTTAGCAGGTGAGCATTTAACCACTGCACAACCAGAGTTCTTATGCCAAGCAGCTTAGTAGCTTGATAATAATAGACAAGTAGTCCCCAATTTATGACATATTTGAGTTACAATGCACCACACTTACAACTGTCCTTTTCCTTTTTTGTATATTTTATCATTGGTAATATGTACTATGTACAATGTTGCAGCATGTAATTTACTGATGTTAGTTTATTCTAAACTAATCAGGGCCTTCAGTTGCTTGAAAATGTGGACCCAAATGCTGATCACTATGCTAAAGTCAATAGGCAGATTTGGGAAGCAGTTACTGTGAAATATATGAAGGGGAAAAAAAAAGACCATACAGACAACTCTCACAAATTTTCTGACTAGAAATGTCCCATTCCTAGGGATAATCCAGATGATCCAGAACTTTCCACAAGTGGAGTTACCACCACAACTGACAAAATGCCAATGTCATCCAATTTCTTCATCAGAGTAAATTTTTATGATTTGTATATTTTTTATGTATGCATTATAAAGGAGCTCTGGTAGCATAGTGCCTAAGGCACTTGACTGGTAACCAGAAGGCTGGTGGTTCAAACCCACCAGCCCTCCTTGGAAGGAAGATGGGGCAATCTACTTCTGTAGTGATACTGCCTCAGAAACCGAAGGAGGGGTCGCTATGAGTCGGGTCCGACTTGACGGCACATAACAACAACAAGAACAATATGCATTATAAAGTATCTTTAAGTTTGTATGTAATGTTTCCAACCTGCAAAGACAAATAAAGATCAGGTTTATAAAGATATTGATAATAAAAGGCAATAATAATAAATACTTATAATAAACTACACTTATATCAGAATCAAGTTATGACAGAGTCACCGGGACAGAACTCCATTGTAAGTTGGGAACTATGTGTAAAAGATCAGAATGAGGAGGATGCATAAGCCAATGGTCTGAAAGGCTTGTCTGGGCCATGAACACAAATTTCCTAACCATAAAAACAGATCACAAGAGGATGAAAGAGGAGCAGTTGTAGCATGCATTGAATCTCTAGCATAAACTTCTGCTAAAACTGTATTCCAGTATATTTCCACCTTATCTTTTTTAAAGAAAGATGACTCTAGCAGAGAGACCAAATGGGATAAAAAAACTTACTGCCTTCGAGTTAGACCCTATTCATAGCGACCCCTCCTTGGGTTTCTGAGGCAGTATCACTACAGAAGTAGATTGTCCAACCTTCCTTCCAAAGAGTGGCTGGTGGGTTTGAACTGCCAGCCTTCTGGTTAGCAGTCAAATGCCTTAGGCACTACACCACTAGGGCTCCTAGATGGGATAAGAGATGATGAAAATCTGAATTAAGGTGCTGAATTAAGGGGAAGAAGGAAAAAGAAACTGATGCAAGAGAAACTTTAGGAGGTAGAACTGACAGGACTTTGTGTCTAAATGTGAGAGAAATGCATGGAGAGGTTTCCATTCAGATGGGTAGCATGCCATTAGTATAAATGGGAAAGTAAAAGAAGAAAGCAATTGGGGAGGGAATATGATGAATTCAGTCAGAGTTGAGGATCTAGAGACATCCAATGTTGTTGTTGTGTGTCATCAAGTTGATTCTGACTCATAGTGAACCTATAGGGCAGAGTAGAATTTCCCCACAGGGTTTCCTAGGCTGTAACCTTTAAGGGAGTAGATCACCAGATCTTTTCTCCTGCAGAGTCACTGGTGGATTCAAACTGCTGACCTACTGGTTAGCAGACAAGCACCAAACCACTGCGCAAACAGGGCTCCAGGTGTCCAATGGACAGAAGGAAATACAGGCCTGTAAATCTACAAAAGAATTAAGACTAGAGAAAATTATCTGGGAGACATCAACAAACAAAAGTGATGGCTGAAAGATTACATGGGAACAGTGGCAGGAGAGAAGGGAGGCAAAGGGAAAACACTTAGAAACCGGTAAATCAAGGAGACAGTATGTTCTAAGAGGTAGAAAAAGATAAAAGAAGGAGGAAATGGGGAGGAAGAGGAGAAAAAAAACAGAAGAAGGAAGGGAAAGAGGTAGAGAATATATTTTGGAAGCCAAAAAAGAAAAAGTTTCAAAAACTAGCAGGTGGTCAGGAGTGCTCTGTGACAGAGATAAAAGAGGATAGGATGAGGGAGGGCAGGTAAGAAGCACAGTCAGACCCCAAATTCAGACAGAAACTCACTCCCCTGCACTCCTCCCACCCACCCCAGGCACTAGGCCTACCACAGGCCTGACTTCTGATAGTAAGGTCAGATGGTGGGTTAGTTGAATAAGGGGAACAGACTGAGGCTGGGGCTCGGCGTACCGTCTTTTGCAGATCTCATTTCTGAGGTGCTGGCTGATTCCTGAGAGCAAATAATTGTGTCATTCAGATAGAGAGGTGGGGGGAGAGGTGTGTGGCTATGGACCTGGTGGAAAAGACAGAGGAGATGGTCAGGATGTAGACCTCTGCAATGACACTTCTGTTTTGGGCTTGATATTGTTCCTGGAGGGTCAATTCCAACTCACGATGAAACATGTACCCTCATCATGACCCATATACAACAGGATGAATTATTGCCCAGTCCTGCACCTTCTACACAACTGTTGGTGTATTTAAGTCCATTCTTGCAGCCACTTCCAGCACTATGTCAGATAATATTCTGTTGTGATTCATAGGGTTTTCATTGGCTAATTTTTAGAAGTAGATCACCAGACCTTTCTTCCTCATCTGTCTTAATCTGGAAGCTCTGCTGAATCCTGCCCACCATGGGTGACCCTGCTGGTATTTGAAATACTGATAGCATAACTTCCAGTATCATAGTAACATGCAAGTCACCACAGTAGTACAAACAGACAAGTGGGCTTGATGAAGTTAGGTCACATATTTTTTAATGGTTTTCAGAATTTTCTCAATAATCTTATGCAGCTGTAACCGTCATGCTTAATGTCCATGTTCCTTGGATAAACATGCAGGCTCTGGAATCAGCTGGGTTGGGTTTGAAATCTCAGCTTTACCACTTAACCAACTATGATACCTTGGGACAACTTATCTGACCTCTTGGCACATGCATTTCTTCATTTGAAAAATGAGGATAATAATAGTTACTAACTTTATAAGTTTATTATGAGGCTTAAATGAGTTAATACCTATAAAAACACTTTGGATAAGAACCTACCTTTCAGTATTTTCTTCTGCTATTCTCCTTCATGTGCCTAGGGCATTTGACTGCTAACCAAAAGTGTGGCTGTTCAAACCCACCAGCCACTCCTCAGAAGGAAGACTGGGCAATCTACTTCCGTAGAGATACCACCTTGGAAACCCAAGGTGGGGTCTCTGTGAGTCAGAATCAATTCGATGAGAGTGAGTTTGATTTTGAGTCTCCTTCATAAGCCCTCTGATCCAGTTCCACAAAACCATGTTCAATTATCCAGACAAATATTTATCAAGTATGTGAAAATGTTGCAGTTGCTATGGGACTGTGGGTAAAATGATAAACAATGAAATACATAGTGCATGGCTCATGAACCTTACAGCATAGGGATGGGTCATGCATTAAACAAATATTGTGTGCTTTGGGGGTTAGGATGGAGAAGGGAAACTCAAGGTCAGAAAGAGAAGCTTTTAAGAATCTAATTGTGTCCCCAAAAAATATGTGTTGCAAATTCTAACCCTTATACTTGTGATTATAATCCCATTTGGGAACGGGTTGTCTTTGTTATGCTAATAAGACAGTATTAGTGTAGGGTGCATTTTAAGTCAGTCTCTTTTGAGATACAATAGTCATTAAACAAGCAAGTGAGCAAGCAGAGATGGGGGAATGTAGATGCCAAGCCATAGGAAGATCCAGAGGAAGCTGAAAGGAGACAAGGTCCTTCCCCCAGAGCTGACAAAGACAGAAGGCCTTCCTCTAGAGCTGGCACACCGAATTTGGATTTCTAGCCTCCTAAACTGTAAGAAAATACATTACTGTTAAAGCCACCTATTTGTGGTATTTCTTTTATAGCAGCACTTGTTGTTGTTGCTGTTATGTGCCGTTGAGTCGACCCGACTCAGCGACCCCTCCTTGGGTTTCTGAGGCAACCTTCCTTCCAAGGAGTGGATATCAGCACTAAAATAGCAGGCTTCCTGAGCAAGTGAAGTTTGAGATGAGACCTGAGAGATAAGTAGAAGTAAGCTAGTGAAGGAGGTAGGAAAAGAGTGCTATCTCCCAAATTTACCGTGTACTTTCCCATCTTCATACCTTTGACAACTCTATTCCTTCCCCCTAGAATGCCTTTCCTTTCTGACTGTTGCGATGCTCTATGCCTTTCAGGCCCAGCTGAAATGTGAGCATACCAGCTGAAAGCAGTTTCTTCTTTATACTCCCACAGCACTTAGTTTTTATTTTCCTTTGGCACTTCTCACTTTTTGTAGTATTTTCTGGTTATTTATACACAAAGCTTATTGTTTCTACAAAGTCTTCAACTTAGTGAGGACAGAGGCTGTTTCTCATTCTTCTCTGCACTCCCAAAGGCTAACACAGTCCTTGCACTTAAAAGTCCTGGAACAAATATTTGTAGCATGAATTAATGCCTGTTTGACATCCCTTTTCAAATACGTTGTAATTCAAATGAAGCTATTGTTGCAAGCTGTGCCTTTGGGACTGAACTTACTCTTTGGTAAAACCAGAATGCCACAGTCATGGTCCCCATGATAATTAACGTTCACCACAGTGACCACAATAACCCTAACAAACAGGCCTCTGTTTTTGACTGACGAACATTTGGCAACAACTGCTGGTTCTCAAGTGTAGGCTGAAATGAACTAAGGAAGGGTTGTTTGAATTGGGAGTCACTGCCAGCCAGTGGGGCTCTGTTTATCCCTTATGGTTGGGCTGTAGGAGCCAGTGACCCAGGCTTTGCCCTGATGTGACACAGGACTGGAGGGGATGGGTGACGGTGAGACTACAGGGCTTTCTGGGTGCTAAAAACACTAATGCTTGGAACAAAATCATCAAAGAGCAAAATCAGTTGAAAGCATCTTAATTTGAGGCAGTGTGATAACAAGAGGAAGGGAGTTTTGAAAGTCAGACAGGCCTGGGGTTGGATCCTAACTAGTTGTACAATCTCTTTGAGCCTCAAATTTCTCATTTTAAAAGTATTCTGCTAAATGGCTGTGAAGATCAGAGATAAAGTCTTTAAAACATCTAACACAAAGCCTGTGCTCAAGGCCTGTGTTTATTCATGTGTCTTCCCCAGTGCATGTTGTTTTCTTAGGGACTGGGTTCATCCTTTGCTTTTATTCCTCCAATATCGAGCATGGTGCCCAGCAGCACATAGTGAACACTGGTAAATTTGTGTAACAAGTGAACAACAACAACAATAACTAACATTTATACAGCACCTACTTTAAGCCAAGGAGCTCTGGTGGTATAATGGTTAAAGCATTTGGCTGCTAATCAAAAGGTTGGTGCTTCAAACCCACCAGTTGCTCTGCAGCAATAAGATGAGGCAGTGTGTTTCTGTAAAGATTTAAAGCCTTGGAAAACCAGATTTACGGCCTTGGAAAACTAGTGGGGGTCACTAGGAGTCAGAATTGACTTGATAGCAAGAGTTGGTGGGGTTTTTTGGTTTTTTTTTTTTTTGGTTATTTCAAGCCGGGGATTGCTATCAATAACAATGCAGCTAGTTCTCAATAATCCAAGAAAAGAGATACTGAAGAAAATTGAATATGATTTTTTTAGAATATAAAATTCTTGGTACACCCAATTTTGATATAAAAATCTGGTGAAACTTGCTTTATTCTATGAAACCAAAAACGCACTACCATCGAGTCAATTCTGACTCATAGTGACGCTGATTGGGTTACCAAGTTTATGGAAATAAATTGCCCATCTTCCTTAGTGAGTTCAAACTTTCAACCTTCTGGTTAGCAGTCAAATGCCTTAGGCACTGACCACCAGTGCTCCTTAGTCATTGTTATTGTTGTTGTTATGTGCCATCGAGTTGTCTCCTACTCATAGCAACCCTTCCTCAGGTTCCGAGGCAGTATCACTACAGAAGTAGGTTGCCCAATCTTCTTTCTGAGGAGTGGCTGGTGAGTTTGAACTGCCAACCTTCTGGTTAGCAGTCAAGTGCCTTAGGCACACAATGAGATCCTACTTCACCCCTCTAGAATGGCTATTAAAACAACAATAACAATTATAAAAAAGAAAATAATAGATATTGTCCAGGATGTGGGGAAATTGGAGCTCTTATCCATTGCTAGTAGGCACTTTTACCTTTGCTATAGAAAAGGTGAGGAGCTGTGGTGGCATAGTGCCTAAGGTATTTGACTGCTAACCAGAAGGCTGGTGGTTTAAACCTACCAGCCACTCCTCAGAAGGAAGAATGGGCAATCTACTTCCGTAGAGATACTGGCTTGAAAACCCAAGGAAGGGTCCCTATGAGTCGAATTGACTCAATGGCAGTAAGTTAGAGTTTTATAGAAAAGGTCAAATTTAAAAATACATAAATAAATGACCAAACTCCAAAGGTTGGAAGTACAGTAACACCTGTTGTTGTTATGTGCCATTGAGTCAAACCTGACTCATAGCGACCCCTCCTTGAGTATCCAAGGCAGTATCACTATGGAAGTAGACTGCCCAACCTTTCTTCTGAGGAGTGGCTGGTAGGTTTGAACCACCAGCCTTCTGGTTAACAGTCAGATGCCTTAGGCACTATGCTACCAGAGCTCCTTGCAAAATCTAGAACCTGTATAAGGCAGAAGAAGGAAAACTCAAATATTTTCCAATACTCAAGAGGATAGAAAAGTGGTAAAACTGCACCCTGTCAAAGGCAGAAAACTTGCTAGACTAGGAGATACAAGGCAATCTCATTGTGTTTCAGCTCTCAGTTTTCATGGTATAAAATAAGTAGCATGTGCAAAAGTGAGAAAGCAAAGACTATACTTGAAGAACGTGGAATAGTCTTTTCAGCTGAAGCTTCGAGTCCACATAGGGGAGCATGGGAAGTGTGGCTGGAGAGCCTTGAATAGCAGGCTTAGGAGTCAGACATTTATACAGCAGGCACTTGGTTGCTATTAAAGGAAACGGCAGCTGGGATTTGGAGCACAGCTTTCCAGTCCTGAGTTCGGAAGACTAATATTATAACGTGAGTATGATATCGGGCAGTCCTAAAACTTGGATTCCTTCTTTCTGAAATAGGGATAATAAGTTAGTTTTGAGGATTAAATGAGATCATATTAAAAGGTGTTTGCTTTGAAAGGGTCAAAATGTTATACAAAGAAGGCTGAAACAGTGCAGACACCAAGGGGACAGGTGTAGGAATGAAAAAGGGGAGATGTGAATGACACTTTGAAGAAAAAGATGAATGATTCAAATATTATTTATAGATTTTAAATGTGGTGATTAGGAGAAAGACATATTAATTATAGAAGTTGGAAAATCCACAGAAGTTCATTTCAGAGAGAAATGAATTTGACTTCAGACATTTCAGGTATCAGAAGAACATCTGTTAGAAATGTAGGATTAGAACTTAGGTAAGAGATCACTTTAAGAACTGCATAAGTTCTTCAAAAAGTTAAACGTAGAATTAAAATATGACCCAGTAATTCCATTCCTAGGTATATACCCAAGAGAATTGAAAGCAGGAACACAAACATACACTTGTACACCAATGTTCATAGCAGTGGTATTCACAGCAGTCAACAGGTGGAAACAACCTAAATGTCTATCAACAGATGAATGGATAAATAAAATGTGGTATATTTGGGATATACCACAATGGAATATATAATGGAATATTACTCAGACATAAAGAGAAATGAGGTTCTGTTCCATGCTATGACATAGATGAAACTTGAAAACATTATACTAAGTTAAGTAAGTCACAAATGCACAAATATTGTATGATCCAACCTGGAATTGGCAAATGTATAGACAAAAGTCTATTAGTGATTACAAAGAGGAGGGGAAGGGTGAACTATTGCTTAGGGGGCACTGAGTTTCTGTTAAGATGATGAAAAAATTTGGAAATGGATAGTGCTGATAGTCACACAACATTGATGAATGTAATTAAAGTCACTGAATTGTATATGTAAAAAATGTTAGAATGGCAAATGTTTTGGTAAATATGTGTGTGTGTGTGTGTTTATAATACACATATATATATGGCACACACAAAAAAAATCCCAACTCTGCATAGAGATAATTATTGAAGCTGTGGAATAGAATATGCCCACCTAGTGAGAGTTAATGGGGGAAATAAAAGGGGGCAGTGTCTTAGGAATATAGTCTGTATGTAGGTGTAGGAATAATCCAAGTCAATAGAATGATTAATTAGGAGCAAGTCAGTGAGGATAGTGCAGTTTCATAATATCTAACAAAAGAGACTTTTTCTTTCCCCCCAATGGCAATGAGCTACATACATAATTCAGTATGAATTAAGGAACATGAATTTGTTTAGGACCTGGTTGAAATGGTTTTGTGCCTTTTTTCAGCCTGGTACAGGAAGCAACCAGTTGCTAGCGATATTGTGTTTTAGAGGATGATTGACAAAATGTTCAAAGGCGAAGACAACTAGGACGTGTCTTACTTTGTTTAGTTTTCCAGAGGTTCTCAGCTGTTCTTTGGGGCAGAGGGATTTGTGTATATATGTGCACGCATACATAATCTAAATGATTGGTTGATCTTGTCTTAGGTTTTGTCAATTTCTCCCCCCCCCCTTTTTTAAATTATTTTTTGGAGCAGTTTTAGGTTTACAGAAAAATTGAGCAGAAAGTATAGAGTTCCTATATACTCCCTGTCCCCCTGCTCAGTTTTCTCTGTTGTTAGCATCTTGCATTGATGTGGTACATTTTGTTACAACTGATGACCCAATATTGATGCATTATTATTGACTGCAGTCCATAGTTTACATTCAGGTTCACTCTTTCTGTTGTATAGTTCTGAGTTTTAACAAATGCATCATGTCGTGTATCCACCGTTATAGTACCATACAGAGTAGTTTCACTGCCCTAAAAATCCCCTGTGCTACATCTAATCATCCTGTGTCTCTGCCCTCCCCAACTCCTAGCAACCACTGATATTTTCACTGTATCTTTGGTGTTGCCTTTTCCGGAATGTGATATAGTTAGAATCATACAGTATGTTGCTCTTTCCTTTGGCAGCTTTTCTTTTTTTAGTTTTCTAGGTTTTTTTTTTTGTCTTTTTATTTCTTTCCTTCTTTGTGATTTGCGTGAAAGTTTGCAGAGCAAATTCATATTCGATACAGCAGTTCCTTAACACTAAATTAACTAACTCACTGCCGTCAAGGCAATTCCAACTCATAGCAATCCCTCCTTGGGTTTCCCAGGCGATATCACTACGGAAGTAGATCGCCCGATCCTTCCAAGGAGTCGCTGGTGGGTTTGAACTGCTAGCCTTCTGGTTAGCAGTCAAGTGCCTTAGGCAATATGCCACCAGAGCTCCCTAAAACCAAACTCACTGCCATTGAGTCATTTTTTTTTTTTATTAGGATTTGGGTGAAGATTTACAGAGTAAATTCACTTTTCATACAGCAGTTCACATATACTTTGTCTCATGTCATTGACCAAAATTTACAATGCAGCAGCTCCCCTCCCACTTCCTCCCCATAGTTACCTCCTCCCAGTGTCCATCCCTTCATACTCTTCTGCACCCTGAGCTATCTCCCTGTGGATAAGCAGCCCTTCCTTCTCCCATGATTGTTCCATTGAGTCATTTTGACCCCTCCTTGGGTTTCTGAGGCGCTCTGGTAGCATAGTGCCTAAGGCATTTGATTGTTAACCAGAAGGCTGGTGGTTCAAACCCACCGAGCCACTCCTCGGAAGGAAAGTTGGGCAATCTACTTCCGTAGTGATACCGCCTTGGAAACCCAAGGAGGGGTTGCTGTGAGTCAGGTCTGACTAAACGGCAAAAAAACAACAACAACATCACTACGGATGCCTTACGCACTATGCCACCAGAGCTCTAGTAGTTCATGCACATTGTGTTTCATGACATCAATTACAATCCCTATAATGTAACAGTTCTCTTCCCACTTCCTCCCTGTGCTTAACTTTTCCCTGTGTCTTTCTTTCCTATGTATTCCTGCTCTCTGAGCTGTCTCCCTGTGTAAATGCTGCCCTTTGATCTCCCATGATTGATTGTTCCAAGGTGTGTGCCTCCCTGGTGTAAATGTTCACCTTATATGCCTGCCTATTGTTTGTAAAGGCACTCTTGTAGCACAATGCCTAAGGCATCTGACTGCTAACCAGAAGGTTGGTGGTTCAGACCCATCAGCCACTCCGCAGAAGCAGGAATGGGCAATCTACTTCCCTGAAGATTTACTACCTCGGAAACCCAATGGGGGTCCCTATGAATCGGAATTCACTTGATGGCAGTGGTTTATTGTTATTATTATTATTACTGTTTGTAGGTATAGGCTGGAAGCCACAGTGTTGTTGTTGTTATGTGCCGTTGAGTCGGACCCGACTCATAGCGACCCCTCCTTGGGTTTCCGAGGCAGTATCACTATGGAAGTAGAGTGACCAACCTTCCTTCCAAGGAGTGGCTGGTGGGTTTGAACCTGGTTAGCAGTCAAGTGCCTTAGGCACTATACTACCAGAGCTCCTGGAAGCCACAGCAGTGAGTTTAATTCCAGGCCTGAAGGGTGACTAGGGTTGGTAGCTTTTCTTCTTTCATGTAAGGAGCCCTGGTGCTGCAGTGATTTACACTTTGGCTGCTAACCAAAAGGTTGGTGATTCGAGCCCGTCAGCTGGTGTGGTAGTTAAGTTTGTGTGTCGACTTGGCTGGGCCTGGTTGAGTGGCTGGGCAGCTGGTGGTAGTTATTCCCCATGATGAGACTAGTAATCAACTCCATGGTGGAATCTACCACAAGCAGCTGAGTAGCTGCCCTAGGGATGTGGTCTGCTTCCTGTATATAAGGAGAAGCCTTGGGGATAGTCTTTAGCTTACGGCACACTTGAACCCTGCATGTAAGCCGAATCATTGTTCAGCAGTCTGCCATGCTCTGCCAACCTTGGGACTTTCAATGGACTTGAATTAATGGCCTGCCGTGTGGTTTGGAAACATCAGGACTGTGCCTTTTTATTTGTCAACCTTGGGCTTGTCAGCCTCAGCAGCCAGCAGCTGAGTGAAGAAAATCCTTCAGCTCAGTGGGCAGGGAAGAAGAAGCAGAGCTGAAGGCCAAGGTTGAGGGGCTTTCACCAGCTCCTAGAGCCTGGCACTTGCAACTCGGAGTTCTAGCCTCCAAAAATTGTAAGAATAAACTCCTGTTTGTTAAAGCCATCCCATTTGTGGTATATTCTTGTCAGCGTGGCACTATGTAACCAAAACAGCCAGAGTGGGAGAAAAATGTGGCTTCCACAAAGATTTACAGCCTTGGAAACTCTATAGGGTCACTATGAGTCCAAATCAATTCAAGGACAATTTGAGCAGTTTTTATTTATTTATTCATTCATTCATTCATTTTCTTTTGCATAAGGAAGCACGCAGCAGCCAGAAGATGGCACTGCAGCTAGAGAGGCAGAGAGTCCTTTTCTCCCCTAGAAGACTGCTGTGAAATCCAGACAAAAGTCGCACTTTGGCTCGGATCCTAATAAATCAGGATGAGTTGCTGTGCAATTAAGGATTCCAATTTAAGGAATGGAATCTGTAGCTCAGTCTCCTCCACACCACCCGCACCATCAGGCTGATGATGTGAAAGTGTCTTTAGAGAAGACAGCTATTGCCCATTTCTTCTTAAAGTGAACCCAGCATGAACTAAATACAGGAGGTAACAGAAACTTCCCTGATATGTTAAGGAAAAGTACATACAAACAGTCAATTATCTGAATGTTTCCTGACAATGTGGAGCTTTAGGATCTGAAACACGTGACTTGTTTTGGTTCTAAAGTTCCTTATTTCATTTTGAAAATTCATATGCAGCTTGACTATCCAGATTTCCATCAGATGTAAAAAGCCATGGCAAGGACTGCCTCTTGTCCTCTAGTGTTGTGGTTTTCTTAAGTGCCCAGGATGGAAATATTTCTGTCACTCACATACACACACACACACACACCAGACACCACAGCACAACATAAAATGCAAAAGTGCAAGCCTTTGCCTTCTTAAACCAACTGGAACATGTTTGATTACACGATTGTCGTTAAGTGTCATGTAGTCGGTTTCAACTCATAGCAACCCTATGCATAGCAGAATGAAACACTGCCTGGCCCTGCAACATCCTCACAATAGTTGCCACGCTTGAGCCCCTCGTCCAGCAACTGTGTCAATCCATCTCATTGAGGATCTTCCTCTTTTTCCCTGACCCTCAACTTTACCTAGTATGATGTCCTGGTCCAAAGACTGGTCCCTTCTGTCAACATGATGAAGTATGAGAGACAAAGTCTGGCCATTCTTGCTTCTAAGAAGGATTCTGGCTGTATTTCTCCAACAACAGATTTTTGTTCTTCTAGCGGTACATAGTACATTCAATATTCTTCACCAGCACCACAACTCAAATGCATCAATTCTTCTTCAGTCTTCCTTATTTATTGTCCAGCTCTCAAATGCATATGAGGCTATTGAAAATGCTATGGTTTGGGTCAGGCACACCTTAGTCTTCAAAGTGACATTTTTGCTCTTCAACACTTTAAAGAGGTCTTTTGCAGCAGATTTGCCTGATACAATACATCATTTGATTTCTTGACTGTTGCCTCCATGGGCATTGATTGTGGATCCAAGTAAAATGAATTCCTTGACAACTTCAATCTTTTCTCCATTTATTATGATGTTGCTTACTGGTCCTAGGAGCTCTGGTGGTGTAGTGCCCAAGGAATTTGACTGCTAACCAGAAGGCTGTTGGTTCAAACCCACCAGCCATTCCTCAGAAGGAAAGTTGGGCAATCTACTTCCATAGAGATGTTGTTGTTGTTGCTAGGGCCCATCGAGTCATCTCTGACTCACAGAGACCCTATGCATGGCAGAACAAAACAATGCCCAGTCCCACACCAGCTCCATGTACCTTGCTATACTTGAGCCCATCACCACAGACACTGTGTCCATCCATCTCATTGAGGGCCTACCCCTCTTTCATCGACCCTTCACCTTACCAAACATGACATCCTTCTCCAGGGAGTGGTCTCTTCTTACAACATGACCAAAGTAGGTGAGACGAAGTCTGGCCATTCTTGCTTCCAGGGAGCATCCTGGCTATACTTCTTCCAGGACAGATTCGTTAGATCTTTTAGCAGTCCATGGTATTTTCAGCATTCTTCGCCAGCACCACAACTCAAAAGCATCAACTTTTCTTTGGTCTTCCTTAGTCATTGTCCAGCTCTTACATGCATATGGGGTGATTGAAAATACCATAGCTTGTGTCAGACGCACCTTAGTCCTCAAGGAGACATCTTTGCTCTTTAGCACTTGAAAGAGGTCCTTTGCAGCTGATTTGCCCAGAGCTATGTTGTCTGATGTCCTGACTGCTGCTTTCATTGGCATCGATTGTAGAACCAAGCAATGTGAAGTCTTTGACAACTTGAATCTTTTCTCCATTCATCATGATGCTGCTTATAGGTCCAGTTGTGAGGATTTTTGTTTTCTTTATATTGAGATGTAATGCATACTGCAGACTGCATTCTTCAATCTTCATCAGTAAGTACTTCAAGTCATCCTCACTTTCAGCAAGCAAAGTTGTGTTGTCAGCATCTTGCAGGATGCTAATGATTCTTCCTCCAATCCTGATGCCACGTTCTTCATATAATACAGCTTCTCAGTTTATTTGCTCAGCATACAGATTGAATAAGTATGGTGAAAAGATACAACCCTTACACACTCCCTTCTTGATTTTAAACCATGCAGTGTCCCCTTGTTGTGTCCTAACTACAGCCTCCTGGTTCCTCATGAGTACAATTAAGTGTTCTGGAATTCCCATTCTTCTCAATGTTACCCATAATTTGTTATGAGTCACAAAATCAAATGCTTTTGCATAGTCAATAAAACACAAGTAAACATCATTCTGTTATTCTCTGCTTTGAGCCAAGATCCATCTGACATCAGCAATGAAATCCCTCTTTCTGTATCCTCTTCTGAATCCAGCTTGCATTTCTGGAAGTTCTCTGTCAATATACCGCTACAACTGTTTTTGAATTATCTTCAGTAAGATTTTACTTGCATATGATATTAATGATATTGTTCAATAATTTCCACATTCTGTGGGATCACCTTTCTTTGGAATGGGTACAAATATGGATTCCTTCCAGTCAGTTGGCCAAGTAGCTGTCTTCCAAATTTCTTAGCATAGACAAGTGCGTGCCTCCAGAGGGGCATCGGTTTGTTGAAACATCTCAATGGGTATTCCCTCAATTCTTGGTGCCTTGTTCTTTGCCAATTCCTTCAGTGCAGCTTCAACTTCTTCCTTCAATACTATTGGTTCTTGATCATATGCAACCTCCTGAAATGGATGAAGATTGACCAGGTCTTTTTGGTACAGTGACTCTGTATTCCTTCCATCTTCTTTTGATGCATCCTGCATCATTCAATATTTTACCCATAGAATCTTTCAATATTGTAACTCAAGGGTTAAATTTTTTCCTCAGTTCTTTGAGCTTGAGAAACGATCAGCCTGTCCTTCCTTTTTGATTTTCTAACTCCAAGTCTTTGCACATTTCATTGTAATAATTGGCTTTGCCTGCTTGAGCTGCTCTTTGAAATCTTCTGTTCAGCTCTTTCATCTTGTCATTTCTTCCATATTGCTTTAGCTACTCACCATTCAAGGGCGAGTTCCAGTCTCTTCTGACATCCATTTTGATCTTTTCTTCCTTTCTTGTCTTTTTAACGATTTTTGCCTTCTTCATGGATGATGTTCTTGATGTCATCCCATAATTCTTCCGTTTTTCAGTCATTGGTGTTCAATGCATCAAATGTATTCTTTAGGTGGTCTCTAAATTCAGGAGGGATATATTCTAGGTCATATTTTGGCTCTCATGGACTTGTTTTAATTGTCTTCAACTTCAACTTGAACTTGCATATGAGCAGTTGATAGTCTGTTCCACAATCAGCTCCTGGCCTTGTTTTGGCTAAAGATACTGAGCTTTTCCATCGCCTCTTGCCACAGATATAGTCAATCTGATTCCTGTGTACTCCATCTGGTGAAGTCCTCATGCATATCCACCATTTGTGTTGTTGAAAAAAGATATTTGCAATGAATAAGTTGTTGGTCTTGCAAAATTCTATCATGCGATCTCCAGCATTATTTCTGTCATCAAGGCCAAATTTTCCAGCTACCAGTGATCCTTCTTTGTTTCCAACTTTTGCATTCCAATCTCCAGTGATAACTAACACATCTTGCATAGTCAATAAAACACAAGTAAACATCGTTCTGGTATTCTATGCTTTGCATGTTCGGTCAGTTTCAGACTGCAGAAGTTGATAAAATTCTAAAATTTCTTCATCTTTGGCTTTGGTGGTTGGTGCATAAATTTGAATAATCATAGTATTAACTGGTCTTCCTTATAAGAGTATGAGTATTATCCTATCACTGACAGCATTGTACTTCAGGACAGATCTTGAAACATCCTTTGTAATGATGAATACCACACCATTCCTCTTCAAATTGTCATTCTCGGCATAGGAGATCAAATGGTTGTCTGATTCAAAATGGCCAAAACTGGTCCATTTCAGCTCACTAATACCTAGGATATCAATCTCTATGCATTCCATTTCATTTTTGACAACTTCCAATCTTCCTAGATTCATACTTTATATATTCCATATTCCCATTATTAATGAATGTTTGCAGCTGTTTCTCCTCAATTTGAGTCACGCCACATCAGCAAATGGAGGTCCCAAAAGCTTTACTTTATCCTTATCATTAAGGTTCGTTCTACTCTGATGTTGCAGCTCTTTCCCAGTTGTATTGTGAGTGCCTTCCATCCTAAGGAGCTCGTCTTCCTGCGCTATATCAGATAATGTTTCAGTGCTATTCATAAAGTTGCCCAGTGATGTATCAGACAATGTTCCCTGCTATTCATAAGGTTTCCCCTGGCCAATTCTTTGAGAAGTGGATGGCTTCTCCCTTCTTTCTAGTCTGTCTCAGTCTGTAAGCTGCGTTGAAACTTGTGCACCATGTGCAACCTTGCTGGCATTAGAGACACTGGTAGCACAGCTTCAAGCCTCATAGCAACATGCAAGCCACCACAGTAGGACAAACTGACAGACAAGTTTGTCTTCCTTAGCTGTCTGAAACCTCTCCGCCCTCCCCTTACTTGGACCCCATGGCTCTGTCTCTCTGGCCCCCCTCCCCTGCTTCCTGCCTGCCTCTTGATGTGGGGCCTGTTTCCCTCCCTGTAGTGATAACACCTTGGAAACCCAAGGAGGGGTCGCTGTGAGTCAGGACTAACTCAATGGCAGTGAGTTTAGTTTTGGTTTTGGCTTATTGGTCCAGCTGTGGGGATTTTTGTTATCGTTATGTTGAGGTGTAATACATACTGAAGACTATAGTCTTTGATCTTCATCAGTAAGTGCTTCAAGTCTTCTTCACTTTCAGCAAGGAAAGTTGTGTCATCTGCATATCACAGATTGTTAATGAGTCTTCCTCCAATCCTGATGCTGCATTCTTCATACAGTCCAACTTCTCAGGTTATTTGCTCAGCATACAGATTGAATAAGTGGATGGAAGAATACAACCCTGATGCACACCTTTCCTGACTGTCAATGAGGCAGTATCCCCTTTTTCTGTTCAAATGACTGCTTCTTGGACTATTTACAGGTTCCTCTGAGCAGAATTAAGTCATCTGGAATTCCCATTTTTCACAATGTTGTCTATAATTCATGATCCACATAGTCAAATGCCTTTGCATAGTCAATAAAATGCAGGTAAACATCATTTTGGTACTTTTTGCTTTCAGCCATGATCCATCTGACATCAGCAATGATATCTCTTAGTCCACACACTCTTCTGAATCCAGCTTGAATTTCGGTCAATTTCTTGTACTGTGGTAATTTGTGTGTTGCTAAGGAGCTCTGGGAGCACAGTGCCTAAGGCACTTGACTGCTAACCAAAAGGCTGGTGGTTCAAACCCACCAGCCACTCCTCGGAAGGAAGGTTAGGCAATCTACTTCCGTAGTGATACCATCTCGGCAACCCAAGGAGGGGTTGCTATGAGTTGGGTCTGACTTGATGGCACATAACAACAACAAATGATGCTGGAAGCTATGCCACCAGTATTTCAAGTATCAGCAGGGTCACTCAAGGTAGACAGGTTTCAGCAGAGCTTCCAGACTAAGACACACTAGGAAGAAGGACATTTCTGAAAAAATTGGCCACTGAAAACCTTATGAATAGAAAGGAAACATCATCTGATACAGTGACAAATATGACCCCCTCAGGTAAAATGCGCTCAATATACAACAGGGGAAGAGCTGCCTCTTCAAAGTAGAGTTGACCTTAATGACATGGATGGAGAAAATCTTTCTGGACCATCATTTGCGGATGTGGCATGACTCAAAATAAGAAGAAAAGGCTGCAAGGATTCATTAATAATTGGAAAGGGGCATGTACAGAGTATGAATCTAGGAAAACTGGAAGTTGTAAAAAATGAAAGAGCATTATCCTAGGCATTACTGAGCTGAAATGGGCTGGTACTGGCCATTTTGAGTCAGACAATCATATGGTCTGCTATGCTGGGAATGACAACTTGAAGAGGAATGGTGTTGCATTCATTGTCAAAAAGAACCTTTCAAGATCTGTCCTGAAGTACAATGCTGTCAGTGATAGGATAATATCCATAGGCCCAGAGTAGTGACTATGGTCTTCAAAGTTTGCAAGCAGCCATCTAGATGCAACAATTGGTCTCTCCTTGTCTGGATCAAAGAAGAATGAAGAAAAAACAAACATGCATGGAAAAAATTAGTCCAAGGGACTTGTAGACCATGTAAACCTCAGCCTATATGACCATGAGACCAGAAGAAATAGATGGTGCCCAGCTATTACTATCAACAACTTGGAAAGGGATCAGAGCAGAAGATCCTGCATAGAGTGGGAGAACAACGTGCAACAAAACTTATAATCAACCTATTAGACCAGGATTACTGATCTAATAGAGCCTGGTGAAACCCCTGAGACTATGGCCCCTAGTTACTCTTCAGGCCTGGAACTGAACTCATTTCCATGGCTTTCAGCCAAACAATAGGGTGAACATTTATACCAGGTAGGTACATTCCTTAGAATGATCAATCATGGGAAAACAGAAAGGCCGTATTTACACAGGGAGATAGCTCAGGGGCAGGAATGTATAGGAAAGAAGGAAACAGGGAAGAGGTAACAGGGTAGAAGTGGGAAGAGAGCTGTTACAGTGTGGGAACTATAGTCAACATCATGAAACAAAATGTGTATGAACTGCAGTATGGAAAATGAATTTGCTCTGTAAACTTTCACCCAAATCACAATAAAATAAAATAAAAAAATCCATATGCCTAAAAGGAAAATCAGTTAATATGACTATTATTCAAATCTGCACACCAACAACTAAAGCCAAAGATGAAGAAATTGAAGATTTTTACACACTTTTGCAGTCTGAAATCGACCAAACATGTATTCAAAATGTATTGATAATTACTGGTGATTGGAATACGGAAGTTGGAAATGAAAAAGAAGCATCAGCAAATGTCCGTGGTGAAAAAAATGATGCCAGAGATCTCATGACAGAATTTTTCAAGACCAACAACTCATTCATTGCAAATATCTTTTTTCAACAACATAAATGGCAACCATACACGTGGACCTCACCAGGTGGAATACACAGGAATCAAATAGACTACATCTGTGAAAAGAGATAATGGGGAAGCTTAGTATCATCAGCCAGAACAAGGCTGGGGCTGACTGTGGAACACACCATAAATTGCTCATATGCAAGTTTAAGATGAAGAGGAAAAAATCAAAACAAGTCCATGAGAGATAAAATATGACCTTGAGTATATCCCACCTGAATTTAAAGCCCATCTGGAGAATTGATTTGATGCACTGAACACTAGTTCCTGAAGACCAGATGGGTTTTGGGATAACATCAAGGACACCAAGAAAGCAAAATGTCATTAAAAAAACAGGAAAGGAAGAAAAGACCAAAATGGATGTCAGAAGAGACTCTGAAACTTGCTCTTGAATGTAGAGTAGTTAAAGTGAATGGCAGAAATGATGAAAGAAGTGAGCTGAACAGAAGACTTCAAAGAGTAGCTTGAGAAGACAAAGTGAAGTATTATAATGAAATACACAAAGACCTAGAGTTGGAAAAACAAAAGGAAGAACCCATGTGTCATTTCTCAAGCTCAAAGAACTAAAGAATAAATCCAGGCCTTGAGTTGCAATATTGACTATCTGGGCAAAATACTGAATGATGCAGGAGGTATCAACAGAAGATGGAATGAACACATAATCACTGTATCAAAAAGAATTGGTAGACATTCAACTATTTCAGGAGGTAGCATATGATCAAGAACTGATAGTATTCAAGGAAGAAATCCAATCTGTACTGAAGGAACTGGCCAAAAACAAGGCTCCGTGAATTTACGCAATACCCATTGAGATGTTTCAACACACGCATGCAGTGCTGAGGTGCTCGCAGGTTTATGCCAAGAAATTTGGAAGACAGGTACCAGGCCAACAGACTGGAAGAAATGATATTTGTGTCCATCCCAACGAAAGGTGATCCAACAGAATGCGGAAATCATCAAACAATATCATTGAATTACACTCAAGTAAAATTTTGGTTATTCACGGGCACTCAAAAAACCCATCAACCTATTGCGGTCATGTAACACACCTCCCAGACCACGCTCCATGTAGCACGCAAGCGGACCACCTGCACAAGGACCCTAGCTCGGCAATCGGCTAGCCACTCCTGATTGCTTTCGGCGTTCGTCTCTCGGCCCTTGCGCGTGCGTACTACGGCTTCTGCCCGTCGTCGCGGCCCGGATCGGGAAGTGTCAGTCGGGAGCCGGCTTCTATCGCCTTCACACCGCTGACTCCAGGACCCCTAACAGGCCTTGGCCCAGCCGCCATGACGAACGGTGAGAGCCAGTGTCCAGCGCGGAGAGTTGGAGTGAGGGACGAGGTGAAACGTGGCGGGCGAGGCCGGGTCTGACGTGTCGGGTCTCCCCGCCCCCTCCCGGCCCAACCCCCCCAGTGGCTTCTCGGCGATCCTAATTCTTGCTGCCTTTGCTCTGCCGAGGGTACCCAGGTGTAGAGCTCATGTAGCACTCTCAGTGCCTTTTGTGCCCACACCCCGAGTCGTCGATCCCGATCCAGTACTTTCCATTCTCCTTCCCTTTCTGTTATTGTTGTTGTTGTTATGTGCCGTCGAGTCGGACCCGACTCTTAGCGACCCCTCCTTGGTTTCCCGACTCGACGGCACATAACAACAACAACAACATTACTACGGAAGTAGATTACCCAGCCTTCCTTCCGAGGAGTGTGGCTGGTGGGTTTGAACCGCTAGCCTTCTCATTAAGAGTCAAGTGCCTTCAGCACTGCGCTACCAGAGCTCCTCCTTCCCTTTCTAGAAGTTGGGTTTGGCCCGTAGGAGCCTCTTGGGGAGGCCAATCTCTGTACAACTACTGCGTTAACCCCTGGGAAAAGAGTATGCTCCCCCCCCACTACCTGCGTTCTCAGACTTTCGGACAGTCTAGTTGTTGCGAGCACCTACAAGTCACAGAGGATCTCAAGTTCGGCATTTTTAGGGGATGAATGTAAATCCTAAAAGGAGCTCTCCTTTTGGAAAAAATACAGTGAAGTTTTTTGTTTGTTTCTATAATACTGCAGGTGGTCCCATCTAGAGACTCTGCGTATTGTTGCAGGGATTGTATTTAGACACTGCCTATTGTAAACGGTTTGGCAGTTGCCACCCTGTTTATCTGATCTAATTTACCAGGCCACTTCAAACACTTTATAGACATGATTTCCAAATTCCAGAGAAGGACAGGAAGCAGAGCATTTATGGTCTTTAATTTAGAGTCAGCCTTTCAGGAAAGAAAAAAAGAAGAGGGCATAGGAAAGCGTTTCTCCTTCAAAAATACCTTCTCTATGGGCCAGGCACTAAGGACTCAAGTTTCACCTCCTTGTGAACTGTGGCATTGCCTGCAAAAACTTATGGGAGAAAAAGAGGAGCACATAAAGGTATCAATGATAATAAACAACTTAATGTATCCTTTAACTTACTAGACGCTTTCTTCTGTGACATCTAGCTGTGGGATATTTTACTAAAGGGAGGTAGAGTGGTCCCGAACTGGCTGATACTGGTTCTATAAAATATTCTGTGGGAGCTTCCTGAGCAGTTAGAGATTTGAGGATATTAGGCACAGTAAAATAAAAGACATGACCAGAGGAAGAAATAATCTGAACCAGTAAATAAGAGAATAGTCTGACGCGTGGTAATTGCTGAAGAAATATTAGTACCTCCTCCTCTTTTTTTTTTTTTTTTGGTGTGTGTAGTGGGGGGACATTGTATGCTTGCATCTTCCATATATAAGAAATAGCTCAGTTTATATATATAAAAAATAGAACTAAGAGTTCAAATATCTCCCCTATGTCAAAGTTTCCAGATCTTTTTTTTTTTCCCTTCTCTTTTACAGGAATCTGTATGATTGTGACAGAAAGTTTGGTTTGTCAGTAGAGTATGGTACATGAAGTGTAAGAATATAGGAAAATTGTAGTCATATGGATCCTAGGCTTTGCCATTTTTGTTAAACTTTACTTATTGCCTGAACACGTTCTTCACCAACAGATGCAGATCTGACAAACTTGGCTAAATATCTAGCTCTACATTTTAAAAAATTACTTAAGTGATTTATAATAAGAACATGTTTAATTCTCCCTGCTCAGCCTGCAAAGATTCTTGTAGCTCTCTCAACCTACGGCCAACATTAGCCACTCTTGGCAAGCTGATTCCACAGAAACTACCAGAATTTGTAGTTCTTGAAAGAGAAAGGAAGGGAGCACTGAAATTGACGTAAGGCAGATGTCAACAGGCAGTTTTGGAGAACAATAAGGTAGCCTTGTTAGTGCCAGAACCTTGGCTCCCTCTTATCAAGGGTTGGCACTGCTAGTTGAGGTTACCATCTTGATGTTACATCACTCTGTCCTCCTCAGAGTTCTCAGGTGCAATCACCTGTCCCAGGCTAGATCAATACCAGAGGTTTTATTTTCTTCTTTCTATAACAGTATACTCCTTGGATGGGATTCTGGTGTTTGGTTTGCTCTTTGTTTGTACCTGTGCCTACTTCAAGAAAGTACCTCGTCTCAAATCCTGGCTGCTGTCAGAGAAGAAGGGAGTTTGGGGTGTTTTTTACAAAGGTAAGTTCATGTCTCCACAGGGAAAGGAGATTTCCAGCTCTGGACAGTGAAGTGTTACGAAGTGGGGGACAAGGATGGACTAGTACTGTGTTTGGTTCAGCTTTTAAAGAAGATCCCTGAGATTGAGCCTGAGAGTCTATAAAACTAAAATAAATCATTTTCTAGTGTTGAGGGGAAAGGTAAGTGTTAACATTTGCTATCATTTTTAAAACATAATTGTTTATTTTAGTGTCTAGGTAATTTTAGTATTCTCCATGAAGTAAAAGTATGTAAGTTAAATAATTTTACCCTGGGCTGGAATTTGGTGGGAGGAGTATTTTCCCAATGAAAAGTTTTTGATTTCCTGGAAAGAATACATTGGAATCTTTTTACAGTTTTGATTTAGTTAACTCAGCTGCTTTTTTGCTTTTCATTTTGGGTACCTTCATCTGCAGTCCTACCTACCTAAATTTTTTTCAAAATTGGACAAAATATAAGTATATTCACCTAGAACCTAGTAGTTTTTAAGTACATTCCTGAGCCCTCGAGACTTTTTATCGGTGATAAGGCTCTTCATCTGTGACTTGAGATTTAAAAAGATGAGGAGTGTTATAAAGGGCAGAGTGTGATTTCTTTTCTGTTTCTACTTTTGCTTCCTAGCTGCTGTGATCGGAACCAGGCTGCACGCTGCAGTGGCAATCGCCTGCATTGTAATGGCCTTTTATGTCCTGTTTATAAAATGAATTCCAAAGCATCCAACTCATCAGCTGCCAACCAAGGGGATGGGGGTGAAGAACCTGTCAAGGGCCTGGGCCCAGCATAGCAGAGTTCAGCTAAAATCATCAAAGTCCCCAGGGTGACACCACAGCATCCTCCCCTACCACATGTGGGGAGACTCTTCATGGTCACAAACATTGTTTATGCTTCAGGGGACTCCAGAAAGCCATTTCCTTTGATTTCTGTGTAAATCAGTCCTTGGCAGAGAGCATAAGATGTCTAGATAAATTGCAAGATACGATTACATACCTCCTGCTTAAAAACCCATCACCTGTTTTGTTCTTCAGCCCCTCATCAGGATCTTTTCAAGCCAAGACTCAGTAGGGAAGGACATAGGCTGTGTTCAGACCTCTTGGAAGGAGATAATATTCAAGACTTGAGTTTTTTCCTCTTTGATTTGGATTTGGCAAATTGGGAACTTAGAGGAGGCCTAGTGCAATGCCAAGAAATTGTTTGGCTTTGGAAATTTTATCTTTCATACATCCATCTGGGGAACATAAGAGAGAGATACAGCCCTCATTGCAAAAACAGAACAGATAAATGCTATGCTGTGTGCTGGTAGCTTGGGAGGTGCCAAGAGAATCTGGACCTACATAAGGTTCAAAAAAATTATAATCTGTCTGTGATGAGACCAGAAAATAGTGACTTAAACAAGAAATTTTTTCCTGTTCACCAGTATTTTCTCAAATAGAAACTTTACCCAATCAAATGGTATGTGGAGAATGAATCAACTTTTGCTATTTTCCTAAAGCCTTTTTATATTTTCTAAATTACTTAGTGCTAAATACTGTTACTTAAGCAGTTTTAAATGCCTCTAAGTAGGGGAAAGAAAAGCTATGGAAGAAATAATTGTTTAATATATTTGCAATTAGGGTAGAAGAGACAAATCTAGTATATTCATATACTGGTAAATTCATCCAGTATAAGAATTTATTATGTTAGATGGATGTTTAGTCATGTTATCTAAGATGCAAACTTTTTCTTTGGTTATATGTGGATTGTTATGGCGATTTTTAGTTGATTCCTTATTTTTCCTCTCAAACTCTTCATTTTTGTCATATTATAGTACTCTAGCCGTTCCTTGGAAGTTCTGTTGACTATAAGAACTAGAGAAATTGAGTGGGTGAGAGAGGCTACTGTTATTCAGAGGCATGTTTGGACAGATCATAACAGTACATGAATAAATGAGGACGTTTGCATGTTTTCTGAAGTAATGGAAAACAGGTTTGTAGTTGAGATTGATGGGCTTTTTCATGGGGCGTGGTAACTCTTGAGGCAAATCATTTTAGATGACCCAACATTTGAAGGGAAGGCCACACCATTCTTTCCTACTCATATCTGTAAAAGGATCAACCGTTATATTTATGAAGCCTAGGAGTTCTCTATTAAAAAAAGAGGGAGTAGGCTTAAAAACGTAATTATTGTAAAAAGAAGCATAGACATAAGTCTACCAGTTAAATTGCCCACAAAGGTAAAAACATAGGAATTTATCCCATGATTCTCAATGGATGAGTTAGCTGAGGTTGACCCCTATATGGCAGTGAATTCTGTCTGTCTGCCTACTCCAGAAGAAAAGCTGCTAGGAAGTTTAGGTTCTGAAAGAGGCAATTTAGTGCTTTGAAGGTTTCTAGAAGTAGTAGAAGGTCATCAAGTAAACACTACATGTCCACTCATGTCAGAGTCGCGGCTGTTACCTCTTCAGGAATTGGTCCACAGGGTAAATTTCAATTTGTTTTCCATGGTCATTTCTGAGGAACTTTCATATGAGTGTGGAAACTAGTGGAACCAGAAAGTAGAGTTATACCTTGTGGGTGTGAGAGTTTGGAACCTGTTGACCAAGGGAAAGTCACTGCCTGGAAACACAGGTTCAGCATGTTTTGCACTTGTTATTTTGTAGCTTTAATGACCTTGTTTCTAATGGGGCTAATGTCTCTAAACTGAGCTTAGAGCTGCTGCATATTTTACACTAGCTCTGTTTCACAGTTGTAGTTCATGCCAATTTTACAGCCTTCTGGGTGGGTTATCTTGACCTAAACCTTAAATGGTTGTATTTTGAAATGTTTTCATATCAGAAAGCACACAGGATGAAGGTTAATTTGCAGCAAGAAACAAATACACAGCTTATTTTAATTTCTTGACTTTATATAAATAGATAAGCAGAAATTTGTTTAATTCATTGCTTTGGTTGCTATGTGTTACACATTTTTGACTAAAAATTATAGGATGGGGGAGCCTTTTAGAGGTGAAAGAACAGGGATAGCAATATTCCTCAGATTCAAATGAACATCATCATAAACCCTGTATGTCAGGGAGGAATGAGGTCAGCCCTTTTTTATAGTTGAAACACAAGTTTTTATTCACCATTATCTGCACAAATCCTTGAAAATAAAATTTCTTTCCCTATAGTATTTGTCCATTTTCTTTGTCACATGCTGAATTTAATGAACCTTTTTGAATACTCCCCTGGATTCTGCCCATAGCCTACCTTTTCAGTTCACATTAGTGAGTATCATCATCCCTGTTACCCCTTTGTAGTTATTGCGTATATGATAAGGTTCATCTCTGGGGCCCTGGTTTTGCCTTAGGGGGAGCTGATGTATATACACGCATTGTTATGTGCCGTTGAGTCAGACCCGGCTCATAGTGACCCCTCCTTGGGTTTCCAAGGCAGTTATCGCTATGGAAGTAGATTGCCCAACCTTCCTTCCAAGGAGTGGCTGGTGGGTTTAAGCCGCCAGCCATCTGGTGAGCTGTCAAGTGCCTTAGGCACTGTGCTACCAGAGCTCCTATGCATATATAATGTTATATATCATAATTTAAAAAAATATATATATTGTCATTTGGGTGAAAGTTTACAGAGCAAATTCATTTTCCATACAGCAGTTCATACACATTTTGTTTCATGATAATGACTTCAATTATCCACAGTGTAACAATTCACTTCCCACTTCCTATAGTTACTTCTTCCCTGTGTCCTTTCCTCCCATCCACTCCCCTCCCTCCCCAGCTGTCACCCTTTGCAAACACTGCCCTTCTGTTCTCCCATGATTGAGCAGTTGCTCCCAGGAGTGTGCCTACCTGATGTAAATGTTCACCGCATATGCCTATCTTGTTTGGCTGGAAGCCACAGGAGTGAGTTCAGTTCCAGACCTGAAGAGTAACTAGGGGCCATAGTCTTAGGGGTCTCACTAGGCTCTCTCAGACCAGCAAACCTTGTCTTTATAATTATTATTATTATTGAGTTTTGTTCCATATTGTTCTCCCACTTTATCCAGGATCTTCTGCACTGATCCCCCTCTGAGTGTTTGACAGTGGTAGTCAATATATGTAGTGTAGTGAGTTGCATGGTATGGCTTGTCTAGCCATAGTCTTTGTAACCCCCGCCAGATTACTGGATGGGATCATGCAAATATCTCTCAACTTGGCTGGGCAGCTGGTAGTAATTATTTCCTATAATAAGACTAGGAGCTCTGGTAGCATAGTGCCTAAGGCACTTGACTGCTAACCAGAAGGCTGGCAGTTTAAACCCACCAGCCACTCCTTGGAAGGAAGGTTTGGCAATCTCCTTCTGTAGTGATGCTGTTTCAGAAACCCAAGGAGGGGTTGCTATGAGTCAGATCTGACTCAACGGCACATAACAATAACATAATATAAGACTGGCAGTTAACTCCTGGTGGAATTTGCCGTGAGCAACTGAGTAACTGCTTTTAAACTCCCAATTGTTAAAGTCATCTACCTGGGTTATTTTTGTTGGAACAGCAGGAAGTAATCTTCTGGGAAAGTTCTCTCTCTCTCAGGTGTGTAAAACTCTAATATTGGGATTGGTTAGTTTTGCCACTCTGCCAGGCTTAAAATGAGTCCTCCTAGAGCCAGAGGCTCTGGTAGCATAGTGGCTAAGACACTTGCTTGCTAACCAGACGGCTGGCGGTTCAAACCC
>NW_006921597.1:20370690-20392864 GCF_000298275.1 Orycteropus afer afer | reverse complement strand
TACTTCCGTAGTGATACTGCCTCGGAAACCCAAGGAGGGGTCGCTATGAGTCGGGTTTGACTCGACGGCACATAACAACAACAACAACAACATTTCACTTACCACAAATATCATCTGTTACTACCAGCCATAGACTTCATTCATATGAGGCTATCAGGTTATCAGGTGCCTAGAAAAGCCTTGAGCCAATGGGGTGTCTGGCCCATAAAATAGTACTTGCCTTTCTGTTTATTCCACATGCATAGTGGAATAAGTGAAAATTATAATTTAACAATTCATTTCTAATGTCCAAAATAGGAAAATTCTTTTGATTCATTGCCCCATTCCTATTTCAAGGAGCCCTGATGATGCAATGGTTAAATGCTCAGGCTAGTAACCCACAGTTTGAGCAGTCTGCTACTGTAAAGATTTACAGCCTTGGACACCTTACAGAGCAGTTTGTTGTATCCTACAGGCTTGCTGTGTATGAGTTGGAATTGACTGATGGCAGTGGTTTGGTTTATGGTATTCCTGTTTCACTGAAAACAGAGGAAGGAGTTGCTACGTTAATGTGCTGGCTAATGTGAGGAGTTAATTATATACTCAGCACTTTCACTCCACTAATCTTGAGGCTTGGATCAGATATATATTTAATGGTATGAAAATCATGCATCCTGGCAATCCAATCTGACACCCATGGTATCAAGTTCCTGGCAGCTAGAGGGCTCTGTGAGGACAGAAGAATATGCTTGCCTACCTTCACACATTTCACAGATAACCTGCCTGATCACCTAAACCTGAGGTTTAAATAATCTATTTCCCACCTTTCCCTTTGGTAAAATGTTTGGGAGGAGGAATTCCTAAGGGAACTGATGTTCTTATTGGTAATGACCAGGTTTGCTGTCTCCGTGGGAAAGGATTCATTCACTTATGCATCTGCTGAGATTGAATGATCTCACAGGAGAATCTAGGCATTTACAAATTTAACATAAAGTAAAAATCCGAGATCAAAGAAAAACTATGGATATAAATATGTAGCTGCACGGAAGAATACAAAGACAACCATGATGATTCAGTGTCATGGAAATTTGTTCTTTTCCTTGGACCTAAGGAACTCTGGTGGCGCAGTGGTTAAGGCATTTAGCTGCTAACTAGAAGGTCGCGGTTCAAACCCATCAGCTGCTCCACGTGAAGAAGGTGAGGCAATGTGCTTCCGTAAAGATTTAGTGTCTTGGAAACCTTATGGGGCTGGCTATGAGTCTGAATCAACTCAATGGCAGTGGGTTTGGTTCCCTGGAACCTAGATTCCTCTCTGATCCACGAGGGGGCAGCAACACATTCCTGGACGAGGTCGGTTGCAGGAGTCTCCCGCCAGTGCTCTGTGGTTCCTCCCAGAATCCTCCGAGGTGGGTAGGAGGGGATTTAAAAGAAGGAGAGGACTTCCGTTTCTTATACGGGAGGTAGAGTGGTCTGGGGTTGGGGTGTTCTCAGTAGTGCTGCTGTGTCGCGTGAAAGTTGCGTGCGTGCGGGTGAGTGAGTGAGTGTACGCAAAAGTGTGAGTGGGCGCGCGTGGGGAGTGTAAGATGAGTGCATGCGCCCGCCCCTGTACCCCTCTCCCCGCCTACACCTTGATCTTATTTGATCGGGTCGTGACCCCAGCCCCGCCGGGCCAACCCGAAGTGATATATTCCCCTCCTGCGAAGCTCTTCGGGGCGCTGTGCAGCGAGGCCCCATTGGCGGTGGCAACGCTGCGGTCCCCTAGGTCCCGTACAAGGTCTGACGGGGCCCGGCGCTCAGAAATGATGAATTGATCAGATAGACGAGGCCTGGCTTGTCCCAGGCCGCTGATTATCGAGGCGATTCTGATCTGAGCCCAGCCCCAGGACACGGTGCCCGGCAGCCTGGCTGCCTGTAGCTGGGAGCGCGCGCATTAACGGTCGGATGCCGCATCCGGCGCATACGGACTGAGAGAGACCGTAGAGAAGCTGTCGCCCCGCCCGCGGTGACGAGCTGGAGTGAGGCACTGTTAGCCAACACGTTTTTAGGATAGCCCTCTACCTTCTATCTGTAGGCCGGGCTCATCAAGGTGACTATATGGTATAAATACTGGAAGCCCCTAGGGCCCAAGGCACTAGTGGGACTACCACCGAAAGCGTACACAATATGTGTGTGTGTATTCAGGAGCTCTGGTGGCGCAGTGGTTAAAGCGCTCGAGTGCCAACCGGAAGGTTAGCGGGAGAAAGATGTGGCACTCTGCTTCCCTAACAGCCTTGCAAACCCCATGGGTCCGCTCAGCTCTATCCTATCGCTGTGAGTAGAAGTCTAGTCTACAGCAGTGGGTTTGGTTTCTTGGTTTATGTGAAAATGTACGAGAGCTTGAGAAACCTCGTAAGAATTCAGATCCTAGGGATTTACGAATTAAAAATCATCAGGGAGGCCTAGGAATCTATTTTTTAAAGGCTTGAGGCATGGATTACAGTGCTAATTTTTAAAATCAGTATCTCATATTGCATGAGGTGATTTTTGTCAACGACACTCCTCCCCACCACATTTGCCATTTTAAGTAATGAGAATGGAAACTTCATAATGCCACTTGGCAGCACATACTAAATGAATGGCTTGGAGGGGCTTTGAGGTTTTGTGGTATTTTAAAGACCTGTACCTGAGCCCTGATGGCCTAGTGCTTTAGGCATTTGACTGCTAATCAGAAGGCTGGCGGTTCAAGGTCACTATGAGTCGGTTCAAGGTCACTATGAATCGGTTCAAGGTCACTATGAGTCGGAAACGACTCCACACAGTGAGTTTGGTTTTGGTGTTTTGTTTTGTTTTGTTTTTGTACCTGAGTACCAAGAAGAAACTTTCATAACTGAATTAACAATACATATGCTGTCCAAACCTACTTGTAAAAGGGAATTATATAATATTCTAAAAACCAAAAAACAACTCACTGCTGTGGAGTCGATTCTGACTCATAACCCCTCCTTGGGTTTCCATGGTGGTATCTCTACAGTCAAAGGGGCTGCCATTTCTTGCCTAACCTTTTTCTTTTTGGCACAGCATATTCCTGTGTGTGATTTATAATTTTAGAAACTATGTTAAGGAATCAATTTTTAGGTACCTTCAAATGTAAGCACCAAATTAGTGAACCATGTTTTTAAGAACTGGAACTATGAATCAACACAGATTGACAAGAGATCGCAGAGTTAGAGAATGAACAATGGAAGGAACTAGAACCAGGAAGGAGACGCCCTAGGGAAACAGTTGTTGTTGTTGTTATGTGCCGTCAAGTCGCCCCCGACTCATAGTGACCCCTCCTTGTGTTTCCGAGGCAGTATCACTATGGAAGTAGGATTGCCCAACCTTCCTTCCGAGGAGTGGCTGGTGGGTTTGAACCGCCAGCCGTCTGGTTAGCAGGCAAGTGTCTTAGCCACTATGGTGCCAGAGCTCCTAGGTCTGGAATTGAACCCACACCTGTGGTTTTCAGCCAAACAGAAGACAGGCATATGAGTTGAACATTTACCTCAAGTAGATACACTCCTTGGAGAGAACAGTCATGGGAGAAAGAAGGGCTGCTTATGCACAGAGAGACAGCTCAGGGGGCAGGAATGTATGGAGGGATGGACACTGGGAAGAGGTAACTATGAGGAGGAAGTGGGAGGGGAGCTGTTGTACTGTGGTAAACTGTGGTCAATGACATGAGACAAAGTATATGTGAACTTACAAAGACAAAGTATATGTGAGTATATGTGAGTTACTAATCATCTCACTCAGAATTCACTGCATAAACCTGTTAGAGGGCATACCTCTACTTAGTGCAACAGAGTCAGATGTAGGCAATGTCTTTCCTGTTTACTTCTATAATGTTACATCTGAGATTATAATAATTCATTTCTTGACTAATGTCTTAACTAAGGACCTAGTAATGTGCTAAGCCTAAGCTTTACCATACCCAGCCTAAGCAGTAAGGCTTGTTAGATGTGTCATGAGCCCTCCAAAGGAATTTGCAGGGGAACAGTGGATCCCAGCAAATGACTGAACCCAGAAAGTCTGAAATCTTCAGCATGGCCTTGGCATAAATACTGCTTAGAGCTACAAAAATTGTGTGTTCTTTAAGAGAAGGGCTATGTTCATTCTTGTTTCCCCAACAGTTAGTTCAGTGTCAAGGAGCTCTGGTGACATAGTGGTCAAAACATTCAGCTACTAACTAAAAGGTCAGCAGTTTGAACCCACCAGCAGCTCTTCAGAGAAAGATGAGGCAGTCTACTTCTGTAAAGATTTACAGCCTTGGAAAGCATTTGGGCAGTTCTCTTTCCTGTAGGGCTGCTATGAGTTGGAATCAACTAGATGGCAGTGGGTTTGGGTTTAGCTCAGTGTCTTGACATATCTCAGTTTGCCATAAATGTTGAATCAATGGATCTATATGGTTGGAATGACTCCATTTTACAAAATATGAATACCTGTTTCCTACCAGTGCCTATTCTGCTATTCTATCCTAATTCTTATTTTGTTAGCATAGTAGCTTTCAAAGATGCAAATATGCCCAACAGGATTAATTTACAGAAATTGAAATATTTCCTTCCCATATTTTAAGGGTAGTCAAGTCCATGGGTAACAAACACATCAGGCTTCGTCTTGCACAAATCTGTTTAATGGTGGTGGTGGCAGGATGTTCCACTATGATTGAGTCATCCAGAGCCTGTCAACACTAGGTGGAAAAGAAGCCACCATCATTCTTTCGGGAGTAGCCTCCATTGGTGGCTGCAGTGTGAGGGGACACTGGAGAGAAAAGAAAGTCAATATTAAGAGTGAGCTGTGAATTTTAGATCCTTTGCTTTTTCTGGGAACCTTTAGTCACCCATCCATTTATGGGCACTATGGAGAAGACTCTCATAACAGCTGAGGAAACTAACATATGGCGGTAGCTACAGGTCTTCTGCTCTAGGTTTCTGCTTTTTGCCTGCCCTTGTTGCAAGTGTTTCGTCTTATATCTAAGCTGAGCTCAAAGGCTCTGAAAAATTGAATTCATTCTCCTAGCTGTGTATCTCCATCCCCTGGTAATAGTCTGAGATGTTCCAACTTAGTCATTATTGTTACGAGATCTTCAGTTCCCTGATGTTCCCTACTAGCTAGTCACTTCAACTTCGTGATTCCTGGGTCCATTCAGAAGGACTCTTACACCACTATCTGCCCAGCTAGTCTTCTGACACTTACCTATGGAACCCTGGATGCTGTGGATGGACTCTTTCTTAGGGTTGATCCAGTGTCTGATGTTAGCCAGGGAAGTAATAGGAGGTAATGGGGGAGGTGATAAAAATTCTTCTGGGATCTTAATGATTCTAGAAAATAGTTGGGGAATAATAGGGATGATTGAAATCAGAGAAAGGTGAGGAGCAAAGTGGCGTGCAACCTCAGAAATAAAGCAGCCAAAGGGCCTTTTTTTTTTTTTTTTCCTTTTTGGAATTAAAGTTTTAATTGTTTATACAGGTAAGCATGATCTTGAAGGATTTTGTTTATTCTAAACAATTAAATACAGGAATTGCATTACTTGTACAGATATTAAAAAAAAAAAAAAAACCAGAAACTTGTATACAAATGAGTATCTATTTATTGTCTGGTATTTCCCAGGTAACATTTTACCTCATGTGATTGGACGGCAGGTCCTCAGTGGAAAGGCTCAGCCTCAACACTTACCCATGAGTATCCTGAATGGTCTCCTGGTGTACCAGTATCTCATTTTTGTTCTTGAATGCCCCAGTGTGGTGGTTGTACAAGGCTGCTAAGCGGAAATCCAGGTCATCCTTTGGTATCTACCAAACCAAAAACCAAACCAGTCACCATGGAGTCAACTGACTTATGGTGATCTCGTATGTCAGAGTAGAGCTGTGCTCCATAGGGTTTTCAGCAGCTAATTTTGTAGAAAGTAGACTACCAGGCCTTTTAAGACACATCTGGATGGACTTGAAAGGTTAGCAGCCAAGCACTTCCTTAGTTACGCAGAGTTATCTACAGAGGAAGTAAATTGCCCCCAGGGCTAACTCAGCCATATCTGGCATTCTCTGGTCAGTTTCTGTGGGACTGGACTCTTCCCCTTAGCGTTGGGCTGAGATCCACCAACTCTTTACACATTAAATTGCTTTACATAGTGACTTGACTCTTGTCAATTCAGAGTTGTCCCTCCTTTCATCTAAGGAGTGGTGATCTCTGCTGGAGAAATGGGAATCGTGCTGTCCCTGACTTGGGCTTAGTGGACCTTACCTCATTCATAAAACCCTTGTTTTAATCAAAAGAGTGAGAAGTCTGGTGAGGAAATGATTTGCTCCAGATAACTGCCAGGAGCAAAACCCAAGCCTCCAGACTTACTAGAGACCAGATAAATTGGTTTTGGATTTGGTAGGGTTTTGGATTAGGGACAAAAGGAAAGATTAAAGAGTCACGAAGGATTACTTTTCAAAAAAGATATTAATGAGTCCTAAGTGTATGTAAAGGAGCTCTGGCAGTGTAGTGCCTGAGGCACTTGACTACTAACCAGAAGGCTGGCAGTTCAAACCCACCAGCCACTCCTCGGAAGGAAGGTTGGGCAATCTGCTTCCATAGTGATACCGCCTCGGCAACCCAAGGAGGGGTTGCCATGAACGGGTCCGACTTGATGGCACTTAACAACAATAACAAGTGTATGTAAAGATGAATAGCATTTTAATGCTAGGTACCTTAGGGTCAAAAAAACAGGCTTCCCGCCTCATGGAGGTGATTGTCTGAGTTGAACTGAGCCGACTCCAGGGTTCTTGTTGCTGAGCAAGGTGGGTTGGGTTCTTATATTGAGATTTCTGCAAGAGAAAAGCCATACCCAGGACCTGGTTACAGAAGGCTTTGCTGATTTGGTAACTTCAGTGAAACCCATCCCTTTAATCCTATTTTAGTTGAATCTTGGTGAGATCTGCAAGAAGAACAATATGGGAAGTCCTTTGATTTTTTTTTTTGTTGTTGTTGTTATGTGTTGATGAGTAGGACCCGACTCATAGCAACCCCTCCTTGGGTTTCTGAGGTGGTATCACTACAGAAGTAAATTGCCCAACCTTCCTTCTGAGAAGTGGCTGGTGGGTTTGAACCACCAGTCTTCTGGTTAGCAGTCAAGTGCTTTAGGCACTATGCTTGATTTTCTTAAAACTGGCAAACTGGCCAGGAATACAGGGAAAGGGGTGGGTAGTGTGGGACCAAGGGACCAAGGGTGGAGAGCAGGTAGGAAAGATGATGAACTCAGGTGTGGACACACTTAGTTTGAAGAAAAGGGTGAGACATCCTAATGCAATTAACTAGTAAACAGTGGAAAGTGCACAATTTGAGGAAGAGCCAGAACAAATACAGACCTCGGGGTCATCCACATGAAGCAGTAATTGAAATCTGAAAGAGGGAGTTTGACCAGAAGGGAAGAGCTGGTTTGTAAGGATTGGGCAATATTATACTTGGGGGTGGGAGGAGAAGAGAGAGGACTTGAGGAGGGGAGTACAGGGAAGGAAGGATCTGTAGTTGCCCTTCAGGTTTGGAAATGAACTCACTCCCATGGCTTCAGCCAAACAACAGGCATATAGGATGAACAGTTACATCAGGTAGGTACACATCTTAGAATGAGATCAATCGTGGGAGAACAGAAGGGCACAGGGAGATAGCTCAGGGAGCAGAAATGCATAGGAAAGAAGGACATGGAAGAGGTAACTACAGGGAGGAAGTGGGAAGAGAGCTGTTACATTATGGGAAATTGCAGTCAATGCCATGAAACTGCGTGTGAACTGCTGTATGGAAAAGGAATTTGCTCTGTAAACTTTCAGATTACAATAAATTTTTTTTTTTTAATGTAAGGGCCATTGATGACTGCAAGAAAGTCTAAAATCCCACAAGCATAAATGTAAAAAGCACATAATTCATTTCTTCGTTACATGTAAAATGCCATATTCCTCACCACTGTATTCCCAGTACCTAGCACAGTGGCCGAACACATGGAAGGTGCTAAAAATGAAATGTTGGTTGAATTAATAACTGAATTCCAGTGAGTAAAAATGACAACCTAGTAGAAATCTCATTCAACCTATCCAACGTTATAACCCTCCTTCCTCCCAAGGTAGCAAAGTACTGCATGGTTCACCTCAACTTTAATTGAATGGTATGTGCTAATCACCAAGAGAGGTGAGAAATGAAGAAACAAACCAAAACTACAAATAAATATGATGTAAGCATAGGCTCTGACTCAGCGACCCCTCCTTGGGTTTCTGAGGCAGTATCACTATGGAAGTAGATCACCCAATCTTCCTTCCGAGAAGTGGCTGGTGGGTTTGAACCACAAGCCTTCCGGTTAGCAGTCAAATGCCTTCGGCACTATGCCACCAGATACACTTCTGTTTGGTTTTTTGGAAGCATAGATTTGCTCAGCTGTCTTTCGATGTGGGTCTGGGCAGCTCCCAAGCCTACTTAACCTTTGTCATCTATATCAGCAGAAGGTTAAGACTGTCTTCCAAAGAGAAAGTCAAGGCTGTCAGATAGGAATGCCAGTGTGTACATGGTTATGTCTGTTTTCCTTCCATCTCAGAGAAAGGGAAGTTCCTTTTATTCAAGAATAGTCCTCCTTAGACCCAGCCTTTACCTGCACTTTGGAAGCCTGAACCATTCTAGTATCCCTTTCCACTGACCCCAGCTTCTCTCAATATTAGTACCTAGCTACCCACCCTGCCACCTTGTCTAAGAGCCAGCCTTCTTCATGAGTCAACATTTACTATATTTCCTCCCCATCTCCTCTTCTGCCCACTGCAGACAGACATCTGCCTCAGACACCCACTGAAATGACCCTTGCTGGTGGTAAACCATGATCTCTGGCCAGGCCAGGTGGGGCCTTTTCAGGCCTGACCGTATATAACTTCTGCAGTATCTGACACCACAATTTTGACTTCCACCTCTGTGGATCCAGCCCCTCCTGGTTTTCCTCCTGCCTCTAGCTGTTACTTCTCAGCTGCCTTCTTAGTTCTGCTTTCTCTCTCTGATCCTTGTGTATGAGAGAGAGACAGTGGTATTCTCCCGTGTTCTAGTTTCTGCCTTTCCTTCTCATTCCCTGGATGAATTCATTCCTTTCCATGGCTTCCACCACCATGTGGATACCGTTGCTCCCAGATATACATCTTCAACTCAGAACTCTTGACCCTACTGCCTACTATTCATTTCCATTTAAATGTTCCATAGGCACCAACAAGCAACATCTAGAGTTGAACTCAATATCTTTCTCCCCAAACCTGCTTCTCCTGAATGCCCCATTTCAGTGAATATTACCAATCAAGCCCTCAGAAACCTGGCAGTTACAAGGATTTGTCCCCTTTCTGAGGCCCATATCCAATCAGGCACCAAGTCCTATCATTCCTCCCCTTTACTTTCCCCAAATCTTTTCTCTTCGATCTTTCTCACATTGGCTCCTTATTGCCATCTCCTCTGACACTGCTCTAGATCCCTCGTTCTTCCTGGAGACTGTTGGACCTGCTCTCGCTGATCCTGCTTGTCCCACTCCCATCCTGTCCAATCCACTGCCACTGTGCTTGCTAAAGCACCCAGCTCATTGTGTCACACCAGTGACTCCCCAGCCGCCACAGGGGCTCACTAGCTTGGCATACACAACACGCCCAGCCCACCAAAGCGTAGCCCCGGCTCCCTTCTCCAGCTGCAGCTCTCTGCGGTCCTCCACATCATGCCTGCTCTCCAGTCATTCTGGACTCTGCAGTTCCCCCCACACAGGCCAAGCTGCCTCTCCTTGCCATGTACGTGTACCTGCTGCTTCCTTTGCCTTGACAGTCTGGTTCCTGTTTCCATCCTCTTAACTCACATGCCACCCTCTCCTTCACCTTACCTTGTTGTTGTTGTTGTTGTTATGTGCCGTCGAGTCAGACCTGACTCATAGCGACCCCTCCTTGAGTTTCCGAGGCAGTATCACTACGGAAGTAGATTGCCCCATCTTCCTTCCGAGGAGTGGCTGGTGGGTTTGAACCGCCAGCCTTCTGGTTAGCAGTCAAGTGCCTTAGCCACTATGCTACCAGAGCTCCCACCTAGCTAACTCACATTTGGATGGCAGAAGTCACCTGCTCTGCGAAAGGAAACTTGCCTGTAAGCTTCTGGTTCTCATGTTATCCTAGGTATAACCCCATCACCAAACAGGCCATATTGTAAGAATGTTTGCTATTCCTGTTGTCTTCCATTTTGTCTACTAGAGTTCCTTGAAAGCAGAAACGATTTAATTTATATCCTCAGTGTTTAGCAGAGTAGCTGGCATGTAGTAAATAATAAATGTTTGTTGAGTAAATAAAAGGAGCTCTTTGATTTTGTTGTCCTAACTAGTTAATTCACCTTAGTTTGCATCACTTTGAACATCCAAACACTTGTACCGAGAAAAAAAAAAATCTCTAAATTCTGAAATCACACTACACACACACACACACACGCACACGCTCACGCATACGCCCATTCCGGTAGGTGTGAAGACAGATGTTTAAAGCATGAGGGCTGCGAGAGCCCCTTGTTTCTCTACAACCCCTGTGACCCTCTGCTCAAAAGCACCTCTGGTCAGCAGACCTGAATGTGTGGACATGGAGGCAGGCAGGAAACAGACTTCGCCAGTATCTTACTCAAATGTCCTCACCAGAGTACTTTTAAGTTAGCATCTCTCTCACACGCGGAAAGAATGAGTGCAGTCGACCCAGTCCTGGGAATCTGCGCCAGAAACCACAGTACCTTGGAAATCCGTAGTTTTCCCAAGTAGGAGTCATCGTTATCCAACATAGGATGCTGAAAGGGGTCCCGCGTGGGAGTCATGGTTAAATGCCGAGCCAGATGCTCTTACTAGGGAATAGGAGCCCAGCGCAGCCGCAGTACAACCTTGACTAGAGAAGGATCCCGGTCCCAATTGTTTGGAACACCCAGTTTCGGTTGCCAAGCAACTGCCCAGGCATTTATGACGGAAATGAAAGCCCTTCGAGAAGGGCGCCATCTGGCGGTTCAACAAGGGAGGTCTCTGGAGAGGAAGAGGGCGGGAATGCTGAAGGAAAGTGCTGCAGAGGGTGCCTCGGAGATCTGGATTTGCGTCTTGAGCTTCAGATGAAAAATGCTGGCTTCCCACTCTGCAGCATTTCTGCAAAGGACTTCAGTGGAGGAAAGAAGGCCTATAAGATGACCCGGTAATTTCCTTCTCCCTCGCACCTAGTAAAAGGCTTTCTGATTTTCAAAGTAATGAGACTGGGGATGTCAAGGGATAGAAAAGATGGAGTATTCTTGCTTGGAAAACTGCCGGCTGAGGCAAACTCTCCTTGTTTAAACTCAGGGCTGCGCATAGAACCGGTTGTACCTTGTAAAAGCACGGATGGAGTTGGCGGGGTGGAAGTCAATCTCGGGAAACTTGCTGCAGCAGTAGGTAACGACTCCTGGGGTTACTCCTGTACGCTGTGACTGCTGGGGGGTAGAGATGGCCTCTCAATCTTTCAATCTCTGTACACACACTAGGTGCTCACTAAGTATTTGCCCAACGCCACGTTTGCAAAAATTGTTGTTAGGTGCATCCAGGCCATTTCTGACTCACAGAGACCCCATGTGACAGAGTAAAACTGCCCCACGGGACTTTCTAGGCTGTAATCTTTACGGAACAGATAGCCAGGTCTTTCTACCGCGGAGCCACGAGTGTGTTCAAACCGCCAACTTTTCGGTTAAGCTGACCAGCGCTTAACCTTTGCACCGCCAGGGCTCCTTTTGCAAAATTAGAGATGCTCATAAATAGCGCATGGCCCGAAAGGGCATTAAAAAACATGATTTGGTGGCCATGGTCTAAAGGGTGTTTCTCCCGCGTTCTGTACACGAGCCCTTCATCCGCCTGTTGGGCCAGTTGCAGCCCTGGGCGCGCGCACTTTTACTCGCGCGCCAGCGGCGGCAGCTGCCTTGGTGACCCGCAGGTGAGCAGCAGAGGCCCGCGTGGTCCCTGCCCCACCCGCGCAGAGGGAAAGAGGAGGCGGTTGCTAAGGCGACGTGGGTAGGAGGAGTAGAAGAGAAAGGAGGGAGAAGGAAGGATGGGTGGCCTTGGCGTAGCCGCAGGGAGGTGACTGGAGCGAGCCCAGCCCCTTGCATCCTCCCCCACTGTACCTCCCTCCCCTTTTTTCCGTCTTCTGCCAGCAGCAGTGGCAGCCGCAGCACCTGAGCCGCCGCTGCCACTCGCTCAGGACAGCGCTATGGCTGAGCCCGGGCGCAGCCTCCATCTCTCTGCTAAAGGCAGGGGAAGAACTGATCGGCGCGCACCCGGGCTTCTGCGGCTGCTGTTCTGGGCTGGGACTGCCTTCCAGGTGATCCAGGGAACGGGACAGGAGCTTCACGCCTGCAAAGAGGTATGTTCCCCAAAACCCACCTCTGCTTGGGTAAGAAAAATAATGAATCCAGGCGGAAACCTTGGGGACCTAGGCACAATTTCAGAGGCCACGGAGTTTGGGTTTCTTTGGGGGGGGGGGAGCACAGGGGGAGGGCAGAGGAGCAGGCTGGCGTCATGTAGAGGCCAGCCCACTGGAGGACTCAAGAAATAGATCATCCTCACAGCTTGGGCTACTGAGCTCGGGGAAAGAGGTGTAGCTTTAAAGAAAACGGGCTGCTTTACAGCTGGGGTGAAATGACCTTAAAAGTGGTTGAAAACAAAAGACTAGGTACAGAGGATCCAAAATAAAAAGTGAGAGAGGGGAGAACTGGGATGAGAAGGGAATTAGGAAGGCCATAAAAAAAGTAGTGGAGAGAAGTGGGAAGCTTTGTGGTTTTATCACAGCATCAGAGAAGGGAAGTCTGGGTAGGAGAGGTGAGAGAGGGACTGACTACAGGATCTCATCAATTCTCTCCCTCTCTCCCCTCAGTATTAAACATCCAGTTAACTGGAAGGCTGCTAGACGTGGATCCTCTTTATAGTTTTGCCTCCCTCTGGTGCACTCTGCTTAGTGTGTGTCTAACCACACATGAGCCACCTTTGTCCAAACTTTAATAGTCCTATTTACCAATCTCCACGTATGACTGACATATGCCAAGTCTTTTTCACAGTGTTTCTCAAATGTTGACAACATAATTGACAATAGGAAGTGAATAACTACCAAGCAAATATGCTTTTTGAAAACTCTTTTTGAAGGGATACAAAAAGGTAACAAAATCTCAGTAGTTTCTATATCCAGATGACAAATGCTGCTTTGAGTTGTGCTCTGGGTAACTTCTTCATAACCATATGGCAGAGGCAGCAATAAAACATTTACAAGAACTATACGGGAAGGCAAAATAAAAGCTGTTTTCTTACCTCTGTGAAATGTGAAAGACTTCATATTATGGCAAGAGTTCAGAATTGTGCAAGTAATCCCAAATGTCAAAGTTGGCATAAGGTTTTGAGAGGTTGGAGTGTTGTTATTTATTTAATTTTCTACAAACTCTCCTCCCCTCCCCTCTGTATGACTGCCCCCTCCGTGGGCCCTTAACTATGCACTCCTGTCTGTCCAGCTTTCCCTCTATGTGAGTGCTACCCCTCTGGTGCCCCATGGCCGACCACTCTGAGGGGTGTGTCTCCCTAGAGGAGGTAGGTGTATTGCCTTGGGATAGGTGTTCTGCATGTAGGTCTTTCTACTGTTCGGCTGAGAGCCAATCCGTAGGAGTGAGTCCAATTCTAGGCCTGAAGGGTAACCCACCATTGTCTTCGGGATTCTACCAGACTCTGTCCAACCAGTAATTCTGGTCATTTTTGTGTTTTTGGATTTTGTTCCACATTTTTCCTTCCATTCTATCCAGGATCTCCAGGTTTGATCCCTTCCTGAGCAGTTGGCATTGGTGGCTGGGTACCATCTAGTTCTGCTGGTCTTGGGGCCCATCATATCCTTGAACTAATTATTTCCAGATGCCTTGATTTTCTTCATTCTTCAGGTGAGAGGAGACCAACAGCTGCATCTTAGATGGCTGCTTGAAAGCTTTTAAGACCCCAGTCACTACTCATCAAAGTAGGTTGTGGAACAAGGTTTTTGTGTATTACGTTGTGCCAATTGAGCCTGGTGTCCCCCGACACTATGGTCCTGAGTTGGCAGGCCCAGTGATTCTCTCTCTCAAGGTGTATGGTTGTCTCTGAGAGGTTACTCCAACTGTCTTTTGTTGCTTCTGTACTGTGTAAGGCTAGAGAGGTTGAAGTCTTTTTAATAGGTTGTCATTGTTAACTGATTAACAACAGTAATCCCATTCCATATGGAGATATATTAGTTTGAAGGTGTTCTACCCACTAGACTATCTACAATATAACAGATCATGAAGAAGGGAGAGGGAGAGGAAGAGAATTTTTTGTGTGTGAATGATTATGTTTGACTTCATTCATGAATATGACACAAGTGACTCCCAGTCATGGGACATTTGATAACTTTTATTGGTCCCAGTGATGTCCTGTCCAGGGTCATGTATATTTCCACCCACGTACTTTGTGACCTGCCTTAAAGATGGCTAACACTAGGAAAATTTTGTCAGTGACTGAGCCTCACTGGCTTTGGTGGCCTGTGGTCTGACCAGCTGAGATAACCACTCCAACCAAGCTCACTTGAATAAGAACCAAACAGCGGAGAGTCCTAAGTGAAAGGTAAGGAGATTACAACTCAACCGACAACTCTTGCTGAGAATCATTGTCAACTATGGAAAAAGTGAGATTATTTAAGAAATTTAACACCTAATACCATCATGGTTTGGAGAGAGGAAGGTATGTTAATATCTGAGAACTCTAACTTGTGTGCAATAAACCCATTATTATAATATTCCTCATTTGACAGTTTGAATCTGGCAAGTTTGGGGACCTCCAACCCTAAATTTCAATGGTGAAGACCAATTCAGGGTAGACTAGCCCTTCTCTGTTCCTAATCTTCATATGAGTCTCTTATGAGCCTGTGCTGGGTATTAATGGCAGGGACTCTTGTCAGGCCAAGGTTGCCTCTAATGGCAACAATGCTGTTCCAGCCTTGTAATTACAGATGGGCTTTGCCTTGTTTCTGAAGGGGAAGGTATCCACACTGATCGAATTATGGAACAAAGGGATTTAGTCTGAAGCTTAAACTGAGGTGACAGAGAACTTGGAGTTCTAAATCACTGGATAGGTGCTGGGGCTTGGTGTTCCTTTCACCGTCTTACAATAATTAGTGTCGCCAGTAGAACTAAACATCCTATATGGTGTTTGTTTTCATGAATCATTTCTTCAGCTCTGTGCTAGCCTACGTTAAGCACTCACTGACAGCCAAAGGAGACTTTCCCGGAGCACAGGGAATCTAAATCAAAGGAGAGAGGAACAGAAAACTGCCTTTAACATGATCTGCCCTGTCCTGTGGCTCCAGTGCTAATTGCCCCCAAAGGGACCTTTCTGTCTATATTAAAAAGCCCTCAGGGCTTTGGAATCTGACATACATGGATTAGAATAAAATTTATTGAATGAATGATGACTTTGCCACTTAATAAGAGTGCTACTTTGAGTAAGTTAATTAACCTCGGACAGCCCTAGATTTCTGATCTGTATAATGGGGATTGTAGTTAGGTGCTGTCAAGTCAGTGACAACAGAGCAAAACACTGCCTGGTCCTGCTCCATCCTCACAGTCATTGCTGTTTGAGACCATTGCTGAAACCAATGTAAAGCCATCTCTTGAAGGTCTTCCTCTTTTTCACTGACCTGCTACTGCCTAACTCATAGGGCTGTTGTGAGGATTAAATTAGATAACACATGTAAAGTGACTAATACATACACTTGACATATTGCAGGTGCTTAAAAAATGTTGATAGGTAGAAAAGGTAAGTACACAATAATGACATAGAAATGATGAGATAAGATAACATTTGGTAAACAATGCAGGAGTGGCAGTATAGAGGTTGATGGGAAAAGAGGGAGGAAAATTTGTTTGAACAGTTGGCATTTGACCTGCTTCTGAAATAATCAGTAGAATTTCAATGGGCAGAGATGGAGGAAGGGTGCTTTCCAGAGAGAGGGAGGAACCTGAGGAAAAGTCCACAGGTGGAAAAATGTGAACAGTCCTGGGAATTGCAAACAGACCAATTGTGCAGGATAGGTGTGGAGTACATTAGAAGATAAGGCTGGATAGTTAGAAAATAAGTAGAGAACCCCAGGAGGATTTCCGGCAGAGACAGCAGGCTGCTCAGAGTGGATTAACAGGAACATAAGTGGTGTAGTGGAGAAGGCATTTGGCTGCTAACCACGTCAGTGGTTCAAACCCACCAATGGCTCTGTGGAAGGAAGATGGAGTGATCTACTTCTGTAAAGATTTACAGCCTTGGAATCAACTCCATGGCAGTAAGTTTGGTTTTGGTTTAAAGTAAACTTGGTTGTTGTTGTCGTTGTTATGTGCCATCGAGTCAGACTTGACTCATGGTGACCCCTCCTTGGGTTTCTGAGGCAGTAGCACTACAGAAGTAGATTGCCCAACCTTCCTTCCGAGGAGTGGCTGGTAGGTGAGAGCAGAGAGATGGGAGGAGAAGGCCAATTCAGAAGATCTTAGTAAGATCAAAACCAAACCCAACCCACTGCCATCTAGTCAATTCTGACTCATAACGACCCTCATTGGGTTTCCAAGGCTGTAAATCTTTTTTTTTTTTTTTTTTTTTTTTTTACTGTGATTTGGGTGAAAGTTTACAGAGCAAATTCATCTTCCATACAGCAGCTCACATATACTTTGTCTCATGACATTGATTGCAATCTCCCACAATGCAACAGCTCTCCTCCCACTTCCTCCCCATAGGCACCTCTTCCCTGTGTCCTTCCCTCCCATGCACTCCTGCCCCTCAAGCTGTCTCCTGTGCATACGCAACCCTCCTATTCTCCCATGATTGATTTTTCCAAGGAATGTTTCTACCTAATGTAAATGTTTAGGAGCTCTGGTAGCATAATGCCTAAGGCACTTGACTGCTAACCAGGTTCAAACCCATCAGCCACTCCTCAGAAGGAATGTTGGGCAATCTACTTCCGTAGTGATACCTCCTCAGAAACCCAAGGAGGGGTCACTATGAGTCCGGTCTGACTCGACGGCAAATAACAACAACAACAATGTAAATGTTCAGCTTATATGCCTGTCTTTTGTTTGGCTGGAAGCCATAGGAGTGGGTTCAATTCCAGACCTGAAGGGCAGCTGGGGCCATAGTATCAGGGGTTCTTCCAGGCTCTATCAGACCAGAAAACCTGGTCCCCCTCCCTTTTTTTTCTTTTTAATGGTTTTGAGTTTCATTCCACACTGTTCTCCCACTCCATCTAGGATCTCCTACATAGATCTCCCTCTCAGTAGTTGACAATGGTAGCCATGCACCATCTAGTTCTTCTGGTCTCATAGTCATATAGGCTGAGGATCGCATGGTGTACCAATCCCATGGATGAATTGTTTCCATGTGTCCTTGGTTTTCTTCATTCTCCTTTGCTCTGGATGAGAAGAGACCCGTCATTGCATCTAGATGGCTGCTTGCAAGCTTTTAAGATCTCAATCGCTATTAGCCAAAGTAGGATGTGGAACAATGTTTTTGTGTAGTATGTTATGACAATTGAGCTTGATGTCCCCTGCGACCATGGTCCTAGGCACACAGATCCCAAGTACTTTCTCCCTCTGGGTAGCTGGGTGTAGCCAAGAAGTGACTACAACCCTGTCCCTTGTCAGCTCTACTATATACCTGGAAATTCTTATAGACCATACAAATACACTTGTAGAAACACTGTCTGTGTCAACCCTACACATGATCATAGGCACACTCCCCCTTCATAGACATACCTAATATTTTAGCCTGCCCACCCATCTATCCACAAGGCTGTAAATCTTTACAGAAGTAGATTGCCTCATCTTCCTGCCACAGAGAAGCTGGTGGGTTTGAACTGCCGACTGTCTGGGGAGCAGCCAAATGCCTTACCCACTACACCACCAGAGCACTTTTACTGAGATCGAGGAGGAAATTAACAAAGGGACTGCACTGAGCTGGTGGCAGTAGGATAAATGGAAAGGCGTAGATATGAAAAATATCCTGAAGGTAGAACTCCGAAGATTTTGCAACTGACTAGGGTGAAAGGAGCTCTGGTAGTGTAGTGCCTAAAGCACTTGACTGATAACCAGAAGGCTGGTGGTTCAAACCCACCAGCCACTCCTCAGAAGGAAGGTTGGGCAATCTACTACCGCCTTGGAAACCCAAGGTGGGGTTGCTATGAATCGTGTCCGACTCGAAGGTATATAACAGCAGCAAGGTGTAGGGTGAAGGAGGGTGCCAGGTCGAGGATTTTGTCAGGATTTTAGAGTGGTTAAATGGTAGTATCAATTAACCCAAAGAGGAAAGAACAGCTTTAGGGAACAGATTTATGGCCTTTCTCAGTTCCTACCCCTGCATGATCAGCCCCTGCACTAGGTTGAAAAAAATCCTTAGGCTTTAGTTCACTCATTGCTTCCCTGTGTCACCATAGTTTCTAGATTCTTATATTACTTCCTGTATTTGGTTCTAGCATATTATTTAGAACCCCACAGGGAAACGGGTTGATCTAGAAAACATTTAGGATCCCTGAGTTCTCTGGAAATATTTCTCAAAAGTATAAGACTTAAAATGACTCCTTTGGTTGGTGTGTTAGGATGGGTTCTGTAAAGAAGCAAAACCAGTGAAATGTATCTGTGGAGAGAGAGAGACAGAGACAGAGAGAAACAGAGACACACACACACACAGACAGAGAGATACAGAGAGAGAGACAGACAGACAGACACACACACACACACAGATTTATCTCAAGGAAATGGCTCATGTGGTTGTGGAGGCTGGCAAATCCCAAATCCATAAATCAGGCATCAGGCTGGAGGCTTCGCCTGACTCACATGGTTGCAGGGCTGATGAACCCACAGTCAGCAGGTCAGAAGACAGGCTGAAGTCCGCAGGTGGAAAAATGCTTAAAGGGCTGCAGAAGCAGGTGATTGGCAGGTCAAACAACAGTCTACTAGCTAAAGTCCCAAGAACTAGATGTCAGATGATGATGAGCTGGATGCAGGATCCAGAGCAAGGGAGAGCCTTGCTAGAGCATCCATATATATTTTGGAAGCAGGTCACACCCCCAAGGAAACTCTCTTTACATCAGCGTACGGGTTTGACAAGTTAAAACCTCTTGTAAGGCTGTGACTCAAGATACACCTCACATTAATCCTGTCCTATTATATTGAAAAGAGGGCAAGGAGGCCACATGTTCTGACCTCCTCTAATCCCACAAGAGGAAGACAGAGTCACCATCAATAACCCAAGGCCTATTCCTGCAAGGCCAGACATGCTGCCTCCCTCCAGCCCTTTCTCCAACTGTTCCTCCCACCACTTCTCTCCTGGGTTTGATAATTTGCTGCAGTGGCCACACAGAACTCACAGATTATGCGGTTTATTAGGGAAGCACCAGGCTACAATTCAAGTTCAGGAAAAATGCTCAGTCTCTCTCCCAGCCTGCTGTCTCAGCCAAGTCTCTCACAGTCTCTCTCCCAGCAGTGCATGTCCCTCGGTGTCTTACTCAGCAACACGTATCTCTTGCATCTCTTTCCCAGCAGCACGTGTCTCTTTCAGCAGCAGTTGAGGTCTTCCTCAACCAGCAGTCAGAGAGAGTTCTGCCTCTAGGAGGCCTCCTTTTGAGCTTGGCAGAGTGGCCAAACCAACCAATCATAACAATAGAATTCTAAGCACCTGAGAGTGAGCCTACCATAACATTGTGTTGTGCCACACCCAACAGAAATAACCTAGGTGGATAACATTTACAATCAGGAGCTCCTCAGTTGCTCAGTCCACCACTGAGTTTACAATGACTTATGGGTAGAAAAGCCATACTAAGTAATTTACTACACTGCACATATAGAAGTTAGGATTTACAATATATAAAATAGAAGATAATTACATAATATCACAAAATGGAAGATAATTACATCAGATCACAAAATGGAGGACAATCACACAATTCTGAATCATGGCCTAGCCAAGTTGTCACATAACATTAGCCATCACAGTTGGGAACCACTGAAACAGAATATTTCAAACATTTTGCTATGTTCAGTGAAGAGAAAAAAATGAAAATTCTCCATTTATCATGAAGTTCTCATAGAGTAGTAAGATGTACCATTTTTGTTTGATATCAAAGGGGGCTAAAAAAATAGATTCTTGACATCTAAATACATATAAGAAGTCATTTTGTTCTTTCTACAAGTGTATTTGTATGTTCTGTAAGAATTTCCAGGTATATAATAGAGATGACAAGGGACAAGGTTGGAACCACTTCTTAGCCACAGCCAGTTACCCAGAGGGAGTGAGTAGTTGGATATGTGCACTTGAGACCATGGTCACAGGGGACATCAAGCTCAATTGGCTTAACATACTACACGAAAACATTATTCCACATCCTACTTTGGCAAGTAGCGACTGGAGTCTTACAAGCTTGCTAGCAGCCATCAAGATGCAATGATGGGCCTCTCCTCATCCAGAGCGAAGAAGAATGAAGAAAACCAAAGATGCATGGAAACAATTCATCCATGGGATTAATGTGATCCACAGCCTATATGACTATGAGACCAGAAGAACTAGATGGTGCCTAGCTACCACTGTCAACTACTCGGATGGGGATCTTTGTAGGAGATCCTGGATAGAGTGGGAGAACAGTATGGAACAAAACTCAAAATCATTAAAAAAAAAAAAAGGGGGGGGGCAGAGGGAACCAGGTTTGCTGGTCTGATAGAGCTTGGTGGAACCTCTGAGACTGCGGCTGCTAGTTGCCCTTCAGGTCTGCAATTGAACCCACTCCTGTGGCTTCCAGCCAAACAAAAGACAGGCATATAAGCTGAACATTTACATTAGGTAGAAATACTCCTTGGAAGGATCAATCATAGGAGATTAAAAGGGCTGTGTATATACAGGGAGACAGCTTGGCGGGCAGGAGTGCATGGGGGTGAAGGACACAGGGAAGAGATAACTATGGGGAAGAAGTGGGAAGAGAGCTGTTGCATTTTGGGAAATTACAGTCAATGTCATGAGACAAAGTGTACATGAACTGCTGTGTGGAAAATGAACTTGTTCTGTAAACTTTCACCCAAATCACAATAAATTTTTTTTTTTTAAAAGAAGTAATTTTGTCCATTTTCCTGTCACAAGGTATACCAAAACCAAACCAGACTTATCATTATCTGACTTACTTAAAAAAAAAATTACAGAAGTAACACTTTCCTTTACAAATTGAAAATTATAGATAAATAAAAACAAGATAATAAAAATCACTACAGTCCCATCAGTCAAGGTATCATTTTTATGTATACTTGTGAATAAGAGGTAGAATAGTAGTTTGGAGCATAAGGTCTGGGTAAAACTGGATGGGCTGAGTCCAACTTCCTTCTCCTCCACTCAGTAACGGTATGACGTTAGGGAAGTTATTTAATCTCTTCATGCTTCAGTTTCTTCACCCATAAAATGGGGATATTAATAGATTCCACTTCATTAATAAAATATGACAATTAAGTGAATTAATACACAAATTGTTTAGCTGTTTTGGTGCATACCAAAACCCACTGCCATCAACTCAATGCCAACTAATAGTAGTGACCCTGTAGGACAGGATAGAACTGCCCCATAGGGTTTCTAAGCTGTAAATCTTTATGGAAGCAAACTACCTCTTTCTCCTGCAGAGCAGCTGGTGAGTTTGAATCACTACCCTTGTAGTTAGCAGTTGAGTGCTTTAACCACTGTCCCACCAAAGCGCCTTCTTTCTGCTGGTACATCCAAAAAAACCAATCTCACTGCCATCGCATGGATTCTGACTCATAGCAACCCCCATTGGGTTCCCAACGCTGTAAATCTTTACAGAAGCAGACTGCCCCATGTAGTAAGTACTTCATAAATGTTAGCTGTTATAACTACATTCTAAAGGAGCTCTGTTAGCATAGTGGGTAAAACCTTTTGGCTGCTAACCAGAAGGGTGGAGGCTCAAACTAACCAGCTGTTCCATGGGAGGAAGATGAAGCAGTCTACTTCCCTAAAGATTTACAGTCTTGGAAACCCAATGGGGGTTGCTGTGAGTTGGAATCACCTCGATGGCAGTGGGTTTTTTGTTTGTTTTAATGGAAGTATAATTAACATTGCTCTTTTTTTTTAATGCATTTTATTGAAATATAATTTATGTAC